>NC_056749.1:337638043-338238043 GCF_019279795.1 Protopterus annectens
GTGCAGCCAGAGAGTGAGCATGTATGACTGCGGTAGTTAGTTTGTATATAATTTACTTAAGTTAAAGTCAGTAAACTTGCATCGTAATGTGATTGCATATAGTAAAGTTGATTGAACAGATCCCATGTAGACTCTTCTATTGTGTTCAAAGCAGGAGAGCAACATGGTGTCAGAACTGGGATTCCAGAGAATGAGATTCAGACCAATGAGGTGCAGAGATGACAGTGAAGGTAAACTAAGAGAAATGAGCATGTAAAAGAGCCAGAAAAGAATCAAAGGTAATGAGAATTCGCACAAACTGCTTATTTGTAAAAAAGATAAAACGGAGCATTACAAGGGCACAAACTGCATTATAAAACAAGCAGGAGGCACAAAAGGTTTATTAACTAATGGAAATGTTTAAAGTTAAGATATTTGATAAAACAATTATCAGAAAAGTAAGATATTTTACAAAACTATCACAAAAGCAAAACAAGCATGTTTAAGGCAAAATGGGGATGTTTAGAATAAAATGAGCACAACAAAAGTACAACGGGCATGAAAAGAGATTAAACGAGCAAAATGAATATAATAAGGGCAAAAAGGGGACATTAAGCATAAATAAAGCAAGATGATTGCATGCTTTTTTGTCAACGTGCTGTATTTTGGCATAACTACAACTTTGTATTGTATCAAGGGCATAACTAGAGTTATACAAAGTGTGTAAAAGTGCTTACAGTGTGTGCTTATTATTGTGCATGTATTCCAAAGAGCTTATTTGTGTGCAAAGTGCAACTATTTTGAGAAGTACAGTCAAACTGTAGCCATTTTGAAATGTTTCTTGTGCTGGGTGTGTCTATTCGGTAAGTGCCATCATTACAGAGAGTTTCTTGCACTGTAAAGAAGTGCCTAGCAAGGTACCGCCATTTTGCGGAAATTTCCATGTTCTGTGTACTGTTTATTCATAGAGTGCAATTACTTCAAAATGTTATTGACTCTGAGCTTCTCTTGCCCTGTTCATTTGCATCATGCAGTTATTTGATATGTTTCTTACACTGATAAGAGGTGATTTCTTGCAATACAGTAATTTCAAGAGTATTACAGTGCCGAAAAGACTTATTTTGCTAAGAGGCTTATTGTACTATTGGGCAAAGTTACAAATATTGGCATAAATTTCTCGCACGTGTATGTGTATGCATTTCACTGGCATGTGTTAATATGGCAGACAGATTTCAAAAGCCCTTACCATTTGTACTCGATCAGAATATTGCAGAGAACTGGAGAATATTTGAGCAAGAGTATGATATTTTTTATGCCAGCAGCTTATTCTGCTAAAGATGCACACACCAGGGCAATCATTTTGCTAAACCTAGCTGGGTCAGATGCCATAGAAAGAGAGGGTTCATTTGTGTATGCACTAGCAGTATATGAGGGAGAAGGTGAAAATTGTCATATTGTTGCACAGGTTGAATCAAGGGAATACCCAAAGTGTTTAAAGTGCAAGTTTAGAGAAATGTGCAACCCCCAGACAAATATTTCATTACAGATCCATTTGTTTTATATCAGAGATCAGAAACCAGGGGAGAATTTTGCAGCTTATATAACTGACCTGAGAAACAAAGCCAACATGTTTTCCTTTGGTGACTTAAAAAAATGACTTCGTAAAGGACAGGCTCATGTGTTGTATTAATAGTGCTGCTGTGAGAAAGATTTTGCTTCATGACAGTGATTTAACTTTGAGTAAAGCCACTATGATTTGTCACATCCATGAAGTGACAGAAAAACAAACAAGCATGCTTGCAAGTGACAAGATCATGGTTTTAGCAGGCTCCAGAGCAAATGTTGATAGCATGCAACACGTGGCAAACATAAGTAGGCCTAAGCTCATGGCAGCCACAACCCCTGCTGCCTCACCAGGGAAACCACTTAATTTTCAAGAAGGTTCTAAGAAAGAAACATGCTCTGTACAGTACGGGGTGAATCAGCAAAATGCTCAGTGTAGTACAAGGATGAATCAGCAAAACCCAAGTCCAGCTTTATTGTTAACTGTCATAACTGTGGTGACTATCATGAATCTGAGAGAGAGAAATGTTTAGCATTTGGTCAGCAATGTCAGAAGTGTTGAAAACGGAACCATTTTCAAATGTTTTGCAAACCAAGTAAACCCCATACGGTTGTAAAGAAAGGTCACAGGAAGTAGCAAGGTGATCAAGTAGACTGCAGTTCTGCTTTCTATGTAGATGGTGCATCAGTAATTCATGAGAGAGCTGATGAAGTGAATTTACTGGGAAAGAACGACGTGTTTTGTACAGTCCGAATCAATAGTAAATCCACAGAGCTTAAAGTAGACAGTGGCTGAAAGTGTAATGTTATATCAGCAGACACATTTACTAAAGTGAGAACTAATGAACGACTCAGTGTGGCCAGTAGTGCGAAAAGTGCTACTTATGGAGGTGAAGAAATTTAAACCGAAGGCTCAGTGATGTTTTCATGTTATTTGGCCAAGAACTGTTACAGCTTGTTATACTATGTAGTCTGAAGACCGGTACAGTCTTTATTAGGTCTCAAAGACAGTTTGACAATGAATCTGCTTTCTTTTACCAAAGAAGTTCATCAGATAAATGCATATCTTAGTTCCACTTTTTCTGAAGTAATTTTCTCAGAGTATGCTGATGTTTTCGATGACAAGTCGGGCATACTTCCAGTTGTGTATTCCATGACGTTAGACCCAGAGGTCACTCCAGTAGACAGACCAGCAAGAAGAGTTCCAATAGCTATGCAGGGTAAAGTTAAGGCTCAGTTGGATAAAATGGTACAGCAAGGTGTGATTTGTCCAGGTACAGTACCAACTGAATGGGTGTTGTCTATGGTAGCAGTTCACAAAAAAGGCTCAGACAAAATCAGAATATGTATTGAGCCAAGAGATTTGAACAAAGCATTGAAGAGACCGCATCATCCAATGCGTACAGTCAAAGAGGTCTCAGCTCTAATACCGAATGCCACTGTTTTCTCCATCTTGGATGCAAAAAGTTCATTTTGGCAAGTGATGCAAATCCTCATTGCTAACAACTTTTAGTACCCCATTTAGCAGATACAGATTCCTAAGGATGCCATTTGGAATAAATTCTGCAAATTAAGTCTTTCAGCATGCAATGGAGCAAATTTGTTTGGGTTATTCTTGTGTCATAATAGTAGATGATTTATTGGATGGAGGCAATGGTGAAGCAGAGCATGACAGAAACATTAAAAGAGTTCTAGACAGAGCACATGAAATAAACTTGAAGCTCAATCCTCTGAAGTGCAAATTCAGACTACCAGAAGTTACATATGTAGGTAATTTATTTAATGGTATTGGTTTGAGACCAGACCCGACCAAGCAAGCAGCTATTCTTGAGATGTCAGCACTAGATAATATTCAAGCTCTACAGTATTTTCAAGGCATGGTCAACTATTTAGGCACGTTTATAGCAGACTTCACTGAGTTGACAGCACCTTTAAGGGAGCTGACACACAAAAACTTTGAATGGTCATGGATAGAATAATACCAGAATGCATTTGAAAACCGTAAGCAGAAAATTGCCCACCTACATTAAGATACTATGATGTGAATAAAAGAGTCACTCTTTCCGTGAAGCTTCAAAATTTGGTCTTGGTGCAGTTATACTTAAGAGGGCAGACCAGTAGCCTATGCATCCAGAAGATGCAATATGCTCAAATTGAGAAAGAACTTTTGGCAATAGTATCTGTATGTTCCAAGTTTCATGATTATATTTATGCTCAGGCTATTCAAACTGAAACTGACCACCAACCTCTAGTTACTATTATAAAGAAGCCTATGCATTTAGCTCCAGTGAGATTACAAAGAATGATGCTCAAATTTCAAAAGTACAACTTCAAAATGGTCTTTATGAAAGGCAAACTACTCTATCTGCCTGATACTTTATCCAGATCACACAGAAATACAATGGAACAGCTTGACAAGGAGTCCTTGAAGGCTATTTGTAGCTGAGGCGCTAGAGAAAAAAAGTTATTTTGGCTATATGTGGTGTTGTTTGTGTCAAAGCACGTATTCTTGGTGTTGTTTAGCTTTATCTGTATAGATTATAACCTAAAAAGGAATATGCATTAAAGTGGAGGGACAAGGAGGTAAAGGAGTTTCACAAGTGTTCACTAGGAGCTCCTCATCAGGAAAGACACAGGCAGAAGTGGATATTTGTTTAAGCATTATGTATCTGGACTAACATTTTTCTATTGTGCCCTTCAAATTCCACTGTGTTTTGAAAATTTGGGCAAAGTCATTAATTTAAAAAAATGAGAACAGCGTGATCACAGAAAAAAAAAAAGAAAGAAAAAAAGCAACATAGAGGCTATAGATCAGAAAAATCTAGATGTAAAGTCATGATTTATAGCTCTTTGTAAGCATGATGATGACAGGGAGACCATGCAAGCTACTCTAGAACAGTATGACTCATTACAAGAATATGAGTGCGCCAATTCTGTGGCATGGAATGCCCAGTGGCTTCACTTCATTAGCCAACGTATAAGATTTCTGTATTAAAATAAAGAAGATAACGGCTCCGTGTCATGATTACTGGCATTTATATTCAATTTGCAAGTCAGTTAACAAGAGAAGAAAACGTTTACAAAGTTTCTGATTCTGTGGCTCCGATGAATAGAGCCCTAACTACAGCAGAGATGATCTGAGACTGAACAGAAGCTCTGGTACTGGAAAAGCCTGGTGGCAGGAGAATGACCATGAGAGGCTGGTTCTAAATCATACATGGCTCTGTTTAGTCAAGCACCAACATGTAAGAAGATGATTGCTAGATGCCAGACATGACAATGATAGGGGATATTGGTTTCTCCTCTGAAGCATGTAGGTAAATATGCACACATTATGGGAAGGCATAGTAGGCCACTGCAGTGATGGTGCTGCTCACATTAACCAGCATGTGTTAGAGGCTACTGCATAAAGCAAAAATGCTGATAGCTTCCTTAATGATGACCTCTATAATTGTCTCTTACTGTTCAGGGAATAAATTTATGAGAGACATTTCTCCCCTCTGGGGAAAATGGGATGATGTATTACAAGGAAGGCTGATGGATGGAAAACATCAGAGACCAAAAAATACTAAATAAATGAAAAAAGCAAAAGTGAAATGCAAACACACGTAATATGTTTATATGAGACTGAATGTGAATTGTATGATTCTTACAGGAAACATTACAAACTGCAAACTTCTGATTTCACGACACAAACTACAGAATAACCCAAAATACTGCTACAGGTCTGGAAAGCAATGACATTCAGCAGAAAAGCTAGTCAGTCCTCCCATAATCTTTATTTCAATAAAAATAAATATGCACTTTCGTTCACTTAAACCGTACGTGAACTTCTTCAGACTACAAACTGAACAAACAAATGTTTTGTTTGAAAGTATTTATTATAAGAACAAATGGGCATTATGCCTACAAAATGTCCATGAGAAAGGGTATTGTAAGTTTCATGGAAAATATACCAGTAAAGATGCTTCTAGATTGTTTGTTTGTGTCTTTCGAATTTTCCCAGTTAGGGGTAGCCACAGCGGAACTCTGGTCCGCTAATGATTGGCAGTAGAGTTTTACGTGCTGACTTGCCGGGCCATAAATATGCAAAAAGTCAAGGTAAAGATATAAATTCCACACACACACTATATACACTCTAAAGCATGTCTGTCCATTTTTCACAGAATACATTTTGGGGGATGGGAATTCATCCACACTGTGTTTGTTTTTACCTAGGTATCTTTTCATTTTAGAAATGTGTTCACACAAAAATGGTTAATTAAACTCTCTTATCAAGACCGTCCATTGCTATTACAACTGAAATGATTAATGTCATTTGGAAAGAAGAGGGCAAAGAGATATAATCCATGAAGAAAGCGATTTGTAAAAATAGCATGGGATGCAATCGTTAAATAAGATGTAACCATCTAAAATGGAAGACTTGCAATGCCGAGTGCAGAAATGTGCTGACTGACAGGATATCCAGACTTACATATGCAAAGTTAAAATAGCACGGGATGCAACTGTTAAATAAGGTGTAACCATCTAAAATGGAAGGACTTGCAATGCCGAGTGCAGAAATGTGCTGACTGACAGGATATCCAGACTTACATATGCAAAGTTAAAATAGCACGGGATGCAACTGTCAAATAAGGTGTAACCATCTAAAATGGAAGGACTTGAAATGCCGAGTGCAGAAATGTGCTGACTGACAGGATATCCACACTTACATATGCAAAGTTAAAATAGCATGGGATGCAACTGTTAAATAAGGTGAACCATCTAAAATGGAAGGACTTGCAATGCCGAGTGCAGAAATGTGCTGACTGACAGGATATCCAGACTTACATATGCAAAGTTAAAATAGCACGGGATGCAACTGTCAAATAAGGTGTAACCATCTAAAATGGAAGGACTTGCAATGCCGAGTGCAGAAATGTGCTGACTGACAGGATATCCACACTTACATATGCAAAGTTAAAATAGCATGGGATGCAACTGTTAAATAAGGTGTAACCATCGAAAATGGAAGGACTTGCAATGCCGAGGGCAGAAATGTGCTGACTGACAGGATATCCAGACTTACATATGCAAAGTTAAAATAGCACAAGAAGCAACTGTTAAATAAGGTGTAACCATCGAAAATGGAAGGACTTGCAATGCCGAGGGCAGAAATGTGCTGACTGACCGGATATCCAGACTTACATATGGAAAGTTAAAATAGCACGGGATGCAACTGTTAAATAAGGTGTAACCATCTAAAATGGAAGGACTTGCAATGCCGAGTGCAGAAATGTGCTGACTGACAGGATATCCAGACTTACATATGCAAAGTTAAAATAGCACGGGACGCAACTGTTAAATAAGGTGTAACCATCTAAAATGGAAGGACTTGCAATGCCGAGTGCAGAAATGTGCTGACTGACAGGATATCCAGACTTACATATGCAAAGTTAAAATAGCACGGGATGCAACTGTTAAATAAGGTGTAACCATCGAAAATGGAAGGACTTGCAATGCCGAGTGCAGAAATGTGCTGACTGACAGGATATCCAGACATACATATGCAAAGTTAAAATAGCACGGGAAGCAACTGTTAAATAAGGTGTAACCATCTAAAATGGAAGGACTTACAATGCCGAGTGCAGAAATGTGCTGACTGACAGGATATCCAGACTTACATATGCAAAGTTAAAATAGCACGGGATGCAACTGTTAAATAAGGTGTAACCATCGAAAATGGAAGGACTTGCAATGCCGAGGGCAGAAATGTGCTGACTGACAGGATATCCAGACTTATATATGCAAAGTTAAAATAGCATGAGATGCAACTGTTAAATAAGGTGTGACCATCTAAAATGGAAGGACTTGCAATGCCGAGTGCAGAAATGTGCTGACTGACAGGATATCCAGACTTATATATGCAAAGTTAAAATAGCATGGGATGCAACTGTTAAATAAGGTGTAACCATCTAAAATGGAAGGACTTGCAATGCCGAGGGCAGAAATGTGCTGACTGACAGGATATCCAGACTTACATATGCAAAGTTAAAATAGCACAAGATGCAACTGTTAAATAAGGTGTAACCATCTAAAATGGAAGGACTTGCAATGCCGAGTGCAGAAATGTGCAGACTGACAGGATATCCATACTTACATATGCAAAGTTAAAATAGCACGGGATGCAACTGTTAAATAAGGTGTAACCATCTAAAATGGAAGGACTTGCAATGCCGAGTGCAGAAATGTGCTAACTGACAGGATATCCAGACTTACATATGCAAAGTTAAAATAGCATGGGATGCAACTGTTAAATAAGGTGTAACCATCGAAAATGGAAGGACTTGCAATGCCGAGTGCAGAAATGTGCTGACTGACAGGATATCCAGACATACATATGCAAAGTTAAAATAGCACGGGATGCAACTGCTAAATAAGGTGTAACCATCTAAAATGGAAGGACTTGCAATGCCGAGTGCAGAAATGTGCTGACTGACAGGATATCCAGACTTACATATGCAAAGTTAAAATAGCACGGGATGCAACTGTTAAATAAGGTGTAACCATCTAAAATGGAAGGACTTGCAATGCCGAGTGCAGAAATGTGCTGACTGACAGGATATCCAGACTTACATATGCAAAGTTAAAATAGCACGGGATGCAACTGTTAAATAGGGTGTAACCATCTAAAATGGAAGGACTTGCAATGCCGAGTACAGAAATGTGCTGACTGACAGGTTATCCAGACTTACATATGCAAAGTTAAAATAGCACTGGATGCAACTGTTAAATAAGGTGTAACCATCTAAAATGGAAGGACTTGCAATGCCGAGTGCAGAAATGTGCTGACTGACAGGATATCCAGACTTACATATGTAAAGTTAAAATAGCACGGGATGCAACTGTTAAATAAGGTGTAACCATCGAAAATGGAAGGACTTGCAATGCCGAGGGCAGAAATGTGCTGACTGACAGGATATCCAGACTTATATATGCAAAGTTAAAATAGCATGGGATGCAACTGTTAAATAAGGTGTGACCATCTAAAATGGAAGTACTTGCAATGCCGAGTGCAGAAATGTGCTGACTGACAGGATATCCAGACTTATATATGCAAAGTTAAAATAGCATGGGATGCAACTGTTAAATAAGGTGTAACCATCTAAAATGGAAGGACTTGCAATGCCGAGGGCAGAAATGTGCTGACTGACAGGATATCCAGACTTACATATGCAAAGTTAAAATAGCACAAGATGCAACTGTTAAATAAGGTGTAACCATCTAAAATGGAAGGACTTGCAATGCCGAGTGCAGAAATGTGCTGACTGACAGGATATCCATACTTACATATGCAAAGTTAAAATAGCACGGGATGCAACTGTTAAATAAGGTGTAACCATCTAAAAATGGAAGAACTTGCAATGCCGAGTGCAGAAATGTGCTAACTGACAGGATATCCAGACTTACATATGCAAAGTTAAAATAGCATGGGATGCAACTGTTAAATAAGGTGTAACCATCGAAAATGGAAGGACTTGCAATTCCGAGTGCAGAAATGTGCTGACTGACAGGATATCCAGACATACATATGCAAAGTTAAAATAGCACGGGATGCAACTGTTAAATAAGGTGTAACCATCTAAAATGGAAGGACTTGCAATGCCGAGTGCAGAAATGTGCTGACTGACAGGATATCCAGACTTGCATATGCAAAGTTAAAATAGCACTGGATGCAACTGTTAAATAAGGTGTAACCATCTAAAATGGAAGGACTTGCAATGCCGAGTGCAGAAATGTGCTGACTGACAGGATATCCAGACTTACATATGCAAAGTTAAAATAGCATGGGATGCAACTGTTAAATAAGGTGTAACCATCTAAAATGGAGGGACTTGCAATTCCGAGGGCAGAAATGTGCTGACTGACAGGATATCCAGACTTACATATGCAAAGTTAAAATAGCACGGGATGCAACTGTTAAATAAGGTGGAACCATCGAAAATGGAAGGACTTGCAATGCCGAGGGCAGAAATGTGCTGACTTGACAGGATATCCAGACTTACATATGCAAAGTTAAAATAGCATGGGATGCAACTGTTAAATAAGGTGTGACCATCTAAAATGGAAGGACTTGCAATGCCGAATGCAGAAATGTGCTGACTGACAGGATATCCAGACTTACATATGCAAAGTTAAAGTAGCATGGGATGCAACTGTTAAATAAGGTGTAACCATCTAAACTGGAAGGACTTGCAATGCCGAGGGCAGAAATGTGCTGACTGACAGGATATCCAGACTTACATATGCAAAGTTAAAATAGCACGGGATGCAACTGTTAAATAAGGTGTAACCATCGAAAATGGAAGGACGTGCAATGCCGAGGGCAGAAATGTGCTGACTGACAGGATATCCAGACTTACATATGCAAAGTTAAAATAGCATGGGATGCAACTGTTAAATAAGGTGTGACCATCTAAAATGGAAGGACTTGCAATGCCGAGGGCAGAAATGTGCTGACTGACAGGATATCCAGACTTACATATGCAAAGTTAAAATAGCACGGGATGCAACTGTTAAATAAGGTGTAACCATCGAAAATGGAAGGACTTGCAATGCCGACGGCAGAAATGTGCTGACTGACAGGATATCCAGACTTACATATGCAAAGTTAAAATAGCATGGGATGCAACTGTTAAATAAGGTGTGACCATCTAAAATGGAAGGACTTGCAATGCAGAGGGCAGAAATGTGCTGACTGACAGGATATTCCGACTTACATATGCAAAGTTATAATAGCATGGGATGCAACTGTTAAATAAGGTGTGACCATCCAAAATGGAAGGACTTGCAATGCCGAGTGCAGAAATGTGCTGACTGACAGGATATCCAGACTTACATATGCAAAGTTAAAATAGCATGGGATGCAACTGTTAAATAAGGTGTAACCATCTAAAATGGAAGGACTTGCAATGCCGAGTGCAGAAATGTGCTGACTGACAGGATATCCACACTTACATATGCAAAGTTAAAATAGCATGGGATGCAACTGTTAAATAAGGTGTGACCATCTAAAATGGAAGGACTTGCAATGCTTACTGCAGAAATCTGCTGACTGACAGGATATCCAGACTTACATATGCAAAGTTTACGACTGTCATTTCTCACATAATTTCATTTCCTCTGAGGTATGGTGATCTTGGAATTGGTGTATATACATTTAGAGGGTGAGGTGCAGCTTGCCCTCTTAAGAAATGCAAGCTTAAAGGAGAAGAACAATGTTTTATTCACTCTTCGGCTATTTTGTCTGTCTTTTTTCCTCAATGTGAATTCCAATACTTCAATAGGGAGACATTAAATCACATGCATAAATAGGACCATCAACTTAAGGCTATATTTTTGAGCAATGGCATTATTTTCAAGTCATCCAATTTAGAATATCTTTTCACAGGTTAACAGATTAGTACTAGGCTAACTGTACTTGTGGGCCATTTTAAACCTAGCCAATTACCCCATGTGAGAATCAAACCCTGCACCTTGTATTTGTAAGGTAAACACCTTAATAATTATGCCAACCTTAGTGTAAGTAAAATATAGACTTTTGTCACACTGTTCATGAAATGATTTCGTTTTAATTTCTGTTGGGGTTGAGGGTTAGTATAATGGTTAAGGCATTTGCATCTCAGACACACAGTACAGTGTTTGATTCTCACATAAGAAAGGGAAATTGCCTAGGCTAAATAAGACATATAAGTGCAGATAGCTTAGTACTTACCTATTAACCTAATTGTAGCATCTTCTTTTTTCAATGAAGAAATAACACCAGTTTTACAGTCATTACTGTAATCCAATAAGACTGCCTGTGAGGTAAAACACTACAACTGACACCTCATCATAGCTAGACTAAAATTAATTATCCTGCAGCTTGAAAAAGTTACTTCCAAAGTCTTCTAGTAATAAGGCAGAACTGACATATCCTCCATAGTTCCAATTAACATATTCACAGCTTCTTATCACCTATAAAATTATCCAGAATCTATCTTCTTGTCCAGCGCTAAATAACACTCTAAACATCTATGTTCCTAGTGGGAAGAGAATTTGCAATATAAAGTGAGATCCAATATCCAAAAACCTCCTCTGTCCACAAACCTGTCAAATCTGCTGGGCAATGCCTGTACTTGTACCATGTTGCTAAGGCCTGGAACTTCTTACCCCTATCCATCAGGTCAGTACCCTGCCTCGCATCCCTCAAAACCATTCTGAAAGACTTTCTAGCTAAAAGCTGGCTTTCTTCTTGCTCAACACCAGGATAAACTATATCCCTAAATGTGAACAAATACCTGTTCTTAACTTACATCTCCTTACTCTCCCATCTTCATTCACTTCCTTACTTTTATCAGATTTTCCTCCACTGGCTTTCATTCTAAATATACCCTAAGCCTACTTTTCTCCCACTTTCTATTGCAATTTCTATTTGTATTGTAGTAACTTACTTCAGTTTCTCTATAAACTGACTAAAATGTCTCAATTAAATCATTGCCATATGACTTGTATCTATCCTTAACCAATGTTTTCATATTATGTCTAATGTGGTATAATTATTTAAACTGTATTTGCTTTTTTGTATTTTTTTTAAAGACTGAAAAATTATTGTTCTTAAAATGCTTTGGACCATTTCTCCCTGGGATTCCAATGAATAAAGGGTCCTATTCAGTCTGACTTTCCTGTAATCAAATGTCAATAAATAAAATTAAATAAATAAATAAAGACCACCAGGTATTTTGCAGATATCTACCAACAAGCTGTCATGCTCACACACAGTAAATGCTCATCATGAGGTTTACTGCAAACCATCTAATACCACAAATTCCATGAGTAAAAACAGTAATGTCATGGAAACTGATGAATGCATTGCCAGGCACATTCACTCCAAACTCACAAGTTGCCTTCCTGTTGCCAGGATCTATAACAGCATAGCATCCCTAAACTCCCACTCACCACACAAATATGTGTCTGACCTAATGGAAGTTCATGTCTGTGTGAATAATTTGATACCCAAAACTCTGAGGGACATGATTGTGACCAGTGAAGGCAAGATACCGGCTATAAGTGGAATCCTTCCTTCACAGACAATAATACCTATGTATGAAAAAAGATGTATTGGTTTTAAGAATTGGTATAGTAGTCGGTGTCATTCTAGGGAAGTCCAGTATGGGTCAGCATGGGGTAAGATGACTGACATTCGAGCTTGCTTCAAAAAGTATGACCTGCACCTCTCCTTCTGTCTCTTTTGCATACTTAGGAAAGACATTGCTGTACCGATAATGCTTTTCTGGGCAAAATTTGACTAATTAACCATCCAACATGGCATATTTTAATGTAGACATATCCATCCTTAAATATCAGGATTGCTCTTCTCAGTGCCTGAAGTCTTAATAACAATTATTTTTTATTTTAAAGGTCTCCTGCAACTTGAACCAATTCACATTTGTGTAGTTATCATGATTTGCTTTTTTAGTGTAAAGCTAAAACTCACCGAGTAACTGGGTTTTGTGCCTGATGGAAACTGCAGTAGATTTCTGTATTTGTCATGGACCACATCAGTTCTAGACAGATTCCCAGAGACCCAGAAACTTAACTCATTGAATTCAAACTTACCATAAGCAAGACAAAGCATCAAATCATAGACTTGATACAGGACTTGACATGTGATATCTTCCCTGTCCCTTCATGACCACATAACCACCTTAATCATACATGTGGACGTACATATCACAAAAAAATACCTTTATAATTGGTGACTTCAATTTCCCCTCAATAAAACAGACCTCCTATACCTCTAAGGTTGTGTGGTTGTGCATGTCCAGTACTTCTTAGACTTAATAATAAAAGATCTTTTGAAAAGAGTGTTAATAAACCACCTAGAAGATGGGTTTATATTATATCAATGAAGAGGCATTCCATCAAATGCCTCTTCATCGACAATTAAACCGCAAAATTACAAAACAGTGAACATTCACATCGCTTGGCCATCCTCGTTGGTTTGCCATTATCCCCACTGTAGTGTGATCTCGTAGTTGGTATACTTAGTTGGGGGTGGGTGTTTTTAGTGATGTGTTTTTTTTTCTTTTTTTTTTTTTTGTTTTGCTTTTTTAGGGCTAGCGATTTCTTTCCCAGGGAAAGAAATTGCTGATGTGAACGTTTGCTGTTTTGTGATTTCCCGGTTTAAGGGTCGATGAAGAGGCACTCTTCGAGGATACAATATAGACCCTAGAAGACATAACATTTGTGACCTGGACATTACCAATATAGCCTCTATATTAAAGTCCATCTAGTTTCTCCATCCCTAGTTAAATTTGCCTATAACCTTCTTTTTCAAAATTTTTAAATCCTGTTCAATCAATAAAACAGAATTCAAGGATTTCAAATAGATAGGCCTCATTAAACTCTGTGATGAGCTATTTAAATTCACTTGTAACATCATCACACTAAACACACTGACACAGATGCTCTTTATACAATGGAGTTTTATCCTCACAAAGGCAATTCCCTCAAAATGGCTGTCCCTGCTAAAGAAAAAAAAAACTTGATGGCCCACCAGTGTAAATAAACTCTATAGCAAAATAAAAACCTTCTAAAATTATGCAACAGATCAAAAATTCTTCATATTAAATATTGCATCTGTAATATCAGTAAAGACCTAAAAGCCCTTATCAGGACTAGTAACGCAAATCATGGTCTTAAATTAGCTCCTGAAACCAAGGTTAATTATTTATAAGCCCTTCTTTAAGTACACTAAGAAGCAATATCCAACGGTGTTCTGAACTTATCCAAAGTGTCACCTACCACTTAGACCCAGCAGACTGACCAAATATACTAGTAGATATATTTAGTGCAAACTTTACCCTTGAAACAACTAACTTAAGTCCACAAATTCCCAAATCCCTTTGATCTCTTAATATTACAAGGAGATATATACTGAAGGTACTCTCTAAACCAGCATTCCCCAACCACCGGGCAGTGGACCAGTACCCGTCCGTGGAGCACTTGGAACCGGGCAGTCAGGTAAGGTAAGTGAATGCCTGTATGAGTGTGTATGTGTCTGTCTGTGTGTGAGTGAATGTGTGCATGAAAGCAATAGAGTGTGTGTGTGTGTGTGTGTGTGTGTGTGTGAGAGATCGGAAGAGTGAGAGTGATGTATGAATTAATGAAGAAGTGTCCATGTGTGTGTATGAGATTGGAAGAGTGAGAGTGATGTGTGAATGAATGAAGAAGTGTGTGTGTGTGTGTGTGTGTGTGTGTGAGAGAGAGATTCGAAGAATGAGAGGGATGTATGAATAAATGTGTAAGTGGGTGTATGGCATGTGGGTGTGAGACCAGGAGAGTGAGGGTGTGTGGCATGTGGGTGTGAGACCGGGAGAGTGAGAGCGATGTATGAATGAATGCATAAGTGGGTGTGTGAATAAATGCAGGTATGAGTGAGGATGTGACCGAGTGTGAGAGATCGGAAAAGAGTGACAGCAATGTGTGTGAGTGAATGCATGCATGAATGCAAAAGAGACTGTGTGTGTGTGGTATGGACGAAATGTACACAAACATCATTGCTGCTGCAGCGAACACACACACAAACACAAACACACACACACACACACACACACACACACACACACACACACACACACACACACACACACACACACAAACCTCTCAACCTCTTATTTAGATTAAGAAATCTGGACAAAGCCAAAAATAATAGGGGGAACAAAGGCCCAAAATAGCGACCCTTTTAAGTGCTGCTCTTAGAAACTTTGAAAGTTGATAGAAATACAGGTTTTGCATTAGCATGAATTTTCAGAAGGGTATGAAGTATGAAACTCAAATGTCATTATTTTCTAAATTCATCCTCATGAGCTGCCAGTGATTTGCCAGAAAAAAACAATTTTATGAGAAAAAGACCAAAAATCTGAGGCAAAAATTTGGACATTCTTGGAAAATCTGTAGAGTTGAGAGGTATGCTGGACAGAGCCAAATAATAGCAACAGATTTTAAATGTTGCTCTTATAAACTTAAAATTAATAAGGCTGCCATTAGGTTTGCTTACCTTTCAGCCATAGTAGATCAATGTTGTGCTGTTAAGCAGAATGCACACTTTTTTTTTGATAATTGTCTTTTTATTATACTTTTCAGCTTTTCTCTCCAGGCTTTCTAGTCCAACCAGGCAGCCTTGTTAAACAAATGTCAAATAAAAAAATAAATGTCCACTTTATTAGGCATGCCGCATGCTGGCCGGTCCGTGCAAAACTGACTTACATGGATACTGGTCCTTGGTGCAAAAAAGGTTATAGACCGCTGTTCTAAACTCAAAAATGCTACTTCCAAGGACCTGATAATTTACCTGGAAGTTGAATAAATAGACCCAAACATGCCATTATAGTGTCCCTCCTTAAATTGTTTAACCTGAACTTATCTGTAAAAATTGCTCCTAAACTAAGGCAAATTGCAGTGGTGATCGCACTACTGACCAGAAGAAACTACTGACCCATTAACATGACCAGTATGATTTGCAGAGACACAAAATGCATTATATCTGACTTCATAAACTATGATATCACAAATTTTATAAGGCTGGACTCGCATCAGTTTGTTTTGTCAAAGGGAGATACTATCTACTCAGTTAAGGAAACTTTGAGAAAGTCTCAGAGATTATTGACAGTAATCATTTTGTTCACATGGCTTATGTAGAAAATTAGACCCCATGTTGGCATTTCCAACAAGAGTGTGGCCACGGTGGTGAAGTGTTTAGCATTGCCACCTCACAGCAAGAGGTTCTCTGGTTCAATCCTCGGGTGGGGAGCCTTCTGTGTGGAGTCTGCATGTCCTCCCTGTGGTCATGTGGGTTTCCTCCAGGTGCTCCTGTTTCCTCCCACATCCCAAAGACATGCTGTAGGTGGACTGGACACTCTAAAATTGGCCCAAGGTGTGAGTGCGTGCGTGTGTGTGCCTTCTGTGGAAGGTTGGGCGCACGGCTGGCAACTCGACATTGTAAAACTCCACTGCCAATTGTGAGCGGACAGGTGATCCGCTGTGGTGACCCCTAACCGGGAAAAGCCAGAAGAAGAAGTTTGCATTGCAAACAAGATAAGCACCTTAAAAGTAGGTACACAGTGAAACAGACAGCCAAATACATGAGAAATAGAGCCCATATGGTAAGGATGGCGGTTACTGGCTCAGAAAGCATGCAGGCAATTAGTAGTGTATCCCAGGAATCACTACTCAGACATCATCTTTTCAGTATCTCCTTCTTCAGTCTAGAGCCTGGGAGCCAAGATCTTTTGTTAAAGTTTTCAGAGGACTGAAAAATGTGTGTTACTGTTAAATCTCTTTCTGATACATATTCATTACAGTAGAATCTAACCACTGAAAGCAAGCAGTGTATGGAAAAGGGTTAAAATAACTGTCAAAAATATACTATTGTCACATTTGGAAAGTAACTTTGCCCCTCAATGTACAGTATAGCCAGTACCTCATTCTAAAAAAAAACTATAATCAGGAAAATTGGATTGATAACAGTGGTAGTCTGAAAATTCTTCTATTTGGAGCAAGTGATATCCAAAGGCATATCAAACAGGTCAGAAGGATGTATCCTTCCTCTTTATGCAGCCCAAGTGCAATGCCCACCTTAAGGATGCACATTTCAAGACATATAAAAGAACTAGAAAAGCCCAGGAGATTCCTAACTAGGAAGACTATTGGTTTAGGGTTGCCACTCTACCAGGAAAGTCTTGAACTGCAATGTCTTTACTTGCTTTTTTATAGGCTTTTGCATTGTGATCTGTGCCTTGCATTCCATGCTACTAAGGAATCTATCCTCCCTGATATCCTGCATCACAGCAAGTCAAATAGCTCTACTAATATCAGAACTAGGGACTAAAATCACCAGTACATAAACAAAAAGCACTAGAGTGACACATTTGTTACTCAGCAGTGATACCCTAGCATCCATCAAACTGAACCAAAATGATTAGAAGCTTACCCATAAATGTAGTGCGTTACCGAACTGCTTTGTGTTGCCATTGGGGGGACAAAGTATGAGGGTGGATACAGACAGGCTATAAATGGTATTGTGACTTAAGTGCCTTACATATAATCCTCTGATACCTTCTTTCATCTTGTATGTTTTGCATAAAAAATTAAATGACCATCAGTCTGCCAGAGCTTTGGTTATATCAAAAATCACTATGTTAGTAGGTTTAAAATGCAGTATTTGAAAAAATAAAGAAATAAAATAAAACAGAAATGTGTAAGGTATTACTATAGCAGTTTGAACTTTAGCACCTCTCATTACTGTTTGCATTTAATAACAAATAGTGATGGGCAAAACATTTCAACGTTTATGCAGTTATTTCATTTTATTACAAATGGTATTTTTAACATTTGCTTAATTATATCAAGTGCATGATGACACTTCTTATAATTGTATGTGAAATATAGCAACACAGACTAAAATGACAGAGTTATTGACCATTTTGTCAATATCGGGTGATGCACTCTATTCTGTTCAAAATCATGCAAAGTTGGCAATTTATACTAAAGTAACATTCAGCTATCTGTGTGTACTACAAACATATAGATTCTAATTGATGTAATATTGTGAAATACTTTCAGTATTAACACGGAACTATTTAAGTGGGAGGTATGTCTTGTCATGCTTAATTGGTTGAGATAAATATCAGGCTTAGTTTTTCACTGTTATAGTCAGATTAAATAAGACAATGATTCAAGATCAGTGAAGTAGCATTAAGTTACAACAAATGGTATTTTTGCATTTGTTTATGATTCACTGCATTACATATTGATATAGCTCTAAAGAGAAAATATTGCCAATGAGTCTAAAAATGGCAGGGTGTCTTTGCTTTCTGTTTCTCTGGGAATAATAAATAACAGATCACTGCATCAAACGTATTTTACAGTAAAACATTCTTAAAAGGAAAATTATTTTTTTCCTCAGTGTTACCACACTACTGCCAAATGTACCAGGCATTATGGCATGTATAGTTTTTTGAATGTGTTGAAAATGTGTGCATTTCCATGTGTGTGTGTCTTTATGCCAGGATACTCTAGGGATGCATGATTAGAAAGATGCTGCTGAAACCCTGTGAGATAATAGCTGTAGCAAACCTATAATTAAAATATACAAAAAACACTGTTAGAACTTCAGAAGTCAGCTAATTTTACACTGACTAGGAAGGGAGCTAACAAGTTCAATGCATAACAGATGCTGTTATTTTCTGTAATGTTAAACAAGTGAAAAAAAAGAAATGAGAATCTAGATCTGAAGGCAATAAAACAATGCTCATATTATAGGCACAGTGGTGACAATAGAATTAAATGGCAGTAATGGGAAAACTAGCTCTGACAGTTTTGGAATATAGGCCATCTTATAAGGCAGTATACTCCCACAACATATGGGGGTTTGCAAATGTTTAAATCCCAGTTAATCTGTTTTATTACGTGATTAACAGCTAGAAGTATACAGAGTGCTTCAGCACTTATTTTCACACATAATGGTATGGAGCAATTACGAGACCTCTGAACACTTTTATTTTTTATTAAAAATCTCTTGAAAATATTATTTTTTATTTTTTTTTCTGAGAAGATCTAGAAGATTTTGCCTGAGTTAATTTCTTCCAATAATATGTTATGCAAGAGGAAGATGCATTGGCTTTTAAAAAGCCCAAAGCCTTTTTCTTGACTGCTGTTTTAAAATAAAATGCAGGCTACAGTATTTATCACATCATTGCATTATACAGTATCGTTACTAAAAATGTATTCCAAATGAGATTCAAAAAGCCAGTATTATACAGGCAAACTAATAAGACAACAGTGAAAGCTAATATATAATAATTGGGATACAACTACTGTCAAGCTGTTCCTATAGTAGCATGTCAGTAAAAGACAAGCCAGAGAAAGGAATATGTTAGAGACAGAAAACAGTAGAACAAAAGCAAGGATCTAAAAAAAGGACTTTTCAGTTTAAATACTTCACATATCTGACACACAGTGCTCTCACACACTTCTCATATTTCGTTGAGCTTTGGTTGTTTTGATGTGGTATGAAATAGAGAGACTGGGAGAGAGAGGAACAGTAAAAATGTTTAAGCATTTCCAAGCTTTACAGCCAGTGACTATATGAGAAATGTCCAACAATTCATTACATCTGAGTGACGCTTTCAGGTGCATCTGCAGTTAACTCATACTAATGCCTGAAGGCTTGTTCATGTACAAGGTTTTAAAAGATTTCATCTTAAAGCTTGCGCAATGGCAAACCCAACTGCATTAATATTTGACCTCTTTCTAGTGCAGGCAAGCAGATATTAACTCTTTTATGATATTAATTTATATGGATAGAATTTTTACATTATTCTAAATATCTCAACTACCAGGTAATACAGACAGAACTCCTTACCCTCATATGAAACTTCTCAGCTAGATGAATAAAATGCTGCTGACATTGTGTGTAACTTGAGTGTTTGCTGAGATATTGTAAGTTGTTTACAAAATATTACAAACTTAATAGTCACTGTGTTTACTGTGACTTATAAAATTCAGTTTAAGACCTAGAACCTAATGAATACTACCAATATAAAAATAGTTTGTGCTGAAGGGTTTGCCATGTATACTTCTTTCTTAGCCCCTATAGCTTTAGAGATGTCCACTTTGTAATTTCAAAATACCAAAATTCCGAAATTCAGTATTTCAAAATTACAAAGCTGAATACTCAAAGTTCCAAAACTGGCATAAGCGTGAAATTCAAAATCCCGAAGCACAGAGATTTTGAATTTCCATTTCCGCTGGTGCGGTGTGTGGATATCTTGGTTTAATTTAGGTAAATGTGTGTGTGCAAGTATGTGGTTTGGAGCTTTAGTGTGTGTGTGTGAGTGTGTGTTGTGACTGTGATGTGTATGTGAGTTTCATTTGTGTTTCTGTGCAGTCTCGGAGTTTGAATATATAAGTGAGGGGTGCAGGGGGGCTAGCCCCCCTGCTTACATGTAGTTTAGATACATTTGTTTGATAGTGGGAGGAGTTTTGTGTTTATATGTGTACTGTATGAGTGATGTAGTGTCGGGATTTTGAATTTCGCGGTTGTGTGTTTTCGCATTTGTGGGTTGTTTTGGGGTTTTTGGCTTTGTGATTTAGAAATACTGAATTTTGTGATTTCAGTATTTCAAAATTACAAAGTGGACCCCTCCAGAGATATGAACATTTGTTTGAAATGTGATCGCACAATCTGATTCTGTGAAAAGGCTTAGGCTCCGCCCAATGGAAGTTACACTATAAACTTCCTGATCTCCACTGGACTGAATGAGTTAAGAGTAGTTCAAAGTGTAGTACAGCTTTTAAAGCTGTTTCATCTTCCTAACGCTATTCAGTACTGACTGCTGCTTTTGCACTAGTATGAAACAGAGTATTATGATCACGTCACTGATCATTACAAGTTTATTATGTGTTTAAGACATGGATGCCAAGAAGTTCACCTTGAGATATAGATATCGTCAAATGTTAAATCAATAGATTGAGCTGTTTAACAGAAGATGATTTATTGTTTTACTCAGAGTTACATTTTTTGAAAGAAGGATTCCAATATAGAGGGTATCCAAAAGGGATACTGACATGATCACAGGAAGGTCAACAGAAGCATTGGTTGTTGTTGTTGTGTCTTTCGGCTTTTCCCGGTTACGGGTCGCCACAGCAGAACACCGGTCCGCTAATGCTTGGCAGCACACTTTTATGTGTCAAGTTGTCAGCCCTGATGCACAACCTTCAACAAAGTTACGCCCATTCACGCATGTCTCCACACAGAAGACGCACTAGCTGAGAATCGAACAGGACAATGTCTTACTGTATATATATATATATATATATATATATATATATATATATATATATATATAGTGAATCGAACAGGACAATGTCTTACTGTATATATATATATATATATATATATATATATATAGTGAAATGAGGAAACTCACTAAAGTGATGCTTCAATGGAATCAGCTGAAACATCAAATGGCTCAAGCCATCCAAATCAAAGACAGTATTTTTTGCAGGGAGAACATTGCTATACACCCGCACCATCTCTCACACATACCTTCTTGCACATATATACTAACTCTGAGATCGCATAAAAGTGGGGAATAAGGAAAAACTCCTTCCCAAGTGATAGCAATCTCATATCCATCACCATAAATTCAGTGTAAACCCAAATCCCCTCACACACACACAAAAATAAGTGCAAAGAAACACACATGCATACATTCACACAATTGCATGAGCACACACACTTAAACCCACACTTGCGCATCAACTATTTTTAGTGGATTCCATGTACATCAACCAAATATGTTTGATGAAATGCAGAATCTATTACAAATTCATAATCTTACTTCTGACCAAACAAATAGCATTAGATACACACACACACAAAACATGTGCTTTGCAAAAAATCCAAAAAACAATAAAAACGCACATACAATTGCTAATGGAAATAAGAATGGCACTCTGTTTAAACAAAAATTGTAATACTGCAATGTTTAAGTTTTGGAGCATTAGATTAAGTGAAACCATTACAAGGCAAAAAGGCAGTGGAGGACTTATTGGAGTGGAAGGAGTTGACAGATACGCATGTGCTCATACATATTTTAATGGAGTAGAGAAGTGTAAAATCATTCTGAAAAGAGGTGGCTTGAAAGACTGAAACACTTGCTTTTATTACTGAGCTAAGGACAACACAGGCTTTTATTACTGAGCTACGGCAACACAGGCTTTTATTACTGAGCTAGGGACAACACAGGCTTTTATTACTGAGCTACGGCAACACAGGCTTTTATTACTGAGCTACGGCAACACAGGCTTTTATTACTGAGCTAGGGACAACACAGGCTTTTATTATTGAGCTAGGGACAACATAGGCTTTTATTACTGAGCTAGGGACAACACAGGCTTTTATTACTGAGCTAGGGGCAACACAGGCTTTTATTACTGAGCTAGGGACAACACAGGCTTTTATTACTGAGCTAGGGACAACACAGGCTTTTATTACTGAGCTAGGGACAACACAGGCTTTTATTACTGAGCTAGGGACAACACAGGCTTTTATTACTGAGCTAGGGACAACACAGGCTTTTATTACTGAGCTATGGCAACACAGGCTTTTATTACTGAGCTAGGGACAACACAGGCTTTTATTACTGAGCTAGGAACAACACAGGCTTTTATTACTGAGCTAGGGGCAACACAGGCTTTTATTACTGCGCTAGGGGCAACACAGGCTTTTATTACTGAGCTAGGGACAACACAGGCTTTTATTACTGAGCTAGGGATGACACAGGCTTTTATTACTGAGTTAGGGACGACACAGGCTTTTATTACTGAGCTAGGGACAACACATGCTTTTATTACTGAGCTAGGGGTGACACAGGCTTTTATTACTGAGCTAGGGACAACACAGGCTTTTATTACTGAGCTAGGGACAACACAGGCTTTTATTACTGAGCTAGGGACAACACAGGCTTTTATTACTGAGCTAGGGACAACACAGGCTTTTGTTACTGAGCTAGGGGCAACACAGGCTTTTATTACTGAGCTAGGGGCAACACAGGCTTTTATTACTGAGCTATGGGGCAACACAGGCTTTTATTACTGAGCTAGGGACAACACAGGCTTTTATTGCTGAGCTAGGGACAACACAGGCTTTTATTACTGAGCTAGGGACAACACAGGCTTTTATTACTGAGCTAGGGACCACACAGGCTTTTATTACTGAGCTAGGGACCACACAGGCTTTTATTGCTGAGCTAGGGACGACACAGGCTTTTATTACTGAGCTAGGGACCACACAGGCTTTTATTACTGAGCTAGGGACGACACAGGCTTTTATTACTGAGCTAGGGACAGTCTATTGAAATGACATGGTAGTAGATGTTAAATATAAGAAAGATGTTGCAGCATTTGATTCACAGTTTGAAGAAGTCCAGAGTGATGAAAGTGCATACTATGATTTTTTTTTGGTAAATGGGATTTTTAGTATTTGCTCTTTAGTTCTAACAGGAATATGGTTAGACTGATGAGGCTTATAATTTGTACACATTAAAATGGTTGCATCACTGTTTTATTTTCCATACTTGAATACATCCATGTCTGACACAAGTACTTCTGCATCCCACTGCTTTACACCTATGCCTCTTAATTAAAAAAAAAAATGTAACATGGTGCTTCAATACAAGACACATTAATATTTTTAGTTAAGCTTCCTGTAGTACTTTACAACTATGCAGCAGTGTATATCACACGACTGTTTTTTTTTTCTAGTTGTTATGTCCGTTCCAATATTTTGTTTAGTTCCTTATACTACCTTATTCTCTGTATACTATACCTCCATAATTCATCCGGCTACTGTTTCAGACCTTCTGTTGTTCCATTTTGATAATTTACTGACTCTTGTTTTTGTGCTCATTCAATGCAAGCACATTCTCTAGCATTTGTCATAGTTTGTATATCAATCCTGCCAAAGTAGAAGGCGAAAAAATACATCTTTATCACCAATGTCCTAAGTGAATGACAGAAATTAAGGAAAAATGTATTCAATAAAGAAATTATATTAACATTTAAAACATTTTTCCTAGAGGGTCACCATTTCTATCACAACAATGCTTAAGTTGTACTCCTTAAGCACCTTTCTTACAGCAGTTAATACCATGGTTTTCTATGCTGCAGGGAAAGAGCAAACAACAAATATGCAACACTCATGGATTTCAAGCATTTTCTGCTGGAAATAGTAGCAGTTAAGGAAATGGTGGTTGCTGTCCTGGTTTACTTTCTCCAAATGGTAAAGTTTTTTTACACAACTTAACAGGAATGGACTCCATTCCTATGCCAGGGCATAAATAAAGTTCATGAAATCAGTATTACTTCATTCATTGATTTTAGCCTAGACTGCTCTTAACATTCATATTGTGAACAAAATTTCCTCCTTTTGCATTTCATATGGCTTTATGTGTATTGGTAGCATATTTAAGTATGATGGTATTTTTTCTTTACTAATCACTTTGCTCCTAGTACTTCTGGAACTGTCTGGGTATTTTTTTTCCACATTGCTCTCATGTCTGCTTGCAAATCATAGTATTTTAAGATTTTACGTCTCTCAGTACATATAACACTATAATGCTAGGTGTAGCAATTTTATTGACCAACTGTAATATCATTTGGGGTTCACGTGCATTATAATATATTATAGTATTTATGGAAAGATTATAAATACAACCATTATCATCACTATAAAGAATACTTCTTACTGATAACATTGCTATATCTGCAGTTTTAATAGCTTTTACTGTTCAAAAAATATTTACATTCATCTATCTTATGCTTTTTTAAGTTTATTTTTCAGAAAATGCTCAAGAATGGAAGCTGTGTGCATAGACTGCTAGAGAAGTGACATTCCATACCACATAGGCATTAATAAATTATGTCAAAAAGTTAAAAGCTTTATCACCTGACAATACCCAGAACTAGTCCACAATAATACTGAAAGCATTGACCAAAAGAAAAGAGCTAATATCCTAGATAACAAATTTAGTGTAAATTTTACTCCTCCCACAGTTGTAGCAGATATTCCAAAGATTTCACAGTTCTCAGCTACCACTTTTAATTAGTATAGAACAAGCTCTCATAGTCCTTTCAAAAGCTAATAATACATCATTCATGGACCCTGATGATATACTAGGTTGCCTGGTTATCAGTGCCAAGTATGGCCTATCTGAACTCCTACTTAACCTCTTTAATCTTAAACTCTCAACTGGTTACATCCCTGAAGTATGGAAGCCATTGTAATGCCATCACAAAAGTGTGGCCCAGCCACAGATCACAGTAACTATTGACTCATTGGTGAAACTGTGGAGTGCATTATTTCAGACTTTATAAATCTGGATACTGAAAATCTCTTAACCCTGGACCCTCACCAAGTCAGCATTTCAAGGGAAGGTTCTATCTCTTTAACTTAATTATTATCTTTGAAAACACAACTGAATCAGTAGATAATGGTTACTCAGTACATACAGCATACCTGGACATGCATACATACAAATATTTCAGCCATACATAATAATGGCTTTCTAGCCTGCCAATATACCAAAACAATCATTCTCCTAATTCTTCTTTGTCTTTGAGCTTTTCCCGGTTAGGGGTCGCCACAGCGGAACTCCGGTCCGCTAATGATTTGCAGTGGATTTTTATGGTGCTGAGTTGCCAGCCCGATGGCCAACCTTCAAAGAAGGCACACCCATTCACGCTCACACCTACCTGCATGTCTTTAACATTACCCGACCGCAGAGAGGGCATGCAGACTCCACACAGAATAAGTGTCTAAATTGTTCTTAAAAAATATCTAAAATAATGCTTGCATTTATATAATTTGGTAGTGTATTCCATGCATTAACTACTTTCCCAGAGAGCCAATTACTACCTCTTTCATTGGTATATAATCTCTTAGCACAGATTATCTGAGAACCCCTTAGGCTATGCAGTGGATAGCTAACTGGTTTTCTAACATGACCCATGAGGTCAGAGTTGAATGTGTCAGTTCTAAAAACAAAAAAGCTATCAGTCATGTGCCATAAGTCTCAGTGTTTGGCCATCTCCTATTTGGCATCTCTTTCTCAGATATTCAGGCCAATACTCCTGGTCTATGGTTATCAAAGTTTGCAGAAAGTTGTAAATTGAGTGCCTTTGGATAAGACCTGAAACCAAGCTCACATCTTCTTGAGCTGGTAGTAGGTTAGGTTGATGCAAATGTTCCCACTGCACTTACTGAAAAGAGTAGGGGAAGTTCCCTAGTGCCTTGGCTGATTTTCCCCAAGTCAGTATAAATACCATCATGGATGTCCCCTGAAAATAACCCATTTGCCTAGTGTGACTAATATGTCCAACAAAGTGTAAATAATAACAACATTTGATCTTCCACTGATCCACAATTGCCCTGGCATAGGTTAAACCATGTTAACAACATTAGTGCAAGGACAATGGTTTCAAATTAAATGTGAAAAAAATGTAGCATTGTTCATTTTAGTAAACAAAACATTTTTGCATACCATCTAGGTGACACACTGTTGTAAGGGATTTAGGCATACTTGTTAATAATTCACTATCATTTGACAGTCATGTTCCTGCTGTACTTTGGAAAACCTTTATCTAGATCATCTAATTTTCAGATATAATCTCTATTAGATCCCAAATGTCTTAATTCCACTTTACTCATATGCCATCATATCTACTGAATAAAATGCATATTTTGCCATGCATTTCTCTACATATAGCACCCAACTCAAGAGACCTGAGATATCCATAACTATAAAGATCAGTTACCTCAAAAAACTCAGTTATTACTATCTATCTATACTTAATCTCCAATAGATTCCTCCATAGAGATCTGTGCCTAGCCTTTTGATCCATGAAAGATCCATCCCTCTTTGACTTCCTATTCCTTCATAGTGAAAATGCTACCTTAAACACCTACTTAAAGAAGCTAAATCTTCATCAGCAGAAAAATAAGATGCATTGTCATGACAGAGTCATATCCCATTGGATCTCTCACCTCTGTAACAAACTTCCACTGCAATGAAAGCACTTTCAAAGGATTCAGATGGAGAGATGATAAAAATCAGCAAGCAAAAGAGAGCAGTATTGTTGGAAATGAATTAATCCTCAAGTCTTGTTGAGTACCATTATGAAGTGGACCCTATTTTTATAAAATCTCACCAAGACAACACTGATATATAGATTATATTTTATATAGCATATATCATGGACAGAAGTAGGTTAGAAAATCAAAAAGCCAGCTGGGTGCACAAGTCCTAGGATAATAAAGTGTCCAGTCCTGGTAGGCACACTGGTGTCAGGACCAGAAAAAAATGACAGTGCAAAATCCTCAAGACACAGAAACATTCCTACAATGAGGTTAGGCCAGGCACAGGGTGAAGATGCCCCCATTGTAGAATGAAGTAGTAGTCTACAAAAGCACAAACACTGAAAGGACAAAAAAGAGACATAAGGGTGACAAAGTAGATTACCAAGCATAAGAAATACATTTTGTAATGTTATTATTATGCAAGAAGCCCAGAATTTCCGGATGGAATATATTCAAAAATATTAAAACAGAAATTAGAGGAAAGAAAAATAATTGTAGAAGAAAACCTGTCAAAAGCTTCAAATGCAAAATTGTGTTCATTAATACAACAGATCCATGAAAAGCATTACATAGACCAAGAAATCTTGGGCCACTTGAGCAAACAAGCAACTGAAAAAGTGCAAAAATATAAAGAACAAAACCTAGAGATTTTTAAAAGGTATAAAAAAGAAGCATTTGCAGAGGAAAGAAACAGATATCTGATATGGTGTAATATTTATGCAAAGAAGAAAGCCAAACTAATCAATAGAAAAAAAAAAACAGCTCCTAAGATATTTGAAGAGAAATAAAGGCAAAGGCACACAAATATGGAAAATTTCACAATACAAAAAATAGGATCAAAAGGGAATATAGAGCAGAATACAGGTAAAGTCGCAGTTAAACAAACAGCTAAAGTTATTGGATACCTGTGAAGTGAAGGATTTAGTACAAAAAAATCTAACACAAGTTATGTCACAGCATGATAGACTAATAGAGTCCCCAAAGTAAACAGAAACAGGTGGAGAGGGAGACATCTGAATAATAAATCTGGATATAAGAAAGATAAAGAGGTGTATAAGTTCATAGATCTATACTAGGCTAATGACCACTAGGGCCTTTAGAAGCCTAGTTGTGCAACTCCAATGTGACCCACAGTTTTGGTTTGTATAGTTGGTGATTTATTGACTGCATCTGTCTCTCAGAGACATAAGAGCCAGACTGTGGGTGAATTTCAAATTACCCATCCATTGGTCAAAACTACACTTAAAAAGGGGATAGGGAGGAACTCTGCTTCATATGGTTGGGGATCCTGTTCCAGAGAATGGGAATTCTCTAAGAAACAATCTCTCTCTCTCTCCAACATGACCTATAAGTCTTAAGCAAAATGTAGGTCTTTTAATCTAGTAGTTCTGATGCTGTTTGTTTCGCGGATGTGGAAAAGGTTCATCAGTACAGAATTGAGGTATGTTTTGTATGCCAGCCAAAGACCACCTCTCAGAAGCCTGTATGAGACAGCGTATTGAGACAAGCAGCATAGGACATTCTATTTGCTGCCTGTATTTTTAGTAAGGAATCTTTGTAGATGTTCCAGTTACTGCATGTGTCTGCACTGAAGGGGGCATTATACTCTATGATAGATATGATGATGGCTAGGTACAGTGGAATGATGACCTCTCTAGTCCTAGATGCCATGTCCTTGCTTATAAGCTGAGCAGCAAGGAAGGATTTTCTTACTACCTTGTACACATGCTGGTCAAACTCTACATCACTGTTTGCATAAGTTCCCAGATCCCTGACTACTGAATAAACTTTAATGTTGTTTTATTGATGACATAGTTACCCGGGGTGGTAGACTTATCAAAAGTTATTATAGTGCAGTTTTTGGTATTGAATTTTAAGTCATGGCTTTGGCATCAGGCATATGTCTGTATTAGACCTTCCTGAAGGGTGCTCTCATCTTGGGGGGATTTAATGACTGCTACCAGCTTGCAATCATCTGCTAACCTGGTCAGCCAAAGACATTTAACATTGACTTTGGCATCTGAGAAGTAGATTCCAGAAAGGAGTGGACCAGGCACAGCTTCCTGGGGGAGTCCACTGGTGACTGCCTCTTTATGGAGGTGGCCTCACCGATTCTAACCTGAGTCCTATTAGTGAGCCAGCTAGCTGTCCAGTGTGTTAGAAAAGGGTTTATACCTAGGTCCAAGAGTGTGCTGACCATGCCCAAGTGGAGTATTGCATAAAATGCTTTAGCTAGATCTAAGTGTGCATTATGCACAATTTTCTCCTCATCCATTATCTTACTGGCTTTTTCAAAGAAGTCTACCAGATTCAGTAAGCATGACCTTATTTTGACAAAGCCAAACTGAGATGGCTCCAGTATTTCAAGGTCTCCCATGTTCTTGCTGATAATTTCCATGATAACTCTTTCCACGGTTACGCCAATAAGACTAGTCTACTAATGCATATATACTTTCAAAAGATCTGTTGAAGGTCCTCCCTTATGAAGTGGGATGACAGTTGCAGTCTTCCATTCTTTTGGCACAAAGCTTGTTTTAACCTTATAGTTAAATAATGACTCCAAGGGTCATAATACGTCATATTTTAGACTATTCAGGAGGAATCCTGGGATGTTATCAGGGCCCATTGAGGCCATGTTCTTGACTTTAGTGAGTGCATCCAGTACATGCTCTCTAGTCCTAGCTGGAGGGGTTATGTTTGAGGGCATTTTTTCTTAAAAAAACTTTTTACTGCATGTTAAATCAATATGAAATTATGGTACAGATTTTACAATATATTACAATCAACTAAGAAACAACTAAAATTATAATCAGAGTCCACAACAAAAATTATATTAAACAAATTCATTAAAACATTTCCAATGAAATCTCTAAGCTTTTTTCTAGGTAAATGTTTATGCATATTTGATGCTTTGTTATACAGTATTTGTAATTCTGTATCACATATATTTTTGCTAAGCAGATAAATTCAGCAAAAGAGAGCATATTTTTACTTTTTTAATTAATTGTGATGACTTTTCTGGCAATAGCCAGGATGGACCAAAGGAGATCTACTTGTGTCCTTGTTACAGAATCTGGAATTGGGACATTAAAAAAAATCAAGGAATTTGTAACCGTACAATTGTCCGACCATAATGTTTTAGTAAAGTTTATAAATTCTAGCCAAAAAAGGAACAATAATTTTACATGGGTCTATATGACGCTATCGAATGGACTAAATTGTGAATGCTATTTAGTCAATCCAATACTGTCGAAATGGCAAAATAGCGAAGTCACGGAACATCAAATGTTTTCCCAGGGAAAAAATTTGGTGGGCCGTCTTCGGGACTTTGCCATTTCCTCCACTATAGTGCGATCTCGAAGTTGATATATTTAAGTATAAGTTTGTGTTTAAGTTTTTTTTTTTTTTTTTTATGGAGCAGCAAATTTTTTTCCCTGGGAAAAAATTCACTGTTCCATTTGTTTGATATTTTGTTGTTTTGATATTTTCGGTACGATGAAATAGCGTTCACTATTTACACCATACGATAATATATGGACACTTTTACACTTTATAATCATGTGGAGCCAATTTGCATCTAAAACCTCATCATATCATCAACATTTTATTTTTCTTTTTTCATAGATCAGAACTTTATGAGGTGTTAAAAAGCTTCTATGTAAATACTTCAAAGTAAAAATTCTTCAGTAGAATGACAAGGTGGTGTTGCAGATTTCAAAGATTTTTTTTTATTATATTCTGAAAAAGTCGCATTATTAATTTGTGTCAAATAATTCCAATAAGTTGAATATAAGATTATAGATTCAGCTCTTAAAATCCTGCAAATTGTTGACAGATAAAACTTATTTTTGGTCACATCACTGTTTATTTTAAAGAAACATTCTAAAATTTTTGGTATGGGATTTGCATTCCTATTTAATGAAACTTGCGATTTATTATTTATAAATTCTCTAAAAATTTGTATACTTAATGAGTTATTGTTGTTTATATTATATCTGGCCAGAGATGATCAGCCATTTGTAGTTTATTCCCATGTAAGAGTTGATACCAAAATTTTAAATCATTTTCTTTAAGATCAAGTATTCTACTTAGATTAAATGATTCCAAACAACCATTTGTAAAAGGTATAGGAAACATCAGAATTAATAGATCTTTGACCTGAAAATTATTATCAATCACGTTCTTGAACATGGTAAAAATATAATTCTCAAGGAGTTAAAAAGGGAAAATGCATGGTATTAATACATTTTTTTTTATTTCCAATATATTTTATTAATGTATAATAAAGAATTTGTGTTTATTTTGAGTACACTATTTCAAATTAAAATTGTTTCATGTAACTGTTTCCAGTTTGAAGTATAGGAAATATTTCATCAATGCCTCACTGTATTTATAATAGCAAATTTAGCATAGTGTTCAGTATAAAGAAACCCAATTCCACTTTCTTCCCAACTTTTTATATTCCAATCAAGAGCAATTATTGATTTTTGGGATGCCAGAAAAAATTAAGCAATAATGACTTTAGCGGTTTAATAAGTTTTTTAGTCAGAAGTAAAATCAATGACAGTATATGTAATAAAAGTTTGCATCCAACTTCCGTTGTGTAAAGCATTTTGTTCTAATTATCTGTTAGCTTTTATATTATATTAATTGAAGTTGTATAAAGTACAGTTTTGTACCTACCATAAATGTAGATGTTCGAAGATCCACATTGCTGCAGTCCTTACACTTGGGTAGTCTGCTGTCCTCGGTCGGCCCGAATATCAAAGTATAAGGCTGACGTCGGTCAAGGCGCATTTGACTGACATCAGGACGTCAGGGTACAAATGCGCATGACCGACGTCATATCCTCAGTCTTTTCTTGCCCCAGATGTCAGAAGACCCTAAAAATAAAGGTCAAAACCAAAAGACAGCAAACAACCAACCAACCACCCTTGCACTAACTATATGGACAATATATACAATATACACAATATGTACAACCCAACCCACACAACCGCCTCTAACTACAGAGGGGAAGGAGGGAGGGTAAATTGGACTGCAGCAATGTGGATCTTCGAACATCTACATTTATGGTAGGTACAAAACTGTACTATGTTCTTCATCTCACATTGCTGCAGTCCTTACACTTGGGTAGAATCCCAAAGCAGAGGTAAGGGAGGATGGCTAACTACAAGGAAGCAGGAGCTGCCAAAATGCCCTGCAAAACAGCAGTGGCAAAACCAGCCCTGGATTTAGAGTAAAGTGGCAGGTGATAATGTCTAGAAAAAGTATGCACTGAACTCCAAGTAGCTGCCTCCAAAATATCCTTGGTTGCCACTCCTCAAAAGCTGTTGATGTGGCAGTAGCCCTAGTGGAATGAGGCCTAATCCCAGCTGGAATCTCCTTGCCATGATGGGAATAACAGAAAGCAATGCAAAACCCAATCCACTTAGAAATAGTTTGTTTTGACACAGGCTTGCCCTGAGAACTCAAAGCAAAAGAAACAAACAACTGCTGAGACTGCCTGAACCCTTTAGTTCTGTCCAAATAATAACGCAACTGCCTGTGTACATCTAAAGTGTGCAAAATCTTTTCCCTTTATTTTGGGGATTTGCATAAAAAGTAGGCAAATGAATAGTTTGGTTTAAAGCCACACTAGAAACCACCTTAGGCATAAAGGAAGGATTAGTACGTAATGATACCCTATCCTTATGGAAAATCAAGAAAGGCTCAACCGCCATAAGGGCCTGCAATTCAGAAACCCTTCTTGCAGAGGTAATTGCCAACAAAAAGCAGTCTTCCATGATAAATATTTCAACTCAGAAGTAGCTGCAGGCTCAAAAGGTTGTAGAGTGAGTTTCTCCAACACAAAATTGAGATCCCAAGCAGGAGTAGGAGCTCTTCGTGGGGTCTTATATTCTTTGCCCTCTAAGAAATTGCTTGAACAAAGGATGAGAAAACAATGGTGGGACACAAACATAGTGAGACGAAATTGCTGCAGCATGAACCTTAGTAGAAGAGAAAGACAAACCTTTGTCCAGTAACTCAGTAAGATATTGAAGAGCCACACTCAAATTAGGCTCAGAAACATCAAAATCTTTTGCTGCACTCCAAAATAAAAATCTCTTCCATTTATCTGCGTACACTTTCCTTGTACTAGGCCTTCTAGCTTCCAAAATCACATTCAAAACTTGTTGTGGAAGTTGAGACCCTCTATGGTTCAAAACAGAATATGCCAGGCCGTTAGGTGAAGAGAGTGAAGTTTGACATTCAGCAAATGGCTGTCCTCCTGTGACAACAGGTGTGGAATCAAGGCAAAGGCCATGGAGGCTTCCGTACCAGACTTCTCAGTAATGGGTACCAGTGCTGTCGAGGCCAATCTGGAGCTATTAAAATCATCCTTGGCTTGTCCTGTCTGACCTTTAGAAGTACCTTTGGGAGGAGAGGCAGAGGAGGAAAGGCATACACATGAAGATTGCTCCAATTGAAAGAAAGAGCGTCCACTTTCCAAGCTGTGGGATGAAACCTTTTGTGCAAAACTTTGGCAGCTGATGGTTTAGTGGAGAAGCGAACAGATCTATGTCTGGAGTTCCCCATGACACTGTCAATTTCTGAAATACATGAGGATCCAATTTCCACTCGTGGGGATCCATAATTGCCTGCTCAACACATCTGCTAAGGAGTTCTGTGCTCCTGGCAGAAACCTTGCCTGAAGATTGAGCTGTAAACTGAGAGCAGTCTCCCACAAAATCATTGCTTGCCTGCATAGAGGATAAGAATGCGTTCCCCCTTGCTTGTTGATGTACCACATGACAGTTGTGTTGTCTGTTAGAATCAACACCTGCCCTGGAAGAAGTAAATCCTTGAAAGCTATTAATGCAAACTGGACTGCTAACATCTCCTTCAGGTTGATATGTAGATGTTGTAGTCTGGTAGGCCACTTGTCTTGTATCCACTTTCCATTTAGATGAGCTCCCCAAGCTTTGTCGGAGGCATCTGTCGTTAAAATCTGACTCGCCTCTGGCCGGGTCACAGAGAGTCCCTTGTTTAGGTGACATTCCTGAGCCCACCACAAAAATTCCTTTTGAATGCAAGGTATTATTTGAATGACAGTGTCTAGATCCTGGCAGTGCTATGTCCATACATTTTTGAGATACCATTGCAGCTTCCTCATATGCAGTTTGGCATTGGGAAGCACCAGAATACAAGATGCCATGAACCCTAAGGCTTGAAGGACTGTCCTTGCAGTCAGCCCGGACTGATGAGATAGCTGATGGAAGTAAAGGGATAGACTCTTTTGTTTGTCTGGGGTTAAAAAGGCCATTTGGGATGCTGTATTCAGTCTCACACCCAGAAAGCACATGTCCTGAGAGGGTACTAGACTGGACTTTATTTCGTTCACAGAATACCCCAGGCATCTTAGCACTGCTATCACATATTCCAAATGATGAAGAAGCTCTTCCCTTCCTTGAGCCAGAATCAGGCAGTCGTCCAAATAAGGATAGATCTGTATTCCTTTTAGCCTGAAGAAAGCTATCACTGGAGCCAGAACTTTCGTGAACACTCTGGGCGCAGTAGATAAGCCAAAGGGCAATGCAGAGAACTGATAGTGAGAAGTCCCAGCTCGAAAACGCAGATACTTCCTGCAACTTAGTCTGATAGGAACATGAAGGTAAGCCTCCTTGAGATCCAAAGTTACCATCCAATGATCTTTGCCCAGCAGAGGTAAAAGCTGCTGTAACGTCAACATTTTGAACTTGGAAATGTCCAGATAAGTGTTGAGGGTAGATAAATCCAAAATTGGTCTCCACATGTTCCCCTTCTTTGGTACTAGGAACAGGCGAGAATAAAATCCTAGGCCCACTTCTGGCATAGGAACCGGCTGTATGGCCCCTATTTGGAGTAACAGAGAAACTTGCTTGTGAGCCTCTATTCTTTGTTGAGGAGGAACGTCTGGCATGCCTTTGAAAGGAGGCAAGGTATGGAAATAAAACCTGTAACCGTGGTGTATGATATCCAATACCCATCTGTCTTGGGTAATTAAACTCCAATTTTCTTTGAAAAGTGCCAGCCTTCCTCCCAAAGGTGCTGCCAGACGAGAAGGCTCTGGCAGCTGAAAAGGTAGGTCATTGGGTCTGTTTACGAAAGGACTGACCCCTGCCCTCACCCGAAGACTGTGCAGGAGAACTCCCTGTTCTAGGCCTGAAAGAGCCCTGAGCTCTGCCCCTACCATGTCTAGATCTACCCCTAGACTGGGAATCATAAGAAGGATACGTCCACCCCTTAGTAGGCCAATTTCTACTAAACTTTGGAGGCTGGACCTGCAAAAAATCTTTAACAGTCTGCATAGACTTAGCCTTGTCTTCCATTTTCTTTAAAACTGCCTCAACAGGAGGACCAAACAACACGTCAGATTGTAAAGGAGCATCTAAAATCCTTGTTTTAACATGTTCAGACAAATTTTGATCCCTTAGCCAGGCGTGCCTGCGAAGAACTGACCCAGAGGCAGCCACCCTAGACGAGGCCTGTACAGCATCAAAACCACATTGCAAAGAATGCTTACCCACCTGTTCAGAAACATGTACTAAATCTTGCAACTCTTTACAATCAATACCTACTGCCAGAGCATCAACCTTAGACTTCAATTGTGAAAGGAGATAGTTTTGGTATTTCAACATGTGAAACTGGCAATTCAAAGCCCTCATAGCAAGAGTGGAAGAAGTATAAACTTTCTTTCCCCATCTATCCAAGGCCCTAGCCTCTTTGTCTGCAGGAACCGGATTCTTTACAACAGAAGCCTTAACACCTTTAGGCCCCTGGCTAACAGTTTCTGGGTCCGCCCTAGGACTCTTAAAAGATACTTATGAGCTTCAGGCACCCTGTAATACCTATCCGGCTTAACAGGAGCAGGAGGCAAAGAATCAGGATTAAGAGAAGCCTCTGAAAAACATCTTCCACTACATCCAAAACAGGAGGTATAGCCAAAGGCCTATGCTGGGGTAAAAACAAAAATTCCCTAAGCCTTTTCCTGGAATCAGAGATGTGTTGACCTTTCCACTTAAAATGCTCCCTCATGAAATAAAGAGTTTCTGAAAAGAAAAATCCTCAGGAGGAGAAGCAGAAGGAGTAGAATCATCCACATCAGAATCAGAATAAGGAGAGTACTCCTGTAAGTCTTCAGCCGAAGACTCTGAAACATCTGAAGCCTGCTCAAAACCCCCCAGCTCAGTCTCCATCCTAGGTCTCTTATCAGGAGGGGGCATAGAACCCCTAATCAAAGTAATCAAATCTTCTGCCATTTTAAGCATATGCTTCTTGGGCACAGTTCCTGAAGAGCTAGGGGTAACACCAACTGAAGCTAAACCTGGCCTGCCCCTGGGAGAAGCCTTTGAAACAGAAGGAGAGGGCCTAGCCACCCTAGGAAGGGAGGGGAGTATAGTAACCTGAGAAGCCCCCTCAGCCTGACTTGCCTCCTGAGAGGCCACATCTTGCAATAATAAAGTCTCACCCTGGGAACACAAAGAAACCTCCGGTGGAGCCACCGGCTCCACCGACACCTCTAAAGAACCGGCGTCCGGTACAGACAGTTCTTCTAGCCTAGGCTTAACTGCTTTGTCCTTGCACTTCTTCGAAGAAGCGGGCGTCGGAGCATCCGACGGCATTTTATAATTGCACCACTTCCCAAAGACTAACCTTGCACAATCCAACCTTCTCTTTATAGTGCGTTTATTAAATCTAGCACAAGAGCGACAGCCAACAACATCGTGCTCAGGCCCTAAGCAAGGAATACACAAAGTATGATAATCTCTATGCGGTATCTGTTTCCCACAAGAAATGCAATTATTGACTTTTTCTGACATCCGGAAAATCACTGAGGCAAGAAAAAACTAAAATATTCCCCAACGGGGTACTTAGCCAACTTTGAACTCGGTCTGAAACTTCGAAATCGAAAAATCTCAGAACGCCAACCGGCACTTGCAATGCTGCTTCTGCATCGGACCATGCGGCAAAAAAGACTGAGGATATGACGTCGGTCATGCGCATTTGTACCCTGACGTCCTGATGTCAGTCAAATGCGCCTTGACCGACGTCAGCCTTATACTTTGATATTCGGGCCGACCGAGGACAGCGGACTACCCAAGTGTAAGGACTGCAGCAATGTGAGATGAAGAACATTTTGCAGATATTGATTCTTTCAAACTGGGTTTTATAATCATTTCCAAGTATTTAAGTTGTTTATTCTTCCAAATGGATTCTTTATTTTTTTAAAAATATACTTTTTATTTATCAATACAGTTTATGTTTTATTATGATTAAAATTTAGATTTGAAATTTTTGGGTTACACAGTGGTGCAGTGGTTAACATTGTCACCTCACAGCAAGAGGTTCTCCGGTTCGATTCTCGGCTGGGGTGCCTTCTGTGTGGAGTTTGCATGTTCTCCCTGTGTCCGCGTGGGTTTCCTCCGGGTACTCCGGTTTCCTCCCACATTCCAAAGACATGCATCTGGAGCATTTCTCCCCGGGCCTCCACTGAAAACAGGCTCTGTGGAACCTAGTCGGACATTCCCGGTCAACAAATGTTAAATAAATAAATAAAAGGTTTATTTAAATCTAACCTTATTATTGGCAGTTCTTTTTTGTTATCATTAGCAACATCTATCAAAGATAAGATTATAATGGTGTTATTCTGTACCATTCTTTTTAAAATAAAACCAGTTTGGTCATTGTCAATAAGAATTGACATCATATAATCAACATTTAAGAGAGAAATGGACATAAGAATCTATAAAGGCTCCCAGTGAGACCTATTGTAGCAGGACATGGGTGGTTGACCAAACCACTGTCCATATATGTTGAGAAAGAATTAAGACCTTTGGTAGATTTATTTTCCATAACTTTGAAGGACATGAGACAGTTTGTAAAGGATTTATATGCATTTGTGAATACTGTTGATCCAACAGTCATGTTTAATGGTTACATTGGATGTACAATCATTGTTTAATGAGATCCCATATTATGCTGGCCTTGAGTTCTTTAAATATATATATATATATATATATATATATATATATATATTTTTTTTTTTTTTTTTTACCAAATATAGTTCCTTTAGCACAGAGAAGATAGAGCTGATTTGTTTTTTAGTAGAATTGATTTTAGATAATATCTTTCTGTTTGAAGGACAGTATTACTGGCAGAGGCAGGGCATAGCAATGGGTATGCCCTGTGCAAATAGCTTTGCAAATTTGGTTATAGCCAACTGGGAAGATATCTATATACTTAAGCAAAATTAATTTTCACACTATGCGAGATGTTTTAGGAGATTTGTGGACAACATTTTTATTCTGTGTTTTAGACGTGAAGAAGTGATACAGGGTTTTATTGAATATTTACACACCACCACCCCATTCCTGAAGTTTACATATAGTGTTCTGCTATCAAGATGGATTTTTGTAGATGTAGAGGTGTTTAGAACAAGTGAAGGGGCTTTTAATATTCAATTATATAGGAAACAGTGCCATACTAACTCTATATTAAGGAGAGATGGTATGCATCCTACCAGAGTATTCAAGAATGTATTAAAAGGACAAAGGCTGAGAATCTTTACATTAGATAATGTTGAACAGGATTTTGACAGTAATTTGGATATGGTTCAAGGGGAGTTGAGAATGAGGGGCTACAAATATAGAGAGGTTTGTTGAAACGAAAACGTATATATATGGCGTTAATGTAAAGTGTTTTTGCTTGGTTTAATAAACTCAGTTTAAGTCTGTTGATCATCCATTGGGCTTTATTGCTTCGCCTAAGGTAACTTTTGTTGGTTTCATGGTATTTTCTTTTTGTGACCTTGTGGATATATTTTGTTTACGTTTAATGTAACAGCTGATTGTTTGACCAATAATGTATTTTGTATGGCTTTTTGCGTGTTATGCCCTTCATTTTATATTGGAAAAAAATAAATAAAATGCTATGAGAGAGGGATAGAGAGCATGTTGCAGCTGTGAGGAAACTAGATGTTACAAATGCTTTAGTGAAACATGTAGCTGAAAAGGGCTTTACACATTCTTTTAAGTTTGGGGTACTTGAATGTTTAATTGAAGGACAACGTTTTGGAGATTTTAAGAATATAACAGAGACAACAACATGAGATTAGAACGATGATTAAACTGCATGCTGACAGATATCCAGATCTCAATGGAAGGGTGCCTTTAAGACATTTCCTAAAAGCTCCAAACTTGTTGAAATGAATTTTAATTGCCCGTTTAATTGGTTTTATCATGTGATCTGATTCAGTCACTTCTGAGAGTATATATAGTTTTTTGGTTTTAATAGGGCATTGCTAATGGTCTGAAGAAGTGCTTTGTTTGAGTACGAAAACGCTTACTGAATTAGACAATGTTTTATGCTTTAACCTTTAGCATGGATGGTGTGGTCTGCTGTTTTTACATTTTGCACTTTTCTTGTTGCATACTGTCTGATCTCCTTCCATTCACAAATACTTTGTGTTTTCTTATTTGCAATATATCAATATATATTAGAATGTAAAGCTTTCGCCTACTAGCAATCTGCTTTTCAGAGTCAGACTTCAATACAATATATAAGTTCAAGCAGTACTAATCAGATACTAATCAACCTTCTAATAAAATTAAATCCAAATAACCTTCACACTAAAAGTATGTTTATATATTGATATTATCTATTGAGTATACATGCATAATGTTTTATCATTTCACAATAAAACTAACAAACTATTGCTTTGCAGTACACTTCTTATTTGACTTTTCTGAAGTTCAGTAATAATGTAAAATCTAAATATTGAAGATTCTAACTATTATAATTAACCATACTCATATGTTTCTGTTTATATTCTACTATTCAAACGATTACTAAATGCCAAGTCTCTTCTACCCTTATAATTTTCTATATGAAAATTACCTTAAAAGATACCATAAAATAAGTTCCTATTAGTCTAAATAAAATGCTGAGTTAAGAAACACTTGTAACATAAACTCCTAAAAGCAAAAACACATATATATTAAAGTTACTAGAATTACAATCAAACTTATTGGAACACATTCTTTTCTTACCTTTCTGTACTATAAAATTCACAAACAGATCTTTTCACTATGCAGTATAATATTAGACCTCAATGCATCAGATAAATCTTATTAAAAGGCTTATTATGAGTTATTTCACTTTTCAATCAAAAGTTGTGACACTGCATGTTCATATATTATGCTCCTGTGATATAAAAATGCCTTTCTGTGCTTTCACAGTTCACATGTAATTGTATACAACAGTGATTTTATCATCTTTAATCATCTTCTGAAAACTGATAAGTAAAGCGATTCTAATTTACTATTTTTTATCAGGTACACTTTATCTATGAGACCCGTTTTCAGTGTGATCTAGTGTTCTGTTGCTCATTCTTTTGTTTTTTTATTAGTTTACTTCTATATACGTTTATGATTCAGCAAGGCTTTAGAACATATATTTTGATATGACGATATTTATTTGCTTTCAGGCTAAAATGCACATTCCTTTATGTAACAATATAAAATATCTTAAATTCTCTAAAGTTTATCTAACATTGTTATGTTGCTTCTTAGTTCAAATTATCTTGATACAACACAATTAATGCATATGATGTTTACTGGTAGTATGCAGTCCAACAATGTCACATGGGAATGTTTATAATAGTTCAATAACATTCACAACTAGATCAACATCTGTTACCCAACTAATAATATTTAACCTTCAAACCCAATATAATATCTTGTTGCAAACTGTACCAATGAACCAGTTCTTGAGAGCCTACAAAGACTATTGTGCTTAATATAAGGTACTTTACTGCAGCAAAACTTGATATAACTGGTGAAGTGACCAGCAGTATATCATCAGACTCATACAGTGAGTTATCACTTCAGTTATCACATTTTAAGACAGAGCTTAACTTTTATCTACTGTGAACATTTAGTAAATAATCTGAACTGATTAATTTTGAAGTACGTCTAGGTGATAACAGTATGACTAAGATATGCGCATCTATAGCTTATCACCTGGTGTATATTCATCTCTGCTCCCTGTCTTATATTTGTTTTTATAGGAATAGTTTCAATCCTGAAAGATTATAAGGCAGGTAATGAAAATAAATTATTGGAGAGATGAAGCATGTGAGGATGAATGGGGAGCTGAGAATGGATATCATTAGTTGTGGCTTGTCCTGAATGACTGCAAATATTGAAATTTATTTTCATTGTCGTTACTATATGTAAAAGTGACATGGGAAATATATATCATAGCCCTCCTGCTTCATGTAACAAGGGCATGTTGTCTTATTAATACACCAATTACGTATGCCTTTGATAAAGCTTGCTGTTACTGCTAACACAGGTTCCAATATAATAGTCTAATTCGTTTAAATATTGTTATACTTGTATTTTGAGGCTCAAACGCCTCACATTTTGTTTAGCCCTCATATTTTAGGGACAAAAGCTTTGAAGATAAGTACAAGAATGAGATATCTTTATTTGAATTTTATTCTATACCAAATGTGTAGAAGTGATAAAAAACCAAGCTGAGTAAATATTTGTTACATCCCCAAACTCATCTATTGTTAATAAACTTGATAAGTAAAAGACAGAGATATCTTAAGGAGAAAAAAAAAGCCAGAACAATATGTACCACTCACTTGGACTGACTCTATACTTGGTATCCCACAAACTGCTAAGATGCGACCTGTATACATCACACAAGGCATCCCATGACCCAGTAATGATAGCTTTACTGCTTACCAGACAGTCAAATGGCATCAAGAAATACTCAGACCAGGGATCTAACCTTTACTGCAACATCAAAGGAACAACCTGGAGGGATAGACTCCCCATTCATCTAACCTTTACTGCAACATCAAAGGAACAACCTGGAGGGATAGACTCCCCATTCATGCAAAACAAAATACATCTCTGTCAAGCCCATCCCAGATCCACAGATGGAAAATGGAAACTATACCCTTGAACTGCCCCCTATACCAGCAATGGAGAAAGGCAGCTCCCAAATGCTCCATCCCTTGCATGGTTCCCCTCAAATTAACCAAGGCATAATCCCAGTTATCTGAGACTGGAATATAAGCGTGTCTTATATGATATTTGATTTCCATGAGTATTTAGTATACTGAGTAGCTATATCAAGGCCCACAATTGCTAAATGTATTCTGTTTCCATCTATGACTCACAAACATATGGTCTTCTCTTGTCCTGTTATGGTTATCTATCCACAAAAGCATATGTTTCAACAATAGTAGCCTCAGTAAATACACTGTAAAGCAAAATGACGATTGCTTTGACCTGGGCTATTAATAGAAACACTACTGCTTTGCTTCATATCTTTCAAATGATTTCAGTAATCCCCCTCCCTATCCACAAATCCTATTTATGAGCCAAATAGACAGAATTTTGTTTTGGAATCATCACTGGTCTTGTATGTTAGCTGCAATTTCTTAGTTATGCTAGAATGAATAACAGAGAAAAAAATGTATGCACCACATCATCTTCACAAAGTACTTCATATCCAACTCACATTTATATAAGAAAGTCTACATTGCAAAACAATACCACCATATGTAAGCACAAGTAATACAGATGAATAGTTCAGGATATGACAGTGAGGACTAAATTCAAGGGAAGTGACATTAACTTCACTATCTGAAAAGAGAATTGTTAGATGTTCAAAAATCAACATTTACTTTCAGATACTGCTTGTTCTTTTAAAGAATACTGACAGTAAGCAAACGACAATAATCACTCATTATTGACTAAATTAAAAGTCTGATTTTTTGCACATTTCATTCTGTAACCAAAAGATTATTTTCTAAACATTTTGTTTACAAAAAAAGACGTCTCCCTTTTATAAACTTACAGAAATAACTTCCTTTCACTCACTCGGGCTTCATTTCGTCCTTTTCTCTATTTTAATGTTCCATCCAGTGCATTTCCTTCAAGTTCAATGTTGACCTGAACTTATTGTAGTTTCAGTGTATTCACAATGTCTCTGTGATCTCTACACTCTGAAATATGGCTCACTACTATTCCCCAAACAAAAAAAGAGGTATGTGCTTATATTTGAGCATGAAATATGCTTTGTAAAAGTTGTTTAAGACTGTAGAAAGCTCACAACTGCTTCAGGTGAGCTGTTTTTTTTTTTTTTTTAAAGAATTGAATTTAATGGATTTTACAAACAAGCTGTGGAAACTTGTGTACAAAATGTTCATTTAAGTAATCTATTCATCTGTACATTAATACAAGTCCATCTCGCACTATCGGTGACAATTTATTATATTTTAACCAATACCTTATTGAAAGACAGTAAAAAATATATATATATTAAAAATAAATAAATAAAAAACAAGAGAATGAAATAAAGACACATGTATAACACCAATATGTATCACTATGATATGTATTATCACTGTATATGGAACTTGTATCTAAACTCTGATATTGTAATGTGATAAAATCTACTCATTAGTTTTAACATTTTCCTATTAAACTAAAAGAATTAGTACTATAATGTGATAGTTACCTGTTAGTCTATTTCATCAACATGTGCAAATAAAGAGCTATTATTAAAATGACAATTTATGGTATTTTGATTTTAACTACTTAAAGGACTTAATGTGATTTAACAATAATCTGTAAATACAGTATGGTAAATTACTATTTAAGTTAATGTGTGGTATATTTAGAAAAATAAAAAAAAGGTATTACTTTAGAATTGTGATAGTCCTCAGAAGATATTAAAACACTATTTAGGGTCCAAAACACAACAAATAAAAAAACAAAACAAAAAAAAAAAAAACAGAATAAATAAATAAAAAAGAAAATATATTACTTTTCTCTCTAAACTTTTTACTACTATTTTTTCTTTAGCAGTCCATCCAGTTGTTGCTTGTCTTTTTAAACTTGTTAGGGACCAATTTATTTCTTCTGATTTATCCAAAAGTTTATTTTCTGTGCAAAGTCCATACCTTCATCAAGTGTGTGTTCAAGATTTTTTTGACCTTCAGAAAAAAAAAGAGCTTGATTTTAGTAAAGAAGATAAGCTGAGCCTTGATGTTTGATTTCTTTAGGTTTTTAATGAGTAGAATGCAGGCTTTTCTCTTAGAGATGATCGAAGAAGTATAATCACTGTCAAATGTGATACTTTCCCATTTATTTTTATTGGTGGAATTGAGCGGGCTGTTTTTAATGGCAAGTCTTTATTCTGAGTAGAGAAAAAGTTAACAAAAATCTTGACATCAGAAGGACAGCCAGTTGTTGAAATTAATCATTTTTTTGCTTAAACTGTGACATCATCTTTTGTGATGGTAAAATTCTGCCCAATGATAAGCTCATATCAGCCTAAGGTGCATAGTCTGAAAGCTCCATAATGTCTCAAGTCATATAGTCCAGGGAGGTACTTTGACTATGATCGAATCATACAAGTACCTTGGTGTAATGACTTGAGTGCATGTGTGATTTGGCCGATTCTGGCTCCAGATAAACAACTAACAGTTATATTCTCCTTGATCAACCTGGTTAGAGGTGCATTAGTATATCTTACAATGGAGTACCCAAGGTTGGCCTTAGGTCAAGTGGTACCCTAGTCAAAAGGGCTCCAGAGAGCACCCCCCATACCACCTGGTGCCCCCATCCTGGACTATTTACTCTATCCAGTTTACCGGTAAAGTGACCCTCCTAGAACAGCACCCTAGATGGCCATCTAGTTGGCTTATGCCTAAGGCCGGGTATGGGAGTACCTTATAATGAGAGTCCTGGGAAGCATGTTTTCTTGCCTTATGGGGCTTCAATGATAGTGACAGTAAGTGTTGTGTTAGGTGGTGTTTTATGAGTGCTTCTGGGTTTGCTGATGAATAACTTTAATGATAGTTGATCTAGGTAATCTTTATTGTTCAGGAAGATTTCTTTTAAGATTTTTTTTTGTTAGTTTATTTCTATGTGATGTGGGTGTTTTATGCATAGTCTTGCACTTTATGCAAGAGTTTCAGTGTCATTGTGCAAGTACACTTCATGCATACTGTCTTCTTCTTTAAGGATTTAGTGTTTGTCAGTAAACATGAGACAATTGCTACATTGTCTCTAGATGCCCATATCCACTAAGCTGGCTATAGAGAATTTTGGAAATTCTATATCCATACTGTCTAGTCCTTTGATTTTTGAGGACTTGAATTATAATATTTATGCAAAGAAGAAAGCAAAACTAATCAATACAATAAAGGAGCACCAAACATAGTTGAAGAGAAATACAGGCAGAGGCATCCAGATATGCAAAATTTTGCAATACAAAAAAAAAAAATAAGAAAGCAAAGAGAAGTAGAAAAGAGGGTTATTAAAGAAACAGAAAGTGAAGTTAAGGATTACATGTGAAGTGAAGGATTTAAAGCAGGAAATCTGATAGAACAATGAGTTCCCAAATAAAGGTAAAACAGACAAAACGGGAAACATCTGATTAGTTGCCACATGAAGGTACTCTGGAGCCTTCATGAGGTAACAGCACGAAAAGGTCAGATGACAATATGGGAAAGAGCAGGACACAGCACAACTCTAATGCAGTCAATGTTGTGGGCTGATTTATTTATTTTATTTTACATTTGTTGACCGGGCTAGTCTAACTGGATATGTCCATTTTCAGTAGAGACATGGGGAGAAAAGCTCCAACAGAGATAAAAAACAGACATAGGTACTATTTCTACACATTTCATAGAGCTATTTACAAAAAGTAGCGCAAGATATTTACTTGTACTAGTAACTAAAAAAAAGTATCCTATTTCTGGTTGAATGTTTTCCTGTTGCATTATAGGACCTACATTTAGTGGAGAGAGTAGAGTTAGTAAAGATATTAGTAGCAGTACTGATAGGTTAGTCAGGGTTAAAACAAGGGCAAAACCAGTGTGTTTTAAGGACATTTTTGAGTTTATGTTTGAAAAGTGATAAGGTAGGAAGGGAATAGGTAGATGGTTCCAGTTTTTCCCAGATGTGTTAGAGAACAGTGAGTCCCCTGCCACGTTATTAGACTTGTTAATGTTAACTAGAAGTTTGTTGGATGAACGCAAGGTATTAAGATTTTTATAAGAAGTTATGAGGTCTGAGAGTATTGTTAGGCTGGTAAAGGATTTTATGGGCAATAGTAAGTTGGTTGAAGTGAAGCTGATTTTGTAGTTCAAGCCATCCAAGTTGTTTGAGGTTATGACAATGGTTGGTTCTGAAGGGTTTACCAGTAGCAAATCTGGCAATGTTATTATAGGAGGTGGCTAGCTTGAGGAGATTACATTTTGATAGGTTGGTATATATTGGTGAGGCATAGAGCAGAGTAGGGATTAGATGGGAGTGGGCAATGGTAGTTCTTGCTATTGGTGTAAGGAAGGGTTTGACTCTATACAGGGTGCCCATTTTTCTGTTAACAGATTTTATAGTGTTGTTAATGTGGGTATCAAAGTTAAGGTCATCTATTGTGATCCCTAGGAGTTTTGTGGTAGAGTCAGGGGCTATGAAGGTGCCATTTTTCGAGATGATTGAGAAATCTATAGGTCTGAACCTATGAGTAGGAGTAAAGAGCAGGAGCTTTGTCTTTTTGTGATTCAAAAGGAGACTGTTTCAAGAACCATGTCTCAACTATATTAAATACTTTCTGGGTTTGGGATTGCAGTTCAGAAGCAGATTTAGTTGTGCAGATTAAAGTAGAATCATCTGCATATTGTATACAAGTTGCATTGGGAATAGCTAAGTAGAGATCATTAATGAAGATTGAAAATAAGAGAGGACCTAGAATGGAGCACTGGGGGACACCCAATGTGACAGGCAGGTGGGATGATAGATTATTCTCCCAGAGCACTGCCTGTTGCCTGTTGCTGAGGTAGGATGTGAACCATTTTACGGATAGAGAATCAAGGGAAAGTGATTTGAGAAGGTAGATAAACAATGCATGGTTTACCATGTCAAAAGCCTGTGAAAGATCAATAAATGGAGCTGAAGAGAGTACATTGTTGCTGTGGATTCTATTAATGGTGTCAGTAAAGGATAAGAGGGCAGTAGTGGTACTATAGAATGGCATAAAGCCATGTTGGCTTTTAGATAGTATGTTATTAACAGTTAGGTGTCCTATTAACTGATGATGAATACATTTTCCATTATTTTTGCTAAGGGGATAAAAGAGCTATGGGCTGATAGTTAGAATATTCAATTGAGTTGCCACCTTGGTGTAGGGGGATAATGTGGTAGATTTTCCAGATGTCAGGGATGGGTCCTGCCTTAATGGTTCTATTTATCAGGATTGATATTGGATAAGCTACTGCTTTAGCTGCTTTTTGCATATATTCATCTAGGATCTGGTCAGCAGAGGGGGTACAAGGCTTAAGTTTTGCTAGGAGTTTGAAAATGAAGTTAGTAGAGATGGGTTGTAGTTGGGAGATAGGAAGAGTGCTAGTCATGGTGGTAGGAAGGCTGGAGGTATCAGGGGATAGCTGACTGGCTAGAGATTGGATGGCTTATGTGAAGAAGGAGTTAAGGTAATTAGCAGTTTGGATGGGAGTCTCATGGTTAGCTCTTAAAGGGGTTGTTGTACTGAAGTGCCCTGGGTGTATGAGTCTATTGATACTTGCCCAGAATCTTTGGAGGTTATTTTGGTGTGTTTGCTGCATTTGACAGTAAAAGTTTATTTTATCTAGGAGTATGGATTTTTTAGTTGTGTTTCTTATTTGTCTAAATATTTGTTGATCCGATGTACTTTTAGTAGTACGCCAGCTAGTCCAGGCTTTATTTTGAAGTAGGATTTTTTGCTTGGTATTTTTCGTGATCCATATTTTACGTTTGGATGCATGCAGGTCTAAGATAGTTAAAAATTTGGAGTTAAAGTATAGGATAGCATCTTCCAATGGGAGGGTTTTTAGACAGGTCCAATCACAGACACTGAGTTCACTCTGGAATAGTTCTTGGTTAAAATAGTTGTTGGAACGTATAGTTCTACATGATGTTGGGTGTAAGATATCTGTTTTTTGCCTGATTATATAGGTCAAGGAGTGGTCACTTACATCATTAGGGAAGATACCTACTTTGTTTGGTGGTGATTATTAATAAGTATCTAATCTAAGATGCTCTCCTTTTGGTTTGGTTTGTTAATTCTAGATGGGGAGGTGATAGTCTGAGAGAAGCCATGAAGGTTAATATGAGTAGTGGGATGTTCAGTACTGATGCACTTCCAGTCAATATTGACATTGCCTAGGATTATAGTTTCTTGTGGGAAGGTTGCAGAGACCCAGCTAAAACTATTCTCTAAGGAGTTAATGTTATTTCCAGGAGGTAGATAAATACACAAGATATTTATGTATTTTCTAAGATTAAGCTGAAACTTGGGAATAAGCACTTCTGCATTACTGTCCTCAGGTGGGTTATAAGGTGAGGTGGTAACCTGTAGTCCATCTTTGCAAAGAACTGCTACTCCCCCTCCCTTTTTCCTAATATAGTCATGTCTCAATATGTTATATCCTGGTGGGATAATTTCATTGTCTTGAGTTTGTGGTTTTAACCAAGTCTCTGTCAAGCATAGAATGTCAAGAGAGTATATGTCTAAGAGAGAATGGAGATGGGGAACTTTATTATTGACACTTTGGATAAGGAGATGTGCTATTAGGAGTGAGTTGGGAAGTTTATTAGGGCTCAGTGTGGTAGAGGGTTAGTTGGCAAGCAGATCAGTAGGTAGGACATTGGCTGGGCCTGGGTTAGGATGGATGTCACCATTTTGTAAGGATCTTTTTTGTAGAATGTGTAATGTAGATTAGTTGATGAGTTTTTTTTGGTTGAAGGATTATAGTATTTGATGTGGGACAGTCTGTAGAACTTTGAATGTAGGTAACTAGGTGTAGATATTATATTTATGTTATTGCAGGGGATAGTGAGGATTTGTGTGGCTGTTTGTATAGGTGGGTAGTGGAAAAGAGAGTAATATAGGTGTTCGAAGGAGGTTAAGTGGTAGGCTGAGAATATAACAAGATATAAGTGTGGTAGTGAGTAGTAGTTTAGTTAGTGTGGAGATAGCTGTGGTAGGCATCATGAATACAATTAGTTGAGGGTACTAGAGATAGGTAGGAAAGGCCTAAGTTAGAACAGACTAGGATAGAGGAGTAAGACTAGGAGATAAGACACTTAGTAGTGATAGCTATAATTGATTAAGTGGAGAAATAAGGGTGTGATGTTAACTATCTAGGATCGTGGGACTATCTCATTCACTGGATGGAGAGGAGGGAGTGGCTGAGTGGTATATGTGTAGGATCACTGGGATGGGTGGGAATTGGGGGTAGGATAGGGGAGCAGATTGAGCCCGCAGGACGAATGGAGCAGGAAGAGACAAGAGAAGAAAGAAACTCAAGTGAAACAATCAACAAAATGCTGATTTTTAAAGGTAAGGCTATGTTTGGGTACGTCTATATATGGGTAAGTATAGAGATAAAGGAACGTAGTGGGAGAGATGTTAGGGTGAGAGGAATGCAACTAGTAGAGGTAAAGGCTAATGTGGGCAATAGTATCAGCAAGATATGAGGAACAGAGTATAATGAGAATTTTATATGAGCCACAGGGGTAGGTATATGATGGTTGGCCTGGGTAAGGTTGCCACCTAGTGGTCAGAAATATTATATCAAGAGTACTTTACTATGGGTGTAATCTGGTCAGAGAGTCAAGGAAGGAGAAATAATAGTTAGGGAGCTTATATTAGCAGTTAGAGAGGTATACTAGTTGTAGGGTAAAGAGGGAGAAAGTCTGCTGGCTGTCCTGGCTGGGGTGCACTCTTTACACCTCCATAAAATAATAGTAGCAAACTAAACTTTACTGCCAGGTGTAAGATGACACATACTTTCTTCCTTTATTGAAGGGTTCAGGAATAAAAGGCAAACAGATGATGCAGCAGGGAGGTTTGGAGAGGGTTCCTAGTCAACAGGCAGGATGATTCTACAATCTTAGTGCAGTCTAAGCAAGTTGGTTAGCAAATTACATTTGGGAGAGAGAGAAAAAATATGTACAGGAGTGAAAAATAGCATAAGCAGGTCCTTTAAGCAGTTAAAATACACATAAAAGCATTCTCTCTAACTATGGTAAGCACATAGCAGCTTAAGGCTAGGTAGTTATTTGTTAGACACAGAGGTACATTTCTTGCTAACAGATCTTTGCTTAATCATTCTAGCCAAAACATAGTGACATATACAGTTCAACTGTTAGATATATGGTAAAAAAAATGTTTTACTAGTTCACATAAGATTGCATCATAAAGTAAATATCTCAAGACAGTTAAGCTTAGTATAGAAACTATATAGCTAGTAGGTATAATACCTATATGACAATCATAATAGAATGAAAACAACTACATGCACATTTGGTCTAACCAATAGAAACCATCTTTTCAAGATATTAGCATTAGTTCAGTAACCAGCCCTAATTACACAGCGGTAAAGGTATGTATATTCCACCCTGGTTATCTGAGCAGTGAGAGCAACGATAACTATCATAAGGCTCTTTTCCTGAGGTTATTCATAAACCTATCCAATGAGCATTGTAGGACAAAATGCTCAATTACCTTTTTAAATGGGAAAGATGCTGGTGAACTAATTAATTTGTTTCATTATCGCGAGACTGTTTTCCAGATATAGACTTGAAATACTTTAGTGAGCTCGAGATAGTAACAGTGCAATTAGAAAATGCACAATATCACTTTAACTGGAAGGTACTGATGAACTAGCACATTTAGTACACTGAGGTTACGAGCTAAGTCACAGATGCTCTTTTAATTTCAGCGAGAATATTGGTGTAGGTAGCCTTGTCTTGGTGTGCGTTGCGTTCTTGTTTTTTAAACATTAATCTCAACATACACTCTTTTCAGGAGTAAACCAATAGGGAAGTCTTATCATTAGACAAAGCATGCCCAAGATTTACTTAAAGTCTGCCATGAGATGCTGAAATTACCACTGCTAATCATTTAGAGTACCAAAGGTAACTAACCTTTTATTAATAATATGCGATGTTTCGCACTAGCATTTACTGAGTTTACACCCCTTTGGTACAACAGGGAGACCTTAGCTTTCCAGAGGGAGCATTAGCAGCTCAGTACACCCCAGAGAAAATAAAAGGTGGAGGACAATAGCCTCTACACTTGGGCGATACTGTACTAGGTTCTTACAGTATAAATAGGAGAGGCTAAGCTATAGTTTCAGGTTTGAAAACATGCAGGTATTCTATATTGAAAGTGAGGTTTTTAATTCTTATCTTATTCTCACTAACGGATGCTCGTAGAGCACTCATTAGGGAAATGAGAGGAAGACTATATCCTTACCATGAGGACGACTGAATATTGCAATACGTTAGTTCCTCGTTTAAAATGTATTGGTAAGTTCCTAAGATGAATAAAGTGAGGTTTCTAATTTTCAGTAGTTGAGGCATGCTAAACGCTCACTAGGAAAAATGAGGCAGACCATATCCTCTCAACGTGGGCAACACAGTTGTAATTTCTACTGAGCCCAATGTATCCAGATAGACTGCTAGATCAACAGTATATGTGGGATAGCTACTAACAGTGCCACCACTTAACGGCTGGACATTCAAAAGTTACATGAAAGGACTAAAAACACTCAGAGTGAAAACGGAATGGTAATATAGTTCTAGGTACAGATAAAATGCAAAAACCCACAAGCAAGGTAACACAGAAAAGAGTAGTGATATTGCTTCAAGACAAACCACGTATCTCCAAAGATTTAAAACTTTTATTGTACAAATGTAAGCGCTTTCATGGTTATCCAAGACCGCTTCATCAGACAACAATACAATGAAACCCAACACTTCTTATACCTCACGTTAACATCAATTACTCAATTAAAATAACAAAGTTAAGCATAATTTATGCATGTAATGCCATGATGTCCAACGACTGATGGCACCTTACTCTTTATTTATGAATCTTTATATAGCATTTATTTTAATAATAAAACATTGTGAACTGTTCCTCTTCTTACAGCTTTGGACCCAACTGTTTTTGCATTTTATCTGTACGTGGACTTTTTGTGGATACGTGGGAGTTTTTAATATATAGTTCTAGGTACATCAACACAAATGCTATTGTACCCTTATTACTGAAAGTCTATCACACAATACTTCAAGGGACAGCAACACAAGCGCTACTATCATACCCTTATTACTGAAAGTCTATTATACAGATTAAGCAGAAAATAACAATACAAAGGAGCTAGCATTAAATCCATATATCAGGCTAAATACAGGTAATATATAATGAGCTATGTAAAAAAGGCGTATTTCAAACTAATTCCAGTTAACAAAGATAACATACAAGTTTGTAACTTACAGCAGCCAGGATGCTAGGCCAGGATAGCACAGCAGCTTGGAGTGAGTCCAAAAGAATAAAGATGGCACTACGTGGAGTTACTGATACTTGTAGGCTTTGATGGGAGTAGTGGGTGGGATAGAGGAGGAGAGGTGTTACGGGAGCAGGTATAACTGGGAGGGGCTAGAGCTATTGTTGTTCGACAGGTCAAAGGACAGTTAGAAAGGAAAGGTAAGCTGGGAAGGGCTATACAGAGCAGGAAGAGAGGTGCATAGACACTAAAACCTGAGGGGAACAGTACAGAGGATGTATGAAGCTAGTGAGGAAGGGAAATAGCGAGAGATATAGATAAAAGCCAGGGTACCTTTTTGACTGGGCTTGTGTAGGCCCCAGGACTGATAGCCTAGTACCTACCTATGAACCTATAAGGAGACCGAGAGAAGAGAAGGAAGAAACTCAAGAGAAACAATCAACAAAATGCTGATTTTTAAAGGTAAGGCTATGTTTGGGTACGTCTATATATGGGTAAGTATAGAGATAAAGGAAAGTAGTGGGAGAGATGCTAGGGTAAGAGGAATGCAACTAGTAGAGGTAAAGGCTAATGTGGGCAATAGTATCAGCAAGATATGAGGAACAGAGTATAATGAGAATTTTCTATGAGACACAAGGGTAGGTATATGATGGCTGGCCTGGGTAAGGATGCCACCTAGTGGTCAGAAATATTATATCAAGAGTACTGATTACTGAGAACTCTGATAGACCAGTGAGTTCCCATATGAAAGAGTAATGGATGATGCAGGATGTAACTTGAAGAGAAAATGTCACAGGAAAAAGTTCTAGAACTTTCTGTAGAATGCCCGCAGGAAATAGAGAATAAAGAATGTGCCCTCAGCTTAGAAGAAAAAGATCAAAGGGAAGAGTTGCTTGACTTAATAGAGATGGACAGACATATTAGGATCAATGAAAGAAATAGATTACAGAACATCAGTAAAACCCAAAAGTGTTAGAAGTGTTATAAAACAAATGAACACAGTAATCAAGACTGTTAACAGAAATTCATGTGATATAATAGAAGCAAATAGGATATATTAATGCGCAGTTAAATTAATAGCAGATAAAGTCTTACCACAAAAATACAAGGAAATAAGCAAAAGGAAGGGAAGAAATCAAATGCCATCATGGAAGCATTGAACAAAGAGAACTATAAACCAATTAAGACAAGACGTGTCACTGCTAGAAGAGTAAAGAAGAGGGAACAGATCAACAAAAATACTAAGATAGATGTGATAAGAACAATGAGCAGTATTACAACAGACCAGATATCAGCACAAGCAGAAAGCCTTAGAAGATATGCATGCAGATATAAAGGAAAAGCACAAAATAAGCAACTCACTGAAGACTCAAAAAAGTTTTATATAGAACTGGAAAGCAAAGCCAAATAAGTAGAAACACCACCAAAAAGGAAGAGAAATAGACACATTTTAGAAAAATATCTATGAAGACCCTGTGGAACATAAAGATACCGAATGCATAGATGAAGTAAAATAAACAGCAAGACGTTCAGATACACAGGATATGAAATGGGATGAAGTAACAGCTAGAGAAACTGAAACAAAATTAAGAAAGCTCCTAACTGAAAAAAAAGGGCCAAGATGTAGTACTTAACTTCTGGCTAAAAGTAGTGACATCTTTACACAAAGATTTTGCCTCGAGTAAGAACTACTTATATCCGCACCCAGAACAGACACCAACCTGGTTAATAACAGGAAAAAATATACTCCTTCTTAAGAGTAAACCTGCAAACTATCCTATAAACTCCATCCATCCATCAATGCCCGCTCTTTCCCCATTTTTGCACTTAGGGTTAGAGTGTCACTTCAACAGTGATAATTATCTAGAGCCAAGGATTACACTGATGGGTGGCTAGTCCTGCCATGCTAGCTCTCCCACACTACACACTCACATGCACACACTCACACACACACACACACACTTATAGCCAATTTAGTGTGTCCAATCCACCTACTACATGTCTTTAGAATGTGGGACGAAAGTAGAGTGCCTAGAAGAAACCCATGCAAACACAGGGAGGACATGCAGACTCCACACAGAAGGCACCCAATCAAGAATAGAACTAGGGAACCTCTTACTGTGAAGCAACAACACTATCCTCTGTGGTACTGAAGCTATCCTAAAAACTATAGACCTATAACTTGCCTTCTGACAATGTATAAACTATACACTGGAATTGATGTTGACAGCGTTTATAGTTATTTAGAAGAAAACTCAAACATGGTAGTAAAACAAAGGGGGTAACAAAAGAAATTCATAAGGAACAAAATATAATTTATTGATAAGTAAAGTTGTAATGGAGAATTGCAAAAAGGGGAAGAATCTAAGTATGGCATGGAAAGATTACAAAAAAGTATTTGACAGCATCCCACATTCATGGATAAAAGAGTGCTTACAGATGTATAAAATGCATCCTACATTGATCAATGACATTACAGTGACTATAAAACAGTGGCAAACCACTTTGCAGCTAATCCATGATAAATGACAAATTATTATCCCAGGGATAAAAATTCAAAGGAGCATATTCCAGGGTGACTTTGTCACCGCTGGTCTTTTGTCTTGCCCTTAACCCATTAAGCTGTCTACTTAACAGTTTAGGCCATGGTTACAGTTTATCTCCAAAACAGCAACAAAGTGTAAATACCTCTCATCTTTTTTATGTGGATAATTTAAAACTGTATAGTTCATCAGATATGGAACTGAAAACACAACTGCAAGTGGTCAAAACTTTCTCAGATGATATAAGAATGTCACTTGGTCTTGATAAATGTGCAAAAGCAACCTTTAAAGCAGGAAAGCTGCAGCACCAAGAAAATATTAGTCTGGGACAGGAATGGGATATAAAGGAACTTGAACTGGAGGGAGTATATAAATATCTGGGAAATGATGAAGGATCAACAATAAAAACATGTACAGATGCAAACAAAACTCAGTAAAGAATATTTTAGAAGATTAAAATTAATACAGACAACAGCCCTGACATCTAAGAACAAAGTCCAAGATATAAACCAGTTTGTTCTTCCTGTTCTAAGTTGCAGTTTGGGGGTGACTGACTGCCTCAAAAGATACTGGATCATTTGGACAGGAAAACATGAAAAATACTTCACGCTTTTCAAATGATATATAAAAATAAGTGTATACCAAGATTATATATTCCTCGTTCTGAAGGAGCTATGGGCTTCCTTAAAATTAATCACCTATATAGATCTACAATCAGAGGAATGCATACATTTTATTTATTTATTTAAGTTTGATGACCATGGAAGCCCACTGGGCCAAGAAGAGCCTGTTTTCAGTGGAGGCCCGGGGAGAAAAGCTCCACAATAATTGCAAGTTACATTTCACATGTTACAAAAGGACATAGTTCATACAGCTACTTAAACATTTACAGATAAGCCCAATGATATTTGCAATTGGCTTGTCACAATGTTACAAAAATGAAAATACATAATTCAATACAGAAATTTCAACATTTACATAAAGTGAATATTTTTGTTATAAACTCAATTGTAGGTTTAACATTTCAAAATATATAGCTACTAGCCATTAGTAGGTTAGGAAAATATTATGCATGGAGAGGGTAATAGTATAATTGAGATTAGAGAGTATAGTACAATAGATATTGGAGAGAAAATTAGTTTTTGGTAGGGGAGGAATTGTTTTGGGTGGGATGAAGTAATAGTAGAGGTAGTTGGATGAGTCAGTGCAAGGTAGAATGGGGGGTTAAGATGGAGAGTGACAAGGGCATTACCATTTGGAAGAAAGATGAGAGAGTAGCTGAGATTTTAAATTTGTATGGTTAGGTAGGTTGCATAGGTGTGTGAGGAGAGACTTCCAGTGTTTAGCTAAGGAGTGGGACAGCAGTAGATGGCCAGGAGGTCATGCAGGTTTGTGGACCTGAAGGAGATTTTGTTTTTTGGATCTGAGTGAGCGGTTGGGAATGTAAGGTTTTTAGGAAGTAGCGGGAGCTGGGTTGTTGGCAGGTTTAAAAATGAGCTTGTGGGCAATGGTGAGTTGTAGGTAACTGAGGTAGTTGGGTAGTTCAAGCCAGTTGAGGATGAGGAGAGAGTGGCAGTGATGGGATGAGTTTTTTGAATTGGTTGCAAATTTGGAGATCTTGTGGTAGCAGGATTCAAATTTGGACCAAAGGCCAAGATGGAGATTGGTGAAAAGTGTGGCACAATACATAACAGAGGGGAGTAGGAAGGTGGATGCAAGAGTTTGACGGGTAGAGGGGCTTAGGCAGCAGCTGTGCCTGTAGAGAGAACCTACCTTTTGGTGGGTTTTCTTGATTGCGGAGTGGATCGGGGTATCAAATTTTAGTTCATCAATAATGATGCCAAGAAGCTTGGTGTTGGTAATGATTTTAAGGTGGGTGTTGTTTTGGCTCTGTATGGTGAATGTGGATTTGTCAATGGAGTTTTTGTTAGGGAAAAAATATTAGTTTGGTTTTATTTGTATTTAGTGCCAGATGGTTAGACTGCATCCAGTTTTCTGTTCTGGAGAAGGCTAGTTGGGTTTTTGCCAGGAGGTCAGAGGTGGAGAAGGCTGAGCAGATGATTGTTAAGACATCTGCATATTGGAGGAAAGAGGAGTCTGGAATGGACTGGTGAAAGTTGTTAATGAATAGGTTGAAGAAAAGAGGGCCAAGAACAGAGCCTTGTGGGACACTGTGGGAAGTAAGGGGGAGGTTGAAGTTTTCCATTGGACAGCTTGTTGGGGGTTGGACAAATAGCTGGAAAACTAGGTGATGGTGGCGGGAGAGAGGTGTATACAGTGGAGAGTTGGGATATAAGTAAGGTGTGTGAGATGGTGTCAATGGCCTTTGAAAGATCTAGGAATAGTGTGGATACGAACTTGCCTGTCACCTTCAAGGTTTATGGTTTCAAGAAAGGAAAGAAGGGCAGTCATGGTACTTTGGCCAGGGCAGAAGCCATGTTGGGTAGGGGAGAGGGGATTGTTTAGTGTTAGGTGTGCCATGAGTAGTGCTTGTATTGTTTTCTCTAGTATTTTAGAAAGAGGGGAAAGTATGTCAATAGGCCTGATGTTGGTGGTATCAGTATTTGTGCCACCATTGTGGAGGGGGATAATGTACGCATGGTGCCTGATTGAAGGGACATATGATTCATGTATGGATCTATTTATAAGAATAGAGATGAGATAGGCAATGCTGTCTGCAGATTGTTTGAGGAAGGTGAGTGGAAGGTTGTCGGGTGCATTGCAAAAGGGTTTGAGTTTGAGGAGAAGTCTTTTTATAGTGCTTGTGGGGATGGGCTTGAGGCAGAAGGACGTGGAGGAAGGTTGATTATTAGGGTGGTGGTGGAGGAGGGGGTGGGAAGGAGGCTAATAGTTTAGCTATGCAGTCTATGAAGAATGAGTTGAACTGGCTGGGTGTTTCAAGGTTTGAGAGGTTGGGGTCTGGGCAGGGGTTTTCTTTGTTGCCAGGACGCAGCATGGATGAGATGGAGTCCCAGACTTTTTTGGGATTTCTTGAGTGCAAGGACTGGAATTTGGTGTAGTGGGCTTTGCCGTCTTTAATTATTAGTTTTTTTTGCAGAGTTTCTTAGTTGCTTATACTCTCGAAGGGTGTTAGAGTTTTTATGTTTTTGATATTGTTTCCATTTTTTGTCCCTTTGGAGCAAGTCTAGCTTAGTATCTTTTGTTAACCATGAGCAAGGATTGGTTTTGATGTGTTTGGTTTGAGGGGGGTTTGGTGATTGAGGAGGGTTAGGAATGAGTGGTTACAGTAGGAAATGGCATCATCTAGAGGAAGGGTTTTTAGAGGGGACCAGTCAGTATGCTTTAAGCATTCTGAGAAAGTTATAGGGTTGAAAGAGGAGAGGTTGCAGGTTTGGATGTAGTGTGTTGTTCATGCAGTGAAGGTGGGAGATGGTCGGTGAAGGCTGGTAGGTGATCACTGAGAGGATCAGGTAATGTTCCAGCTATGGTGATAAGGTTTGGGTGAGTTGTTAGGATCCAGTCAATGATGGTACCAGAGGTACCATCTTTATTTGGTCTGGTTGGAGATTGAATTAGTTGGGAGAAGTTGTACAGGTTGATTGTGTGGGACAGGGTTTCAGAGTTAATAGTATTCCAGTTGATGTTGGTATCACCGAGTACATAGGTTTCATTTTTTTATATTGCAGGAGAACCAGGACAGGATGTTTTCAAGAGTTTTGATTTTATTCCCAGGAGGAGTATAGAGGGCAGTGATACATATGGACTTGTGGTTGTTTATGTTTAGTAAACCTATTATAATTTCAGCATTGGCAAAGATTGGTATTTTATTGGAGTAGGGAGTTATGGTACGAGAGGTAGGGTAGATTATTGCTACTCCACCTCCTTTTTTGTGGGTCTGTCATTGCGAATGATTTGGAAACCTGGTGGTAGGATTTCGCTATCTTTTATACAGGCTTTCAGCCAGGTTTCAGAAACAGCAGTCGTTTGGGGGTGGTTATGGGAGAGCCAGGCATGGAGGTTAGGGATTTTGTTTTTTAGGCTTTGTGCATTAAGTGTTCTGAGGTGAATGGACTTTGAGTTTGTGGGTTGAATGGTGGGTTTGGCGAGATTGATGTTAGAGATGGGTCCAGGGTTGGGGTGGATGTTGCCTGCTAGTGAGAAAGAGAGATGTGGTGGAGTAGAAGAGTGAGGCAGTGTGTTGGGCAAGGGTAGCTTGGGTTGTGTAAGAGTAGTGATTTTCTGGTACCACATTTAAGAGGTAAGTACAGGAGGGGATAGGTTGGGAGCAGTTTTGGTTTGAAAAAATAGATTGGGTTAGAGGTAGAGAGTTCATGTGAGATGGATGAATAGAATGGGAAGTGAGGTTGATTGTAACATGTAGTGGAGTGTGTGTGAGAGTCATGACAAGGGTTGGGAAAAAGTGTGAGGTAAGAGAAGAAAGAGAATATTAGGGAAAATGGGGTTATCGGGAGAGATGTTATGTAGAGCATTGTAAGAGGGGTGGATGTTTGGGGAAATGTGGACCTACAGGTGGATGGTGTTTGGCTTAGGTGTATTGTGATTGGAGTGGTGTTGGGTGGGGAGGGTTCAGGGGATGTATAAAAGTACAGGTAGTGGGAGCGGGAGGAATTTGGGGGTAGGGTAGGGGAGTACAGGTAGTGGGAGCGGGAGGAATTTGGGGGTAGGGTAGGGGAGCAGAGTGAGCCTGAATGATGAATGGAGTGGGTTACACCTTCTGGGAGGAGCAGCAGTCACCAAACAGAAAATAATCAGTGAGAAGCTTAGCAACTACAGAAATAGGGCAGCCTATTGTTTTGGTTTGAATGTTACCTTTCTGTTTGTTTTTATTGTTTATGCACCAATGGGGAGCTGCAATTCACTGAGAAGTAGGAAAATAATGTAGTTATGCCAGGGGTTTTAGAAAAGGACATGCAGCAAATTATGACTCAATAGAGTATTAACTCAAAAACCAAACAAATACTATAACTAATCAAAAAAGACTCAAGGCAAGGTTCAACAAAGGTACATCCAGTTTATCCACAGTTTATCTACAGTGAATCAACAAAGACAGGTTAATGTAATCAAGGTAAGCACTTTCATCCAAACTAAATGAAAGAACTTCATTAGACAATTATAAACCATGAAAATTCAGTATACATAATTCAAATAAAATGACATCACTTCCCCTAATAACCATTTAAAGACATATTCTCCTCATTAACACTACATATACATTATTAAGTAAATAAGTAACTTTTCACCACTTTTCATACATATTTTAAAACAAGTCCCATATAACAACACAAATACTGTACTTTAAAATGTTTTTTAAACATAAAAGTTATCTTTCTTAAGCTTTTAAACGTAAAATACGTTTCAGAGAACACTGGTCATTGAGCACAGGACTGGCAAAGGCATTAAATTTAAGCTGCCAATAAAGCTCCCTCTCCTCTAAACAGTGGGGTCAAGGGCCACCTCTCATGCTCTTGCTAAAATTATCTATTATTAAATAGTTGAAAAAGTGTCCAGGGTTCTCAGAGACATGTTTAGCCAAAGCATTTGTGATGTTAGCTTTCCCAATATTATATTGGTGTTCGTAAACCCTCTGTTTAAAGAATCTCTCTGTTTTCCCAATATAGAACCCTGGGCTGCATTTACATAAATACCACAACTTTCACAACTGTATTTACCTCTAATCTGGTATGTTAAATTATTCAAAGTGAAAGAATTAGCAAATTAGCAACCAACATAAATTTACAGAAATTGTTTCTGCCACATTTGGGCATTCCCACTTTTAGTGGGTATGCTCTAGTGTTATTTTCAAACATGTTCTTTAGGTTGTTCCCTCTTTTAAAAATTAACCTAGGGCTAGCACAAATTTTGTGTTGCATGAAAGGGTCATCCAACAAAATCCTCCAGTTTTTCAATACATTTCTCATACAGACCCAGAATTCATAGAGAAAGTGGTAATAAATTTAAATGTATGGTTATTACCAATCTCATTTAACATGCATCTATTTGGTTCACTAATAATAACATCAGCCTGACCATTGACTGCTAACTCATTTAAGGCTAATTCCATTGCTGATTCCATGGTTTTATTCAGTAAAGGCTTGAACTAACCACTAACTCTTTTTTCATAGACTTCATTTATAAGGATATCTATTAATGCTACTGGGTAACATCTCTTCAAAAATATATTTTTAAGTGTCTCACATTCGGACATGAATTCAGAGTCTAGTGTGGTCATCCTAGTGGCTCGTATGAGTTGGCCCTTTACTACCGCTTTTTTTCTGGTGAAATGGCTGGAGCTATTAAAGTGTAATAGTGCATTGGAGTATTTGGGTTTTCTAAAGATTTTAACTATATATCTCCCATTTATAAAGTCCTTTGATAATTCAACATCTAGGTAGGAGATGGTTTCAATCCTAAATTCAAATGTAAATTTGAGGAATGATGTAAATCCAGTGATGGTACTGACAGAGTTTTCTGCATCACCTAAGTCCTCCCGAAAAATGATGAATATATCATCCAAAAATCTGGTGTACCAGAAAACTTTGTCTATATATAAGGGATTCTTAAATAAGAATTCCCCCTCCCAATATACCATTACACAATTAGCAAAGCTACCCCCACATGGGGAGCCCATAGCTACATCTGTTTGTTGCAAAAAAATATAAACCATTAAATATCAGCATATTATTATATAGAACAATTTCCAACAAATATTCAATCAGGTCCACTTGATGATAAGGCCCCTTTATGGGAAAGAAATTCTCTAACCGAACTGATGCCAAAGTCTTGGGGGATCACTTTGTAAAGATCCCTGACATCAATGGTTAGGAAGCTGTAATTACCCTGAAAGTTTAAACTATTTAAAGATTTTAAGAAATCCCACGAATCCTGTTGGGTCAGGGAGTGTAGTTCAGGAATGTTATTTGAGATGGATATAAGTGTGGAGTCGTTGGCATACTGAATAAGGGAGGATTCTTTGCATGAGGTTTAAAGATCATTGGGGTGGGTGTCGAAGTAGAATTTGGCTTAGAGTTTACCAGATTTTGGATGGAAGAGATAAAGTGTTTATTCAGGAGGGTAGCTGTTTCCTGAGAGGAAGAGTTAGGGTATGGGGAGGGATTAGAGTGCTTTCCAGGATAGAGGATGTTGTTGAGAGTTGACCAAAATTTTCGAGGATTGGATTTGTTGTTAAGCTGAGCAGAGCTATAGTATAACTTTTTGTCATTAGTTGTATGTTTTTTTGCAAGGTACCTCAGTTGCCTGTATTTTTGAAGAAAAGGTGGTTGTTTAGTTTTAGTCCAGGTTTTCCAAGCACAATCTCTTTGTTTCATAAGGGACCTAGTCTCTTTGAAGAGCCAGGGATCATGGTTTGATTTTACTCTGATCTTTCTAGAGCAAGCTAAGGAGTTTAGAGTATTCATGAAGATGCTATTGAAAGTGCTTACAGCATCGTTTAGGGGGAAGTGTTTTAGGATGGACCAATCTATGTTGTGGAGAATGGAGTTACACTGGGATGAATTGAAAGTCGATAGTTTTTGACAGTCTTTGATAAGGTGGGGTTTAAGAATATGGGAATAGTGTCTTAAGATGGTGGTAGGGAGATGATCACTGAGGGAGTCAGGTAAGGTGGTGGGATTGTGGTATTGGTGGGGGAATTGGTAAGGATCCAGTCTATGATGGAGCTGGAAGTGGAATTTTTATGGAAGCGAGTGGGAGATGTTATAAGTTGGTGGAAGCCGTGTAGGTGGATACTGAGTTGGGGGGAGTCAGTTGTGAGTTTGGACCAATCAATATTGACATCCTCAAGGATAAACGTCTCATATGGTATGTTGTGGGAGAACCAGGCTAGGATGTTTTCAAGAATGGGCAGATTGTTACCAGGAGGAAGGTAGATAGAGGCAATTGCAAGTTTTTTGTGGGGATTCAGATGGCAGTTAAGGATGATGATTTCAGCTGGGAGGAAGTCAGGAATTAAGGAAGGGTATGGTGAAAAGTTAAGGTTGTTTGAGTAGAGGATGGCCACGCCACCACCTTTTTTTTACAGGTCTAACAGATCGGAAGATATTATAACCTGGTGGGAGTATTTCACTATTTGAGATTTGTGGCTTGAGCCAGGTTTCTGATAGAGAGAGGATGAGAGGGGTATTGAGAGCTATCCATGAGTGCAGCTCAGTGACTTTATTTGCTAGACTCTGAATATTCAATGAGTAAATAGTTAAGTATTTGGATGGAGATGATTGTTGTGACTGAGGCTGGTGACTGTTAGAGGGTAAGATGGGGGCAGTTTAGAGGTAGTTTTGGGGAGAGAAGAGGGGCCAGGGTTGGGATGGATATCTCCAGAACAAAGTAGGTTTTTAGTGAGGACAGAGTGTGTAGTAGATGCTAGATGGAGTTTGTATAGTTTTGACTTAGCTTTATGGGAAGGTTTAAAAACCTTTATTATGGATAGTTTATATAGACTTGAGGTAGTAAAGAGATTAGGGGAGATAGTAAAAGATGAAGTAGTTGGATATATGTTGTATGATTGAGAAGATGGTGAACATAGGAGTGGGTCAGAGAGATTGGAGTGGTAAGAGGTGAAGATAGAGAGCATAAGGAGTAGTGTAGAAGATATTAGAAAATAATACATGTTGGAATAAAATATGGTCAGATAGAGTAGGTAGAGACAGTGGTATAGAGGAAGTGGTGTTGACAAGATTGACAGATTAGTAAGGTGGTTGTGGCAATAAGCAGGAAGTGGAATTGTAGTGGCTAGTAGGACAGGAAGGGGAGGGATAGTTAGGTATAAAGGTAATTGTAATGGGGTGTGTGGGAATGGGGGTAGGGCAGGGGAGCGAAGTGAGCCCAAGCGTAGTGAGGGCAAACGGAGCAGGGCTAGCACCCTGGTCAAGATGAAGTCATAGATACAATCAGAAAAAGATAGTGAAAAACTGGCTTGAGAGACAAGGATATAAAGTTTCTAAAGATATAGTCACCAGAAATAAAATAAAAAGAAATAAAATATGAGCAGAAGTAAGCTTACAAAAGGACACTGGCCTCAAGCTACACAAGTAAATTTACTTGAAGCAAACCCAGTGCTGTATGGTTAAAATAAGCTACAATAGAGATGGGCTTTGGAGGGGGAGAGAGTGGTATTACTAGCAGCTAAAGGCAGGGCAAAAAATTAAAAAAAAAAACATTAATATGCAAGAGTCTGAAGACAGTAAAATAGGGCAGGTGCACTAGGAAAGGCAGTTATGAGTGAGGCTAGAAATTAATTCTGGGAAGGGTAAAGTACAGAACAGGAGAATATACACAGAAAAAGTATGAGGATAGTGTGTAACTAAAGAGAAAGGATAGGAGCTGCTGGTGTCTGCTTTTCGTGGCGACTAGCAAAAAAAAAAACACTGTAAATTCTTGTTGTGCTTATAAAGCAAAAAAAAAAAAACAATGTAAATTCTTGTTGTGCTTATAAAGTCTAGCATTAATTACATTAATAGATGTCCTTATAAATGAAGTCTATGAAAAAAGAGTCTGTGGTTGGTTCAAGCCTTTACTGAATAAAATCATGGAATCAGCAATGGAAATACCCATGAATGAGTTGGCAGTCAATGGTCAGGCTGATGTTATTGTTAGTGAACCAGAAAGATGTATGTTAAATGAGATTGGTGATAACCATACCTTTACATTTATTACCACCTTCTCTATGGATTCTGGGTCTGTACGAGACAAGTTATTGAAAAACTGGAGGATTTTGTTGGATGATCCTTTCATCTAACAAAAAATTAGTGTTAGCCTTGAGTTCATTTTTAAAAGAGGGAACAACCTAAAGAACATGTTTGAAAATAACACTACAGCATGCCCACTAAAAGTTGGAATGACGAAATGTGGCAGATTAAATTTCTGTAAATTTATGTTGGTTGCTAATTCTTTCTCTCTGAATAATGTGCCATACCAGATTAGAGGTAAATACAATTGTGAAAGTTGTGGTATTGTGTATATTGCCTTATGTAAATGCTGCTCAGGGTTCTATATTGGGAAAACAGAGAGATTCTTTAAACAGAGGGTTTACGAACAACAATGTAATATTGGGAAAGCTAGCATCACAAACACTTTGGCTAAACATGCCTCTGAGAACCCTGGGCACTTTTTCAACTATTTAGTAATAGATAATGTTAGTAAGAACATCAGAGGTGGCCCTTGGCAGCTCAAAGTTAATGCCTTTGCCAGTCCTGGACTCAATGACCAGTGTTCTCTGAAATGTATTTTACATTTAAATGCTTTTTAAAGTACAGTACTTGAATTATTATATGCGACTTGTTTTAAAATATGTATGAAAGGTAGTGAAAAGTTACTTATTTACTTAATAGCAATGTATATGTAGTGTTAATGGGGAGAATATGTCTTTAAATGGTTATTAGGGGAAGTGATGTCATTTTATTTGAATTATTTATACTGGCTTTTCATGGTTTGCAATTGTCTGATGAAGTTCTTTCATTTGGTTTGGACAAAAGCGCTTACCTTGATTGTTATTAACCTGTCTTTGCTGATTCTTTGTGGATAAACTGTGGATGTGTTTTTGCTGAACCTTGCCTCGAGTCTTTTTTCAATAGCGTACTAATTAAAAAAGAATGGAATATGATATAAGCGAGTACACTACTGGGGATTCCTATGAGACAAGGGCAAAAAAGCTAAGTCAAAAGATGGTGCCTTTCTACATCAGGTTTTTTGATTCAATATGTAAGTACAATCATATGTACAAATGGTACTTACAGCTCTGCACATTACTGAGGGATGCCCGTGGGACAGACAGAAACAGAGTGTAGTCAGGCAGAGGTTTTTTGTATTTAAAGATGGCGGCACAGCTCAAGGAAGGAATAAGTAAACTCTCAAGAGGAAGAGGGTGGGAATAGATGGGAATGACAAGGTTGGAAAGCTTACAATAAGATTATGTTAAGAGTCTGAGAAAAGGGGGGGCTCAGAGCCAGGGCTAGGAGAAAACTGTGAGAAAACAGGTTTGACAGGGCTAGGAAACTTACACTAGAATTATGTTAGGAGAACAAGAAAAGGGGGGAATCTATGGACCAGGACTTGGAGAAGGCTGTGAGAAGAGAAAAACAATCAACCATCTTGCCCAGGTCAGTACCTAAAGGTGTCTGTTTATCTGTGTGAACTGAAAAGCAGATTTAGTAGAGCATCAGGGAAGTAGAATATAAAATGAATGTTAAGCTTTGGGAAACTGTATAAATTTGTTACAATAAACGGGAGAATAAAATATAAGAATAAAGAAGAAATGTGATATACAAGATAAATAAAATATAAGAATATAAAATAAATGCAAACATTTGGAATGATGTATATATTTGTTACAGTAAATGGGAGAAAAAGGGGGGGTTCAAGTAGTGTGCACAGCAGAAGGATCAGTAGGAGTATCACAGAGAGAAGATTTATAATAGACCTACACTGCTCACAGTCTACTGATAAAAGTAGAACTTGCAGAGGCTTTTACATATCTGCTTTCCTTATGAGACCCAAACATAGTGAAAGTTTTGAAAGATGAAGAGAACAAATATTAGATGACTTCCCTGCTTTCTTTTACAAAAGCATATTGGTGTCAAATATGAATGGAAACCAAGCCAGAAATAGACAAATATCCGGCAAGCAACTGAATGTGCCAGAACTAACAAGAAAGAATATAAGGAGAAGGATCAGATGGGAAGGCAAGAAATGTGGAAAAGGCACAAATATAGTTGCAAGTAAAGAAAACACCTGGAACACCCCCATGTTGATCAGGATCTGACACAGAAATGGTTAAGGAGAGGTTAATTTAAACCAAATGATGAAAGGTTGAAATTAACAGCTCAAGATAGTGGACTATGTACACATTGTTTTACAAAGTCCGTTGAACATGTGAGAGAAACAGACAAATGTAGATTCTGTAAAACAGAACTGGAAATAGTCACGCATCTTGATGCTGGGTGTGAAGCATTAATGGCAGAGGGACTGCATACGAAAGGTATACAAATGCGGCAAGATTGTTGCACTGGGGATTGTGCAAATATTACAATATTGAAGTAGTTGAGAAGCATTGGAAACATGAACAACAAAGCATTATAGAGAATGATGAAATTTATATCATATGGGATTACCCATTACCAACAGTTCAAAAAATAGATGAAAGAAAAACAGATATAGTAGGCTATGAAAAGAAGACAAAAGTAGCACTGGTCACTGAAATTTCTACACTCGGTGATTACAGTGTCTTACATATAGAGTGACACAAAGTCATAAAATACCAGGATTTGCAGGCAGAAATTAGGGCAATGTGGAAGAGGGATAGCCAGACAGTTCTAATAGTAGTAGGAGCAATGGGTCTTATAAGAAAGAATATATAGTCTTATTTAGATATGGTACAGATGCATATAAGCATATATGAATTGCAGAAGGATTCAGTTCAGGGCACATGGCATGTCCTACAAGGAACACTTCTGGTTATCTAAGATAGAAACAATACTAATTTAATTAACTTTAATCATAGTTTGAATTAGGAATGGAGTCCATTTCCGTCATGGTATCAGAAACCAAAAAGACAGAAATATTAAACCTGCATAAGCCTAGATGATGGGATTGGCGGTCTCAGTTTTTCCCTGCATTTTGCTTGTCCTCCTTGAATCTGTTGGGATCTTTTGAACATGAGATTTTGGCTAAGTTTGTAATGATCTGTGAACTGATTGCCTAGTATTTACCTATAAACTTATAAATTAACTGCATATTCTGAAACATTTTTTTGCTAATGCAGATTTTCTCTGGCACTTTTATGGGGTCAGTTGAGTTGCAAGTAGAAGCAGCCATTCTGAAAGTATATAACTGACTCAGACAGGTGACAGTTGACTCAGATTGATCTAGCTGAACTTTGATATGAACAAAAGTTTAGAAAGTTAAAGTTAGTGGACCCTCCACTCAGGTGTGAGGAGGAGCACAATGGCACTTGGTTGGGGGTCATGGCCGATATGCTTAGGCTGTCAGCAGGGTACTGATATGAAAAATTCTGGGGAAAACAAAAAGCTTGCTGGACATAAAGTAATGGGTTTTGTGCATGGCCAGCCTGTTGCTAACAGCATTCTTGTTCTCATTGTAACAAGAGTCACCTGGCTCTCAGGTTTTGGGCAAAAGAAGGGCAGTAATCCATGCAAAAATGTTTTCTACTGACAGGACTACTACTGTAGGACCCCAAGTAATGGTGTGATAAGATAATTGACTTTTTTGTGTGGCAGAGGAGGAATTTCCTTTTGTTTTTCCCATTGGAGATAGACAGCCACCCTTTCCTGTTAAGCCAGAGGTTCCTGGAAAGCTATTCCTTAGTTATCCAAAATGTTCAATCAAACAAGAGTTGCTTTCTGGGTTTTCAGAGGGTTTGTCATTGAAAACAAATGCCATCCCAGAGTTTCTTCCCTGCTCTAATTTAAGGTCTGTGACTGAGAAAGAAAATAATTTTCAGGAAATTATTTTGAAAGCTGCTATGAAAGCTAGAGCTTTAGGTCCCTTTCTTCTCGCCTTCTGCATCTTCTAGGTTTTGCCTTTATGTGTTGTTCACAAGAGTATGCCGGGACAGTATAAGGTTATTTACCACCTGTCTTTCCTGGCAGGTTCTTCTATCAAAGATTATATCAGTAGATTGGATGAGCAGGTAACATACTATACTTTGGAAGATGCCGTTGGCATTATCTAAAGGCTAGACAACCCTTGGCTAGCAAAGATTAATAATGAGGCGGCATTCTGTTTTCTTCCCATACGATTCAAAGATTGGCAGTAGTTAATCATGGGCAGCTCTGTGCTTTGTTACACTGTTGTATTTTTGAGAAGATTAGTTCAGCACTCCACTGGGCATGGCCGTTACAGGCACCTCAGCAGTTAGTGGTCCATTCTTTGGATGATTTTTTTTATTTGTAGGTGAAGGGTTCTTGGGGGGGGGGGTTCCAAAACCCTCAGTGTATTTATACAGTTCTGTACTGAAGGCAGTGTCCCATTGTCTAAACTGAAAATCAAGGACCCCAAAAATGTCTCTGCATTGTTGAGTTTGGAGATTGATGTATCTACTGGCACCTTTACTCTGCCCCTTGTGAAGATTCAGAAATTCAGTGTGTATGTAGACCAGTTCCTAAGTTTCAAAAAAGCCTGGTAAGTGATGAAGTTTATGGGATTACTTATCTTCACAGGTAGGGTGATTTCCCTTGAAAGATTTTTGATGAATCTTTTGAGTGGCGGTAAACACAAACACTACTGGATTACCATGTTTGAAAGAGTCAGGGAAGATCTGTGGCTCTGCAGGTTCTTTTTATTATACTATAATGGTGTCATGTATTGGCAAAGGGTTAGGCTTTCTTTGACTGAATTATCTTATAACTGTTCACAAATGCCACAGGTATGGGTGTGGCTTCATTTAAAATAGACAGTTTCCTCCTTTTTTGGAGTGAGCAGGTTCTGAAAGACATTACATTCCTCGAGATTATGCTCATCTGAACAGCAACACTTGTGTAGGGACACCTTTTATTCAGCAATAGCAGAGTTTTTTATCAGTGTGATAATATCTTGGTAGTGCAAATCTTAACAAAATGTTCATCCAAGTCAAGGAGGGCTCAGTTACTATTAATGCAGCTTGTTTTGCAGACTTTTAGAATAAATTTGTCATTTTGAGCATTGCATTTTCCAGGAAAAAATAATGTCTTAGCAGATTGTCTTTCTCTGTTACAGGTTGGGAGATTTAGACAACTGGCTCCAGAAGCTCAAGAAAACCCTGTGACAGTACCAAACTGTTTTTGGATGATTGGAGAAGAGTAAGTGTCCAGATTATTTCTCAGTATTGGTCATTCAGTACAAAAATGGCTTATAGGTCCCTCCATTGTATCCTCTTATAATTCAGAGCTTAGTCTGCAGGCGTTTATGTAATGAAGCAGTTCAAATCCTTTGGATTCATGTGACAGCCCTCAGTTTTAAGTCAAAATTGTTGAGTTTGCCAGATTTCACCAAGTTTTGGTTGGTCAGCCGATTGGTTTTAGGTTGGGGTAAGTCTCTATGGTTCATGGTCAATAGATATCAGCCTACTGACAGACATTTGGTATTAGAAATCATTGATGGATTATATAAACTGATGCCCAGTTATCGACTCTATGCCCTCTGTGTTACACTAGCTACTTGAATATATTGGGGGTGTCAGGTAGGTGAGTTTTTGTTTAGTTTGACTCAGGTAGATGTTTGTCTCCTTGGCAGTTGCTTCTCTATTTGGTTTTGTAAATCTAAAATGGATCAGCAATCCAATGGGTATTTATGTAAGTTGTATCAGTATCCCTCAGTATTACTTTGTCGAGTTCATTGGAGCAACACCTTTTCCCAAATGTGTTCTCCTACTTTTCCCCTGGAGTTAGTTTTTCAGGAAAATAGAATTAAGGGTATTTTCTCCAGAAGGTTTTTCATGTTGCTTTGCAGGATGTCAGAGGTGCAGATTTTGCCTAGTTTAGGTATACTGCATCATTCCTTAAACACTGCTAGAGCTACTGACCTTGCTAGTTAGGGTCAATCTGCTGAGGTTATAAAGAAGTTGGGGTGTTGGTCTTCTAATGTCTTTTTGAAAAATGCGTTGTGGCTTATTGTGATTTGAAAGATGAGATTTGTTGTGGTTTCATTCAGAAGGTGTGCACTTACTGAATAATGGCCATGACTTTTTGAATTTGAACTTTGTTGTTTCTTCAGAAGTTACTGTAATTATAATAATAAAAAGACTGTAGAGTTTGCAGTAGTGTTGTTCTTGTCAGAATGGGTTAGGAAAAAAGTGGAACAGGCGAGGTGCCTGGTGGCTGATTGGGTGGGCAGGTTTCCTCCCCCTTTTTATCCCCCACTCTTTTCCTAGGCCTTCAAATATGTTTTGTTGGAGTTAAAGAGTATGAGCAGGTACAGAGGCTGTACACCTATGTGATGCCAAGAAATTGGTGGCATGGTCAAGGTCACAAGGAGGGCAGTTCCTTATATCACCTGGTGGAAAGAGGCTTTATTGTATATTGACTAGATAAACTGTCACTGCATTTCTCTTCATAGGTTGTCACCATGCTAATGTCGACTAGAACCTTACAAGCCTAGCTGTGTACCCCAGACCATTTGGGTTCCGAGTATCATGGGTGTCTATATGGGGGGGGGGGCATGTTAGTAGAAGGTTAGCTAAGGATTTGTAAGGGTGTTAGTTAGAATAATACTTTTATTACTTTTATTATTGATGTCCTATGTTAAAAAGGGACATGTGAGGTCAGACCAGTGGTAAATTTACAATTTTCAAGGTTTCATTTGAATAAGGTCAGGGATAAACTCTGTTTTACATGGATGAGGAGTCTGTTCCATAGTGTGGAGACACTTCGAGACACACACATCTCTCTTGCACATTCTGGTCATTTCACTGTCACAAGCAAAGTTCCATTCCCCCTGGATCTAGTGTTTCTGGAGATTTTTGTTTGCACATATGCAGCAGATCTATCAGGGTTGAATCTGAGGAACCCATGTAAGCCAGGCAAAGATGCCCTCTCAGCACCTGTAGGAGACTGAATACAGAGACAAAGCCTTTAGGTAATTAGTGTAGGACAGGGTATTCTTGCCCTGAGCTCATGGTGAGAAACATTGTGGGCATTCCAACTGATGCAAATGTCTGGTTAGATACATGTCAAAGGGTGCATTGCATTCAGAGATAGGTCTGATATATGCTAAGAAGAATAATACTATAAATTCCTTGGACATGGATGCCATACCCTTACCTATAACTTAGGTGGCACAGAATTACTTTCTTACTGTGTTAGCTACATGTTTGTCAAAGGCCAGGTTGCTGTCTATGTACTTTCCCCTGATCTCGTACTACTGGGTCAACTCTTATGTGTGTTTCACTGATGGTGTAAGTAAAATAGGTTAACAGTTTCCTAAAGGGCATTATAATGCATTTTTGGCATAGAGTTTTAGGCCATAGCTTTGATACTAGTCATTTGTCTGTGTTAAACTCTTGCAAGATATTGGTGTCTTGATGGGTATCTGTAATAGCTCTCAATTTAGAGTCATGTGTGAATTTGGTGAACCAAAGGACTTGAACTATGGAAAAGTAAATGTCAAACAGGAGCAGGCTCAGCATGGAGCCTTGGGGTACTTTGCTGGTGGCCAGTCACTTGGTGGAGGTGGTCTCACCAATCCTAAATTCTCGGGTCTTGTCTGTGAGTCAGCTGTCAATCTATTGAGTTATATATGGATTTATGTCTAGCTCAGAGAACATGTCAATGATGCCCGAGTGTGGTACTATATCAAATGCCTTTGCTATATGGATTTATGTCTAGTTCAGAGAACATGTCAACGATGCCCGAGTGGGGTACTATATCAAATGCCTTTGCTATATGGATTTATGTCTAGCTCAGAGAATATGTCAACGACGCCCGAGTGGGGTACTGTATCAAATGCCTTTGCTATATGGATTTATGTCTAGTTCAGAGAACATGTCAACGATGCCCGAGTGGGGTACTATATTAAATGCCTTTGCTATATGGATTTATGTCTAGCTCAGAGAACATGTCAACGATGCCCGAGTGTGGTACTATATCAAATGCCTTTGCTATATGGATTTATGTCTAGCTCAGAGAACATGTCAACGATGCCCGAGTGGGGTACTATATCAAATGCCTTTGCAATATGGATTTATGTCTAGTTCAGAGAACATGTCAACGATGCCCGAGTGTGGTACTATATCAAATGCCTTTGCTATATGGATTTATGTCTAGTTCAGAGAACATGTCAACGATGCCCGAGTGGGGTACTATATCAAATGCCTTTGCTATATGGATTTATGTCTAGCTCAGAGAACATGTCAACGATGCCCGAGTGGGGTACTATATCAAATGCCTTTGCTATATGGATTTATGTCTAGTTCAGAGAACATGTCAACGATGCCTGAGTGGGGTACTATATCAAATGCCTTTGCTATATGGATTTATGTCTAGCTCAGAGAACATGTCAACGATGCCCGAGTGGGGTACTATATCAAATGCCTTTGCTATATGGATTTATGTCTAGTTCAGAGAACATGTCAACGATGCCCGAGTGGGGTACTGTATCAAATGCCTTTGCTATATGGATTTATGTCTAGTTCAGAGAACATGTCAACGATGCCCGAGTGGGGTACTATATCAAATGCCTTTGCTATATGGATTTATGTCTAGTTCAGAGAACATGTCAACGATGCCCGAGTGGGGTACTATATCAAATGCCTTTGCTATATGGATTTATGTCTAGTTCAGAGAACATGTCAACGATGCCCGAGTGTGGTACTATATCAAATGCCTTTGCTATATGGATTTATGTCTAGTTCAGAGAACATGTCAACGATGCCCGAGTGTGGTACTATATCAAATGCCTTTGCTATATGGATTTATGTCTAGTTCAGAGAACATGTCAACGATGCCCGAGTGGGGTACTATATCAAATGCCTTTGCTATATGGATTTATGTCTAGTTCATAGAACATGTCAACGATGCCCGAGTGGGGTACTATATCAAATGCCTTTGCTATATGGATTTATGTCTAGCTCAGAGAACATGTCAACGATGCCCGAGTGGGGTACTGTATCAAATGCCTTTGCTATATGGATTTATGTCTAGCTCAGAGAACATGTCAACGATGCCCGAGTGGGGTACTATATCAAATGCCTTTGCTATATGGATTTATGTCTAGTTCAGAGAACATGTCAACGATGCCCGAGTGGGGTACTATATTAAATGCCTTTGCTATACGGATTTATGTCTAGTTCAGAGAACATGTCAACGATGCCCGAGTGGGGTACTGTATCAAATGCCTTTGCTATATGGATTTATGTCTAGTTCAGAGAACATGTCAACGATGCCCGAGTGGGATACTGTATCAAATGCCTTTGCTATATGGATTTATGTCTAGTTCAGAGAACATGTCAATGATGCCCGAGTGGGGTACTGTATCAAATGCCTTTGCTATATGGATTTATGTCTAGCTCAGAGAACATGTCAACGATGCCCGAGTGGGGTACTATATCAAATGCCTTTGCTATATGGATTTATGTCTAGTTCAGAGAACATGTCAACGATGCCTGAGTGGGGTACTGTATCAAATGCCTTTGCTATATGGATTTATGTCTAGTTCAGAGAACATGTCAACGATGCCCGAGTGGGGTACTATATCAAATGCCTTTGCTATATGGATTTATGTCTAGCTCAGAGAACATGTCAACGATGCCCGAGTGGGGTACTATATCAAATGCCTTTGCTATATGGATTTATGTCTAGTTCAGAGAACATGTCAACGATGCCTGAGTGGGGTACTGTATCAAATGCCTTTGCTATATGAATTTATGTCTAGTTCAGAGAACATGTCAACGATGCCCGAGTGGGGTACTATATTAAATGCCTTTGCTATACGGATTTATGTCTAGTTCAGAGAACATGTCAACGATGCCCGAGTGGGGTACTGTATCAAATGCCTTTGCTATATGGATTTATGTCTAGCTCAGAGAACATGTCAACGATGCCCGAGTGTGGTACTATATCAAATGCCTTTGCTATATGGATTTATGTCTAGCTCAGAGAACATGTCAACGATGCCCGAGTGGGGTACTATATCAAATGCCTTTGCTATATGGATTTATGTCTAGTTCAGAGAACATGTCAACGATGCCCGAGTGGGGTACTGTATCAAATGCCTTTGCTATATGGATTTATGTCTAGTTCAGAGAACATGTCAACGATGCCCGAGTGGGGTACTATATCAAATGCCTTTGCTATATGGATTTATGTCTAGTTCAGAGAACATGTCAACGATGCCTGAGTGGGGTACTGTATCAAATGCCTTTGCTATATGGATTTATGTCTAGTTCAGAAAACATGTCAACGATGCCCGAGTCGGGTACTATATTAAATGCCTTTGCTATACGGATTTATGTCTAGTTCAGAGAACATGTCAACGATGCCCGAGTGGGGTACTATATCAAATGCCTTTGCTATGTCAAAATACACAGTACGCACTCTTTTACCCTCATCCATTGCCTTAGTGACCGTCTCAAAGAAGTCTACCAGGTTATGCAGGTTTGATCTTCCCTTAGAAAAGCCAAATGGGAATGGGTCCAGGGTCTGTACGTTGTCCTTGTTCATCATTTCCATGCTAATTTGTTCCATGGCTTTGCATATTAGGCTTGTTAGTCTGATGGATCTTTAGTTCCCTGGGTCAGTTGATGATCCATTCTTGTGAAGGTGAAGACTGGTACTTAATATGTTTATATTCCATAAAAGAGGATGCAATAGCAACTTGGAGTGATTATTTGTATTTGAACAGGTATGTCAGAAATGCCCTTTGCAACATAGAGCCCTTTCTGCTGAGTATGCAAGAAAGGGGATGGATCTAGGTTATAAATACCAAGGTCTCCATCCCCCCCTTTCTTGTTCCCCCTCATTTTCTGGGCCCTTAGAGATGTTTTCTTGGAGTTAAGTACAAGCAGGAGCAGAGGCTATACTTCTATCTGGTACAATTGTCAAGAAAGTGGTGGCATAGTCAAGGTAACTAGGAAGTCAGTTTTTGTAACCTAGTGGAAAATGGCTATATCATATGTTGGTTGGACGTACTGTCATTGCATGTCTGTTATTGGTACTGAATATGTTTGTACACAGTAAGGGAGGTATCATGGCAGTTTGGTGTGGTTATTTCTGTTTAAGTGGATGTGGTACAAATGCTATTGTTTTTCTCCAATACTTAGAAAAAAAGGGATTTTACATGCTGTCATTTTAAGGTTGCTACTGTATTATTTATATTCACCTATCTGTTGCTTCTATATAATGATAGATGTTAGCAGCTATAAATAAATCATACATTGCTCAAGAGCAGATCAATTAATTTCGATATCTACCTATTTCTCCTTTTAATCATTTATTTTTCTTCAGATACATATCCTGTAATAGTTGTGTGTCTTTATTGTACTAAATATTTATATCCAAAGTCTTTACATCTTATTTTTATTTATAATTTCATAAATAAAGTTATAACAAAGAAAGAACATGCGTTTCCAACAAGCCTGTCATCCATAGTACCTGGAAGAACAATAAAGTCAGCATTGCTTACTCTTAATGCATAAATGTGTAATCTGTTTTCTGGGCAAGATTTATTATCACTCAGCAGAGTCCTGCAGCAGTACAGGTATACATCTATTTGAACAGTAATATTGATATCTGGCTCCAGCTAATTCAGTGTCTCCACTTTTTTATTTGACCAGCTGTGAGATAGAAGGACCTCTATATCCCCTTGTAACAAAGTAGTTTAAGAGGAGACAAACTGATGTGTAGCTAGTCAGTGATAATCCAACAAATGTATACTGAACCATAAAAACGTGCATTTGTGAAAAGGTGACAAATGTTTAGATTCATTAATGTTCAGTTCAGCTTGCAAGATTTGCATGGACTATAAACATACTAAGCCTATTAGGAGAGTACTAAACTCACCTCACAGTTCTGAATAAAAAAAAACTGTCTAACTCAATCAGTCAATAAATAAGTAATATACAGACTTCATTCTAATGTGAAAGGGATTGTCTGGTTTTGAACAATAAAGTGAAACAAATGACAAAGTGCAGAGAAAAAGGTATTTCTGTCTTAGACAGTAGATTAAATTGTGATACATCATCAGCTCATTAAATATTCATTTATGTATACTCAATGATGAGATACCCTGACCTGGGTACAAAATAAATGGGAAAAGATGGTTGATACTGATGTCAATTTAGCAACTAGCTCCTTTCCCCTTTCTTTTTCCAGAAAATAAATGCTGAAAAGATACTGTCTGTTACCAGTTCATGTCAGATGTGGAGAAAGTGGATGCTACAAATGACGATGAATAAGCCAAATCAGGTTTTAGTAAATAAATGACTATAACAATGCTCATAATTTTAGTTCTTATTCTGATAACAGCTCACCCCTTTTCCATTTAGCTCAGCCAATTCAATAACTGCATGCAGCCCTTCAGTGGGTTCAGGTCACCAGCTGCCCCTGGTTACCACCATACCACTGAGGCTGATGGTGCATAATAAACATATACTGAATAAATATTTAAGAACATAATTATTCATGAACAACTCAAAGTATAATTCTGCCAAAATCTTTATGCTTAGTCATAGTCGTTTACCTTTATTTAAGAGATGCTATACTGTACAGTACACAAAAGACAGGAAACTATTCTATGGATCTGGTATACTACTTGGGAAAAGCTCATCATATGTACAAAACGACTTATAGTTCGTGTGCATAACTATGCTTACTGACATGCATTATGACTTAAGTTATATAATGAGATGTAATACAGACTATGCAATGTACAAATCATTTATATAAAGCCACATGTTTCCTAATTAACAATTAGTCATATCTCAGTGCGTCTATCCTTTAGGGATGATAAGGATAACTTGCATCTCCTGGAGAACATCATCATTTCTTCTGTATATAGAAATCAACAAATGCAGTAAACCTTAAGCATGTATTTGCTTTGATTTGTCTTTTATTTTTCAAATAATCAAGTGATGGACGTGTTTAAGTATAGCTTATATAAATGTCAATGAGCTAACGGAGACATGCATTTATTTAGCGAGTTAGTCTGTTCATTCGTTTGTTCATTCATTCATTCATTCATGCATTCATGTGTTAACAATGTGAGTGCTCTGGTGTGAAGACCTTTTTAGGCATGGCCTAGGCAAAAAGGCCAAAGAAATGCAGTAAAGCAAAATACAATAGAGATGCATTTAAAGTAAATACATTAACACCAGAACCAAAAAAAAAAAAAAAAAAAACAGGGTGTTTTCAGTATTTACAATAAGTTGAACAAAAACTCCAACTCCGAGTGTATATAAATAGTACATGTTGGAATGACTGGAAATAGTACAGGCATTTGAACAAGTGGAGCAACAGTGGTGGTGTTAGAACAAATTATCATCATCAACAGCCACTCTCCTGCCTTCTTCAACACTCATGCCTGACTGTCACACATCCTGTCTGACAGAATCCATCCATCTGAGTGCTAGATGCTCTCATTTCCTCTTGCCTTCTTCCTGTCCGTCCCAAATCTTGTTCACCAGGTTGCCTTCTGCTTTTCTGGACATGCACCCAAACCACCGTACATTGTTCTCTTTTGATCTTTTCTGCAATTCGAGTTACTTTGGCTTCTGTTGTTCTGTCATTACTTCTTTATCTGTCCCACAGTGTGCATCCTTCCATCCATCTCAGGCACTTCATCTCCATCACCTCCAGCTTCCTCAGCTGCTCTGCCATCACTGGTCAGGTCTCTGTACCATACAGTAGTACTGGTAGCGCCACTGTTTTGTACACCTTACTTTTCAGCTTTGTCATTCTTCTGTCATACACTACATTTGACACATTCTGCCAGTTGGCTGCAGCTTCTCTGATTTTAATTTTGACCTCTTCATTCAGACTTCCTTTCTCCTCAACCACCTCTCCCAGATGCTTGAAGGAGTTAACCTGTTTCACTGTCTTCATTTCTATCTCATTTCTCAGCTTCTTTTGATTTTCTCCATTTGCTGCCATTACCACTGTACTCAGTTTCATCCCATGTGCCTTCAGTTTTCCATTCCATTCCCCTATTCTTTGCAGATGGTCTTGCTCAGAATCTGCCTGTAAAGCCACATTGTCTGCATACAGCAACTTTGTTGATCTGTCCCCACTGACCTGCTCACTAATGTAGTCTATCACCAGTAGGAAGAGCAGCGGGCTCTGAGTTGAACCCCGATGTACACCCACTCCCACCGGGAACCACTCTGTGAGACTGAACATTGTTTGTATTTTAGTCCTAGTACACAGCTTGCACCAATTCTTACAATATTTTTGGGACTTTGAACACTGCAGGACTGCCCAAATCAGCTTTCTTAGGACATTGGTTCATATGTTTTCTCCAAGACTAGAAATGCCCAATTGGACTCTTTCCTCATCTTTAGCTTCTTCTCAACCTGTCTCACTGCAAACATTGGGTCAGTTGTGCTGCATCCTGATCTGAATCCAAACTACTCATCTTCCATTTTACTTTCTACTACTCTCTATTTTTCAAAACTTTCATGCAATGTGACAGAAGTTTTATACCTGTGTACTGTCCACAGATGTGAATGTCCCCTTTGCTCTTTAACACTGGCACTAGTATGATTATTCTCCATTCATCTGGGATACACTTTTCTTTCCACAATGTTATGTATACCATCAGAAGCCATTTCTTTCCTATCTCACCCAGCATCTTTATCATATCTGCTGTGACTTCATCTGAGCTTGCTGCTTTCCCTGACTTCATTTTCTTTCATGTTGTTCTTACGTCTTCTGTGGTGGACTCCTCTTCTTCTCTCATTATAGGCTTTGTCTGGGGCAGTACAACTTCTATGGGGTTTTCTTTATTAAGAAGTTGTTGGAAGTACTCCTTCCATCCGCCTTTGATGTTATGTGGACTATCGAGCAGGTTGTTTCTGGCATCCCTTATGAGCGGTGTCTGACTATCTTCTTTATCTTTCTGTCTTTGCCTTGCAACCTGATATAGTTTCTTTGTGCCTTCTACTGAGTCACTTTCCAGAAGCTGGTAGAGTGCCTCTGATGCTTTATTTTTAGCTAGTTTGTTTTCTTTCTTAGCCTCTTTGTTAGTCAACCCATATTCTTTACTAACCTGGTCAGTCATTTCTAACTCCCACTTTTTCCTGCACTCCTCCTTTCTTTTGATGATTTCCTGTACTTCTGCATTTCACCACTAGCTTTCCTTATGTAGGTTGTTGTTGCATCTTTCGGCTTTTCCCGGTTAGGGGTCACCACAGCGGAACTCCCGTCCGCTAATGATGATTTTTACGTACCAAGTTGCCAGCCCTGATGCACAACCTTCAACGAAGGTATGCCCATTCACGCACGTCTCCACACAGAAGACGCTTTAGCTGAGATTCAAACAGGACAATGTCTTACTGTGAAGTGACAATGCTACCGCAGCACTAAAATTCAACTGTAATCTGTTCTGGAATGACAGTTGAAGTGTGAATCGGTTGAATTGTGAGACAGTATTTTCCATACAAATGTATGGAAAATGGTTTAGTTCATTCCTGGCTGAAGTAAAATTTAAAAAAAGTACACTAAAAAAATGAAAAAATGTAGCTCACTATGATTTGAAGTATAGAACATGTCTTAAATGGAGGAGAGGATGGGGAGAAGGACTGGAGGACTACTGTACATTCCTAAAACTATGACTCACATGTCGCATACAAATTCATTTGATGTTAAATGCAGGCTAACATGTCTCCTGTCCATTTAAAATGCCTGCTCATTACATCACTGTGTGATAGCAGTTATGAAATGAATATGTGTTGCATCTGATTATGATTAATGTTTTATTTAGTTCACTTTAATGTATTATAAATTATACCTTAAAACATCTTACAACAGTTTCCTATCCACATCCCCAAAAGAAATAACACACAATACAGTGATACTGGTGTGTCTGTTTTTTAATCCCTCTCCAAGAATTTGCTCAGTGGCTCCTCTTCTTGGCTCATTCATTCAGGTGAGTTGGCATCATACACTTGTGCCCATTCTCTCACCATATGTATACTACTTACAGAGTTCACTTAGTCTTTAGTTGCTGGAAGGGGAGTCTTCTTCACCCTCTCCTGCATGTTCCTTTTGTTTTTTGGCAGGTGTAGGTGAAAAAAATTTGTCCAGGATGGTCTTGAAATGGTGCATGATTATGTTGTCTGCCATACTGCTGATGTCACCTGTGTTGGGGTGCCACTCCAAGATTGTAGCCTGCACCTTTTCCCAGTTGGATAAAGGTTCTTTGATGCAAGCTGTTGGCATAGGTCCTTTTTCCCTGGCATCCTCATCTTCAGAAGAAAATTCCTTTTTTTTTTCTTTGAACTGTTCTTTGCAAAGTGCTATAAGTTCCTTCATTGTGAGCTCACCGTCATGGTCTTGTAGCAGTTCCTCCACATCGGCTTCGTCCACCTCCCCATGTCCAGGTGCTGGGCTGTGAAAACAATGTCCTGCAGCACTTCAGCTGCTTCGTCCACAGTTTCGCCCTGAGAAAAGTAAGGAACCAGTTTCCTCCAGGCTGCATGAAGGGCTTTCTCTTACACTCCATCTCAGGTACTTTTGATGAATGATATGGCATGAAGAACACTGAACTCAGTCTTCCAGAATTCCTTCAGTGTTTTATCCAAAGAATGGTCATGCTGATGAGTTTTGAGAAGAGTGCTTTTGGGTAGACCTTCTTGAAGCAGACATTGACTTGCTGATCCATAGGTTGAATGAGACAACACAAGTTGTGTTGGGAGGCAGGAACTGAACCTTGATGAAATCAGTCTATCTGAAGAATTTCCTGGAACTCTTGTGGGTGACCAGAGGTGTTGACCAGAAGCAGAAGAGCTTTCATTGGCAAATTGTTCTCTGTTAGGTACTTCATGACACTTGAAGCAAACTCTTTGACAATCCAGTCGTTGAAAACTGACTGGTATACCCAAGCTTTGGTGTTTGATTTCCACTTTACAGGTAGTTTTGATTTTATAATCTTTTTTCCAAAGCATCTTTTGAGTGATACGCCAGCAGAGACTTCAGCTTGAAGTCTCCACTGGCATTTGCTGCCAAGAGGAGTGCCAGCCTCTTTTTCATGGGCTTGTGACCTGGAATCCTAGCTTCTTCTTGGGTTATCCAAGTCCTACTTGGCAATGTCTTCCAGAAAAGTCCTGTTTTATCGCAATTAAACATCTGTTCTGGCAGATGGCCTTCTCTATCAGTTCTTCAAATTCTTTGACAAATTTCTGTGCACCTTCTTTGTCAGCACTAGCTGCCCCTCCTTGTCTCAGAACATTGTGGATGCCACCTATTTTTTTTAAATCTGTGGAACCATCTCCTACTTTATTTAAATTCCTCTGGGATATGTGTGTGTGTGTGTGTGTGTGTGTGTGTGTGTGTGTGTGTGTGTGTGTGTGTGTGTGTGTGTGTGTGTGTATCTTCAAAGATGAGCTTAGCTTTCTCACAGATGATGGTTTGACATATTGGATCTTCCTTCATCTGCCTCTCCTGGATCCAAACAAGAAGCATCTTCTCCATATCTTCATGAATTGTTATTCTGTGTTTGTCCAAAACATTTATTTCTGCTTTTGACACCTTAGCACCCATGATACTGTCTCTATTTTTCCAAAATGTTGAGACCGTAGACCTAGGCATGGCATACTAGTCTGCTATTCATCCTATTTCTCTCCTCTCTCAATTTTACCTATGATTTATTTCTTTTCATGCTTTAGCCCCATTTATTCACTTCTTCATATCACTTAAGAGAGATAACTGCACTACATAAACATCAAAAAACAGGAAACGACCACCAACATTCCACCTTTCTTTCTGGGTTGAATTGCAAGACGACGGTTGAATTCCTGGATGCCTGAGCATCGGAAAGCAAGGTTGAATTGCAAAATGGTTGAGTTGCAAGGTGGTTGAATGAGGTACTACCCATGCACCTTATTTCAATACCTGGCTTGGCCACATACCTGTTCTGTAGTCCTCACACATGATACTTTGAGGCCTTGCTATTCTTCTTCAACACCACTTATTTTCACTTCTTCTTGGGATGTTGCAGCCCTGAGTAATTTGTGAACTGTTGTTTTATCCGATCAACTTCCATGTCTTCAACCTGGTTTCTGGTGACCTTAGAACCTTCTCTGATCACTGCTTGCAGATGAGTTGGTAACCAGTGGTTTATGCTATTTTCCAACTGTTTCACTGGGGATGACGTCTACTCGAGTTGCATGTGATCTTGTGAAGACTCTCTCTTTCTGAACCATGTTGGCCACAGTCAAGCCATTTGCCAGGCAGAAATCTAGAATGACCTCTTCTTCTTTATTCCTGTTGCCCCACCCATGTTGCTGAAGGCAGTCGTCATATCCTGAGTAGGATCAAGCAATGGGTGACCAAGGCAGTTGCCTCGAGCAAGTGACCAGATCAAGTTTTTTTAATTTACAAAAAAAAAAAAACTGTGTTTTTTAAGGGCAGTCTTCTTTAAGAATGCCCTTTGCATCCAATTGCACACACACTCCTGTTGCGTGTGACCAATTTATATTTTCATCTTCCATACATGTGGAATTTGAATCATCATCTTCTTCTTTCGGCATTTCCCGGTTAGGGGTCGCCACAGCGGATCATCTGTCTGCTCATGACTGGCAGTGGAGTTTTACAGTGTTGAGTTGCCAGCCCGGCGCCCAACCTTCCACAGAAGGCACACACACACACACACACACACACACACACACACACACACACACACACACACACGCGCACACTCACACCTAGGGCCAATTTAGTGTGTCCAATCCATCTACTGCATGTCTTTGGGATGTGGGAGGAAACTGGAGCACCCGGAGGAAACCCACGCAACCACAGGGAGGAACATGCAGACTCTACACAGAAGGCACCTCAGCCGAGAATCATACTGGAAAACCTCTTGCTGTGAGGCGACAACGCTAATCGCTGCATGATATTTGGACTGCAGACCACAGATGGACAAGTGAGAGGTAGGTGTGTATCTGCAAGAGGTAGGTAGGTAGGGGTGCGTGTTTGTGTAAGAGGAAGATAGGTAGGTATGTGTGAGAGGTAGATTGGTAGGTGTATGTGCAAGAATTTGATGGGTAGATGTATGTATATGAGTGTGTGTTTGTAAGAAGTAGATAGGCAGGTGTGTGTGTGTGAGAGGTAGGTAGCATACCTCTGAACTGTCCAGATTTTTACAGAATGTCCATATTTTTGCCACATATTTTTTGGTCTGTTCCTCATAAAATGTGTGATTTTCTGGAAAATCATTGCAGACTGAAGTTACTAAATAATGACAGACATTTGCATTTCAGGCTTCATATCCTTTAGGAAAGAAGCAAACTAACACAAGCCCTGTTATTCTAATAAGTTTCTAATTTCATAACAGCAATATTTAAAATCTGCCCCAATGTTTTGGGCCTTTGTCTCCCATAATTTTAGGTTGTATCCAGATTTCTCACACTAAGAGGTTGAGAGGTTTTGTGTGTGTGTGTGCGTGTGTGTAATGTCCTAGTTAGGATTAACAATTGATTAGGGATATGCTCAGGCTCAAACCTTGTAACTTAGTTACAGAAAACAATAGCCTGAATCGTCTACCCCAACTACAAAGTTGCATTTTTCACGGAACTGAGTTTCAGATGCATTTTTCAGGAAAATGAATTTCAAATGCATTTCCAAGGACTTCAAGGGTAGAGAAGTTCACTGCTGTTCATGCTAAGTCTGTTTATAATGTGCAACTCTTTTGCTTAGAAAATGGTAGCACTACTGCGCTATAAAATTGAAAAACATTGTTAGTAGCACAACAGCTACAATACTTGCTCTTGATGCTGAATGCTGTGGGTTCTACTCCACAGCATGTAGATGGATTGTTGATATTGTGTTGTAATTTAAGGGGGGGGGTGCGGCACTCGAGTATGTCCTCCTTTGAGTGAGATGCCTAGTAACTATGAACTTATCAGTTTGCCACACATTTGCTATTGCAATATTACCAGCTTACCACTTTTCTAATGTAACATGGGCAATTTATTCTTCAAGAGCAGCAGGCACTCAATTTGTAGATGAAACACTGAAATATACAGTTGTTTGCTTGCAGCATCCTCTTCATTAGCTATGTAGGTTCATAGGTGTGTACTAGGCTAATGGCCCTGGAGCCTTTACAAGCCTTGCCCCCAAAAAACTTCAGGCACCATGCCACCCGATGTTAGTTCACAGTGCCCCTATCCAGTAGGGCAACTGGAATGATCCCTGGAGTGAACTTTCTGTTACCTATCCACTTGTCAAGATTTCTCTTGAAGAGGGCCTGTGAGGTGCTCTGCTTGACATGAATGGGAAGCTTATTCCAGGGTATGGGCAGTCTTTAGGAGATGAACCTGTCCCTCCATGTTTTGTTAATTGTGGTAATGAGTTTGTGATCTCTGGAATGTGTGGCATGGGGTGATTGGGATTTCTTTAGATGTAGCATTTCAAGTAGGGCTGGGTCGGACATGACTTTGTAAGTCAAGCAGAGATCACCTCTAAGTAGATGATATGAGACTGAGAACAGCTGAAGTTTCTTGAGTCTGTCCATGTAGGACATGTGTTTAAGGCCTAATACCCTTTTTGTGAGGTACTTTTGTGGCCTGTTCAGCTGTTGTAGGTGTCTGGTCAGGTACATGCCAAATGGGGCGTTATAACTGATGAATGGACTAATGAGGGATGAGTAGAGGGGAATGATGACCTTTGTCTTCCTGGATGTGAAACCTTTGGTTATAAGATGTGCCACATAGAAGGACTTTCTGACCACAGTGGCAATGTGGTGGTCAAAGGTGAGGTGGCTGTCGACCTGGTTGCCCAGCTCTCTTCTGGTCTCCTTCAGTGTTCACTGGGCTCTCATCAATGTGGTAATTCATGGGAACTGAGTTTTTTCCAACGGAGATGATAACGCATTTTTTGGCATTAAGCTTCAGGCCATGGTTCTGACATCAGTCATTGGTCTCAGTGAGGCCCTGTTGTATGATGTCTACATCACTTGGGGAGTTGATAATGACTCCTACCTAGCAATCATCACTGAACTTGGTCAGCTAGAGCTGTCCTGTGTTGGCTTGGAATTCTGAGAAGTAGATGCCAAACAGGAGAGGGCCCAAGACCAATCCCTGTGAGACTCCACTCATGACAGTCTGACTTGGAATCCACAACTTTCATTCTGTGGGTCCTGTCTGGGAGCCAATTTACAACCCACCTAGTGATGTAAGGATTGATGCCTAGTTTGGTGAGTTTATCAATGATACCCAAGTGGGGAATGTATCAAAGGCCTTGGCCAGGTTGAGACAGGCTGCATGCACTGCCTTACCCTCATCCACAGCCTTGGTGACTGCCTCGAAGAAGTCAACCAGGTTCAGCAGGTAGGATCTCCCCTTGACAAAGCCAAACTGCGTGGGGTCAAAAGTTTGTAGATTGCCTATATCTTTGTTAAGAAGGTCCACGATGATGCACTCCATAGCTTTGCATACCAGACTCATCAGGCTAATGGAGCAATAGTTCCCAGGGTCTGTAGTTGTTCTCCCTTTATGGAGTGGGATGATTGTAGCAGTGAGCCATTCATTAGGGACATAGCCTGAGGTAAGGTTGTGACTGAACAGGGCACACAGATGTGGTGCCAGTTCATTTTGTAGCTCATGTAGGATGCAGTCAGGGATATTATCAGGTCCCATGGATGCTGTATTCTTGGCTTTGGTCAATGTAGCTTTTACCTGTGCTGCAGAAATGGTGGGTATCAGGCTTTCTTCTGGTATTGTGATAAGCCCCTTGGAGGGTAAAGTTGGCACTGAATCTGTTGGCCAGTATGTTGGCTATATGTGTTAGCACAGTAAAGGAGGTGCCATTGTGCAATAACTCAGACCAAATCTGGGTATTGCCTTTGAGGTATTTGATATAGCTATAGAAGGCTTTGTGGTTGTTTTTGATGTCAGCTGCAATTCTGCCTTCATACCTGGCTTTAAATGATTTGATAAGGGATTTCAGCTTTTTGTTGAGACTGATAAGGGAGGTTTTCCAGTCTTGTGACTTCATTTTTTTCTGCAACAGTTTCTTCTTTCTGTTGTAAAGTTTATTGATGGCTGGGGACCACCAGATTGGCTTCCTTTTTTTGGAGGAGAGTGTCTTTGTTCTATTTGGTATGGCAAGATCCATGTATTTGTGTGCATGCTCGTACAGTGCATTGGTGTATGATTCAGCAGTCATGCAGCTATTTTCCATCAACTTGGGTGCCGAGAAGTTAGCCACCTCTGTGTTTAGGAGCCCAAAGTTAGCTTCAGAGAAGCTTGCAGATGCATTTTCTTTGAATATGGGTTTCAATGCTGTTTCAATGAATGTGAGTTTCAAGGGCAGAGAAGTGATAATGACAACTCTGTTTTCTTTGTGAGACAGTGTTGCTTTGTTCAGCAAATGTCTGTCAGTGTTTGGGCTATAGCATTTGAAATACAAGTATTATATTAAATCCAAATATATGTAATCATTGTAGAAATAAAGCTGAAAACAGTATATGCACTGAAAGGTTTGCACAGTGTTTATGGTAACTGGGGAGAAATAGCCAAATAATGGGACACTGGAATGACTGGATGGGGGTTGTGTATGGGGGCCCCTCATCCATTACCCTGCCTAAATCTCCATTTGACCATGATCCATCTCTGGTTCACCCCATATCAACACTAATTCATGCTGTCCTGCTTAATATGGACATTTCTGCAACTGCTGTCAGAATGCCCTTATTTGCTCACTATCACAACCCTGCTGTGGGACATAGGCTTGAATTATAAATACTGCTCTAACCTTACAGTGGAGTCTGATTGCCATGAGTCTATCACTGTTATTGATGACATACCTCACTGACTTCCGAAACCTCTTATATGCCACAATTCTGACACCATTTCTAGACTGTCCTCCTCCTATCTACAAACTGTGGATCCAACTGCCCTTCAGTCTTGCCTTCTGGATACAGCAGATGTCCGGCTTCCTTTTTATCATCATGTCATCCATTTCCAAGCTCCATCCTGTCAGTGAATCTATACTGAGTGTAACAATTCTTTGTTCATGTTTGGCAGGTTGGTTTTACATTCAGCTTTCACTACACAGTGCTATTCTAGGTAACGCAAGCTGGGCAACTGGACACTGGCTTGCCAGTAGTTAATGACTCAGGGCCATACCCCTTGAATATCCAGATTTTTAACACAAACTCTGTTTCTCTACAATTGTCTAAGTTTATAAGGGCAATTTATACAACCCATATCCATTCCCTATTTTTGGGCCTTTGTTCCCCCATTTTGTCAGGCTTTGTCCAGATTTCTTCCACTAAGAGGTTGAGAAGGTATGCCCATGGCTATTGGGCTTTATAGAAAGCATACCCCTCACACCATTATCATGGGTGCCTGATGTAGGTCAGAGTAAGCCCAGGTCCTGAAACCACTTATCACCAGCAAATACCCATGCCCGTTTGTCAACATTAGTGAACACGATCAAATCACCTGGACAATATTTTACACTGCTGAGTGGCTAGCCCTTTCATGGTGCACTGTCCATGTTCTCCTATTTTGAGGATACTGTGCACCACAGTACATACTCAAAGCAGCTGGTCTATACAGCTCTTCCCTCATAGGGTACCATGTAGAGCCTGTGTTGCTACCTACAGCTTCATTCTTTGTGGAATTTGAAATGTAATCACTCATCGTGTTTTTACCAAGGCAGGAGGAACCCTAAAGAGATACAGGGATAACATGCAAATTCCTAACAGGCATTGGACAGTGGTCAGGATCAAACCTTGTACTCTGTGCATGGGAGTTGAGGACATTAGCCATTATGCCAACTGGTCTCTCTCTTACTACAAACATATATATAACATATTTTCTCCATTGCTTCTTCTTATGCAGATGGTGGCATTATTCATTATTTCAGTTTCATTTAAAACATATCAGCATCTTAATAAGTAGCGACATGTTACTAAGCCAGATGGATACTTTCAAAATTTTACTCATGTTAAATCAGTGAAAATGTTGGAGAATGCAAGGCAGTAAAAAAAAAAAAAAAAAAAGCATGTGTGAGTTTGCTTAATTAAATATATAATATGAAACTCTGTTCAACATGTTCAACATTCAACATGTAAGGCTTCATATGGCATCACTTAATGACTGTATGAGTACAAGACAAATGGTACTGAAATATTGTAGTGTTTGGTTGTATACAAGTGCATCTAAAAGAAATTTCATTTTAATGTCAGTATGCAAGGCAGTTAAAAAAAGGATGCGTGTTTGCTTAATTAAATATATAATATAAAACTATGTTCGTTTTGTAAGGCTTCATGTGGTATCATATTGTTTAGAGATTTAGTACAAGAAACATGCTACTGAAATGTAATGTTTTTGTTGGATACAAGTGCGTCTAACAGACTTCACTTTAGAGTTAAACGGATGCCATGCTTTGGATGATGAAGTGAGATCAGCGGGAAGGCCTTCTGAAAGAGCTCTTCAGAGAGTTCAATATTTGGGTGCTACAACATTCCTGCTATATTCTCTTTTTCCCTTAAAAATGATACAATTTTAATTTGCATATACAACAATTATGGATAAAGACACTCACAGTTTACTGTCAGAAAATGGCAGCTGTGCGTTAGCACAGTCACTGAACTTTACCCGTGATCAAGAGAGGGGATTCAGCTGTGTGAGAACAGATACTGAAAGAAGCTATGATCTTTGATTAGTGAAGCAGGAAAACATTACCGAGTCTTTCCATTTTCTGGCTAAACATTTAATCAGTTTGTTGAACCTGATGCATGCAAATGGGAATATATTCCATTCCTGTCATATTTTTACAGTTGATGTATTCTAGTCATGCCACCTGCAAGATAACAAAGAGGGTAGTTATTTCCTTTAAAATAAAGAAGCAATTTCATCTCACACTGTTCCACTGAAAGGGAATTAAACTCATTCCTGATTAAGGAGACTCCTAATCTCCTGTCTTTACTTTACGCTTAATTGAGAAGTCAAGTCAAAGATATCCCATCGGATGAATTACAAAGAAAGTGTCTATTAGTATTTAGAGACTTTAGGTTTACTGCATTGATACAGATTCTGATTAAAGACCCATGATTATCTCCATTGTTCTACACCCCAGGCAAGCATGGAATTTGGCACAGGACACACTTTGTAATTTTCTCAGCATTGCATGTCCATGTTCCCAGTAACTGTCTCAATAGCAGGGTCAAGTGACTAGTTTCCCTCAGGAATGCAGACGTACATGTTGTCTGAATTGCAGCTGTCTGAAGGATAATGATGGTAGATATCAGAACAAGAAAAGAAAGAGATGCACACGTGTGTGTTTATGTGTTTGTGTTTATGTGCCTGTATAAGACTATCTCAGGTTAACTTTAAAACTCACAAAAGGGGCTGGTTTCATTGCTGCCTCCTCACTAAAACGTATGTAAAATTAAACTTGCTAAGTAGTCTATTTCTGACACAGATATAGTATACAGCTATATCTTTCAGCTGGCCTAGCTTTTCATGGTTCTCCTTGATTTTGGTTTAAGTTTTTGCCATCTCCATACCCACATTTGTCATAAAATTACAAAACAGTATTTGTTACATAAATAAATGCAGTATAAGTACTGCTAAGCGAGTTAAGAATGTGAAAATATGTTATGTATATACATATTTTTTTCAGAGGGAGGGGTGGAATTACAAATGTATCCCTCCCTGATTGATCCATAATGGGGGCCAGATATCAGGCGGTGTCACACCGTGGGTGTGGTTCCATATTGGGCTGAACCAGTGTATTAATGAGGCAACAGCCAGAGTGAAAACTTTAACACACAAGTACAGAGGTGCCGGAAGCTTGCTGGGGGGGGGGGGGGGTGGAGGGTGAGAACAGCACTTACTGATCTAAAAAGGACAATTTTTTAAAGGTATTTACTACCACAACATAGGTTCACTTGGAGGACATTTTAAGCTTAGCCAATTTCCCTTTTGGTGCTTGAATTAACATTTCCTGATTGGTCTTATCTATCCTGTGGCTGATAATTGTATATTAGCCATAGTGAGAATAACTGTGATCATACTATAGATAATTTGAGGGGACCCGTGTAAGGGATGCAGCATTTAGGAACTGCCTCTATCCATTAGTGGCATGAGGGGCAATCCTGGAGTACATTTTCTATTACCCACCCTTAGATTCAAGTTACATTTGAATATGGACAGGGATGAGCATGGTTTTACTTGAATGGATAGTCTGTTCTGGAACAGTGGTAGCCTCTGTGATATATATATACACCTCTCCACAACGTTCAGTTTAGATACCTGGACTGAGTATTTCTAATGCCATTTGATTTGTTGATATTCAGTAGGTCAATCTGTATTAGGTCAGAGGATGCCTTGTATGCCAGGCATGTCACCTCCAAGTACTCTGTAGGATACTGAGTATAGTGATAAATCCTTGAGGTGGTCCATGCAAGACCTATTGTTTAGGACTTGTATCCTTTTAGTAAAGTATCTCTGTGGGTTTTCCAATTGTTGCATTGGTCTGGACAGATAAATGCAAAAGTGGGCATTATACAAAATGATTGACCTAATGAGGACTTTGTAAAGGGGGACAATAACATCTCTATAGCTAGTCACAATCACGTTGTTTATAAGCTGTGCAATATAGAAAGACCTTCTTATGACTCTGGCCACATGTTGGTCAAATGTTAGGTCACGGTACACACGAGTTCCCAAATGCCAAACAACTGGGTCATTTCTCAGGGGGCATTGTAAATTTGACAGTTCCCTGCAGTAGATAACTTCCCAAAGGATATGATAATGTATTTTTTGGAGTTTAGTGTCAATTCATGATTCTGGCACCAGTTATAGTTTTGGACAAACATTCCTGCATGATGTTTAAGTCATTTGAGATTCAATAAGTGCTCCTAGCTTGCAGTCATCTTAAACTTAGTTGGCCACAGCCCTTTGGTATTTCCTTTTACTTTTGAGACATATATGCCAAATAGAAAAAGTCTCGGCATCGAACCCTGGGGGACTCCATTGGTGAATGGTCTCATCGCCTATTCTGATCTTCTGCATCCTGTGAGCAAGTTGGCAATCCAGCTAGTGATGTAAGTGTTTGGTCCTACATTATTCATCTTTTGTACTACACCTGAGAAGGGGATTGTGTCAAAAGGCTTGGCCAGGCCAAGTTTATGTAGTGTGAACTGTTTTACCTTCATCCACTGCTTTGTTGACAAGAGTAATGTTTAAAATTTGCCCATGTTTTTGACCCTTTCACACTTTCTCCCAATTCTTGCTGTAAGAGGTTGAGACATCAGAACATATGTTTGACTGAGCCATTTGCTAAACAAACAAACTGTCTCACAACGAAAACAGACTTAGCATGAGCAGTAAACTTCTCTGCCCTTGAAACTCGCATTCATTGAAATGGCATGAAAACCACATTCATAGAAAATGCATCTGGTCAGTGGAGGACTAAGCTTACCTCTGGGCTGTTTTCAAACCATAGGCTCCTTACACATTTTTAGGGACATGCATACATGTATGCATTCTTTGATTCACCTTCCTGATTAAATTTCACATTAAAGGGATCTGTAACTAATGAAGATGTTGCTGCTAGCAAATAACTTTGTATTTCATTGTTTCTTCTACAAATAAAGTGTCTGTTGCCCTTGAAGAATAAATTGCCTATATTACATTAAAAATGATAAGCTAATAATATTGCAATGGGGAATGAATGGTAAACTGATAACAGGTTCATAGTTACTAGGTGACTCCTCTAAAGGAGGACATTCACAGGACTGCAGCAACTACTCCCTTTAAAGTACAACACAGTACAATATCAGCGATCCATCTGCATACTGTGGGATTAGAACTACAGCCTTCCTCATCAAAAGCAAGTATACTACCTGCCGCTCTACTAATAATTTAAACAACTTAGTGAAAGCAGCACTAAACTTCTCTTTCCCTGAAGCTCTTAGCTCCTTGTAAAATCCACTTGACACTCAACTAAATCTCTCAGCTTCGCAGCACAAGAAATTTAGAAAAAGCCAAAATTTATTTGGGGGTGGGGTCAAAGGCCCAAAACCAGGGACACATTTTAAATATTACTTGTATAATCTTAGAAAGTTGCTAAAATAAAGTGATTTGTGTTACCATGTGTTTCCTGAAAGATAGGAAGACTGAAACTTAAAGGGCTATCATTATTTTGTGAATTCAGCTCTCACTGATTTGCCAGAAAACCACAAATTTTAAGAGGAAAAGACCAAAAGTATGAGCCAAGTATTCTGTGAAAATCTGGGCAATTGAGAGCTATGGACTCAACTCCCTCAATCACAGGTTGTGGTATGGGTAGAGAATTCATGCTCTTGTTTCTTGTACCAAAGGTACCATGTTTGAGTAACACTAACCACCAGGTATACCTAACTGGGGCATTTTACAAACAAACACACACACACACTGGCAGCATTGATCAGCACACACACAAACTCTTGCAGCAATGATCTACACACACACACACACACACACACACCCTGGCCTCAAAGATCAGGACACAGATACTCTGGCAGCAATAATCAACACATACACACACACACACACACACACACACACACACACACACACACACACACACACACACACACACACACACAGTCTGGCAGCAATGATCAACACACACACACACACACACACACACACACACACACACACACACAGTCTGGCAGCAATGATACACACACACACACACACACCCAACCTGGCTTCAAAGATCAGGACACAGACACTCTGGCAGCAATGATCAACGCGCCCGTGTGCGCACGCACACACACACGCACACACACACACACTGACAGCAATGATCAAAACACACAGGCAGCAATGATCAACACTTGGGGGCAGCAAGCAGAAAACTCCTAATACAGACAGAGCAATAAGACAACAAAGCTTTCCTTACTGACAATGATCAGAAAACTCTTAATACACAGAGCATGTTCTCTTATTGCCAATGATCATGGCAGCATGCACAAAACTCTTAATACACACATAACAGAACAAAACTCTCGCTAACTTCAGTAAGGAAGCAATGATCAGGCAGTTAGTTTAACTTCTGTGTGCTAAATCCACATTGGCATGCAATGCAAGCATGGGTCCTCCTTAAAGACTCCACCATGGAGTTTCTGGTAATTGCCTATACCGCTTCATTAATTTTTCTCCAAGAGACAGATCTTGCAGCTGTAAAAGTTAGGGGGTTCTCCCTCCCCCTCACGCTATAGTTTCTGGCACCCTTGGATTAGTCCAGATAAAATCACTTTAGCTAGCAGATCTAGGAGACTCTCCCTCTCTCTGAGACCCTCCCTGTGGGAGGAATAATGGCACCTTGTTGATGTTTCCAGTAGTTTGTTCAGTTAAGCAGGTAGATGAATGAGTGTTCTTATTCTAATACATTACATTCAACAGGTCAGTTATTTAAAGGCAGTTACAGACAATTGTGGAGGTTCCATGGGAGCTGATTAGAAGAAAATCTGGAAGATGGAAAAACAAGGAGCCAATCCCAAAGTTTGGATGTTAGTCCCTTATTTGAATATTCCTGAAAGACATCTGAGGATTTACCAGCTCAGCAGCCTGTGGAAACTCAGTCTTCATTAAAAGATTTTATTTTTATTTTTAACTGCTAACAAACAAAGCACGACAACACAGTATGAGATATATCTACAGAACTATATTTAAGAAAACACTTTCACCTAAGCTTCATCAGGTCCATCTAATATAGAATGACTTCCACTTTCATAATTGAAAATGTCTACTTTTACAAGGCTATCACCAGACTTTATTAATCTGTTCTATAATATGTAAAATGAGACGTTGTGTCTGCACATTGGTGATGCATTAAGATACCACTGAAAATGATTTTTTCTCTGCAATCTACTTCTTGTGTATTTAAATACTTATTTGCTTATTCATTGTCTCTTTTCATGGTCTGTTTGCCTGCCGATGTATCTGTCACCAAGGCACTTAACTGCTCCCATTGACCTCATGCTGGTTTTAGAGAAATTCTACGGCAACTTTCACTGGGGTGGTCCTTTTTTAATTATTTCACCTGATCATAATTAGACATCAGTTACGTACAGATGAAAATGTGGGGGTAGTATGTAGATGAAAAGAACTGGCCTCTACTTACCTAGGAGAAACAGTAGAGGCCAAGACCAGTCATTAACATCTAAAACTTCTACGTGTTAATTTCAGGATTTCAAGACAAGAATGGCTGATTGCTTGTCTGGCATTAGAAAAAGTGAAAGTACCATGCCTTCCTTACTTCTTGTTAGAGTATATCCTTTAGGGAGGAAGGCATTAGTTCTTCCTTAATGGATACGGAGTCATTGCATACATATAATTTCTTTCCCACCTGTTTTTCTTAGCATCACATTATCTGCAGGTGTAAATGTATTTTTTATGTGTCACTATCTGTCTGTCTGTCTATCTATCTCCTAAGAGATAATAAGAAAACTTCCAAAAATATATCAAAGTTTGACTTTACATGAATGAACTAAAAGAAACAAAAGAAACAATCAAAAACCAGGATTCAATTAAACCTACATGGTCATATTTCACCATGTGTGCATCGACTCACACACAGCCACGGACAGTTTTAGATTCAGTAAGTGCCTTGTAGTGGTGCCTACTCCTGCACAAACAAGGTTAACACTGAAGCATGCTAATTAGAGCATAAGCAGCTGAACTGCATGCTAATCAACCAATCCTACATCGTGGAGATATTAAACAAGTTATAAAGCATCCATGCAGACCCCATGCTGGTTTTTCTGCCAAATTGCAAAACTTTTGGAACACAGCCACAAAAAGGAGTCTACATGGACATAATGTTTGGGGCTGATGCAGCTTTAATTCATTTGTATGTGCTACAGGCTGAAGCCAATGCTGCTGCTGCTAAGAGGCCTAGGCCAAGAATGAAAAGAGTTTTCAGGCTCCATTTAACTTATCACAACCTACATGACATGGAAGTTGTACTGCTCTACAGGGTGGATAAGGACACACTACAGGAACTCTGCCATCCTCAACTCAGAGCTAGGGTCAACCAAGGGGGAACTCATGCCACTGGAGACAAAGATATGTGTAGCACTTAGAATCTTAGCTACAAGTATATTTCAGAGAACCAACAGGGGACATACAGGGGGCCACTGGCATCAGCATCCACTATCCTCCAGCAATTCCTGAATGCTATGCTCTGACATGGTGGTAATCACATATTTGCCCAGTAGTTCTGAGGAGAGGGTCATAAATATGCAGGAGTTCTACCATGTAGCACACCACTCTGAACTAGTGAGTGCCACAGATTGCACACGTACAGAAATGAAGACACCACCCGGGAAACAGATTAGGCTCTACATTAACAGAAAGGTCTACTGCTCTATCAACTGCAAAGCTGCATGTAACCTTGACAGTTACTACTACTCACATATCTCGCATGCCTCCCAACTGTACCAGATGCTTTCTAAAGGGGATATCCCATAGGGTCATTTACTGGTGGATACAGGCTATGCATTGGAACCATGGCTGAATGACACCCATTAGAAATACACACACATCCACAGAAGAATCCTATAAGGAGGCACACACTCAACAAAGAAATGTTATAGACTATGTGTTTGGGCTGCTGAAGTCACAGTTCCAGTGCCTAGATACATGTGGGGGATCCCTGCAGTACAATCCATGGACATGTACATAAATATTCACAGTATGTGCCAATCCTGAGGAGACAGTTTCAACAGGACCAGCAAGGGGGAGAGGTACACCACACGCAGATGAGGATTCAGAGCAAGAATCACCAGCTGCTGTGTGTGTAGGCAGACCTAGGCATGCTCAGTATGCTCTTGCATTGAACAAGAGACAACTCATTGCACAGTCACTCACCACCATCCTCCTACTCACATACATATAGTAACAATGATACCAGGTAACTCACATAACCTTTAGCTCCTTATGTATTGGCTGTATACTGCTTGCATCAGAGAGATTCAGCCCTGAACTACAACCATGTCAAATGCTGCATTTACAAGGTAAGTCTCAAACGTGGAGTGCACTGTGTAATAACATAAATAGTGGCATATCCTTGTATCACACTAATTGGTACTACAAGCAAGTACAAGGTGGGAGATTGGTACAGTAATGATCTTAACATGTGACAGCAGAGACTCAGCCAAGCTCCTTGTGGTCCTGCAGAGTGGTGCTAGCAGCAGAGAGGCTAAAAGAGCGACTGCTTACCTGATAAAAGTGTTTTTTTCCTGCTACTACCTGGGCGACTGTCCGATCTAGCTAAATAGCAAGTATTTCTGCTTCTTTAACTGTTTTAAACTGTTTAATTTTGTTTTTGCACCCGCACTATTAAAATTTGTCCTGTTTGTTGCATTTACCTGTTGAGGCTACACACTCAAGTGCGCTAGCCTGTGTTACATATTTATTGCATTTTCCTGCTGTTTATTTGCAAAAAAAGGAAAAAAAAACAAAAACATTATCCTTGTTTCCCGCCTTTCCTGACCTAGAGTATTCCAAATACAGGCTTTGCTGTATTCTGGACTTTCGGAAAGTTCCTGTGTTGCCCATTTCCTTTCTTGGATAAAGGGAGGCTTCTTTGTTCACCAGTGGGAGTGAGGAGCTTAGAGCAGCCTATCTATCCCTGGAGGAGTGTTCCCAGCATAAGATTCTGGTAGTCTATTGGCCGTTTTGGGCCAATTACTAGCTCTTTCAAATCCCCTTGTATAAAACCCACTTTAGTGTGGCTTTGCGCGATTTTGCGCATAGTCCAGCATCGGGCAGCGCCGCTTAATTGGGTTTAAACCATTCTCGGCTCCACAAAGTCTGCTCTTTACTTTTTCCCTTAGAACTGATCTAGTTCTCATAACAAACACCCTATTCCTACTCTAAAGCTTGGCATTTGCTCACTAAAGCAATTATATAAGTCAACACTAAAAAATTAAAAGCACTACACCCTCACAAACTCCCCTTGAGTACCTTGCTCCCCATTGGACCTTATTTTTCAATTTTAAAGGAGTTCCCTGTACTATTCTAGCATGTCCAAAGGTCAGTTGGCAGTATCCTCTCCAGTCCAGCTGGTGAATCTGGAAATCTTGAGGCAATGTTACAACTGCCTCATGTACACAGACAACCCTCTCCTCCTCCCAACAAGTTCCGACACATGTGAGAGATGCAACCATACAGCCAAACTGGAGGCTCAGCTCTCTCAACTCAGTACTGGCGTAACCAGTCAGGAGGAGAAGGTATCCACACTCACTACAATTCCAGTCTCACATAGACCTACCACGACAGCAAACCAAACACATAAACACACAAAAACATACTTGAAGGCTCCAAATAAAAAATCTGCCTAAGCAGCAGAGACCTCCAAAGCAGACACCCAAGCAACCGCTACCCCAAAACAAAACACGTGCAACACATAATTCACAAAGCCAGTGTGCCGAACAGTCACAACCCTTAAGGCTAAACAACACAGCTAATACACTTGTAATAGGCGATTCTATCGTCAGACACACTGACGTCCCACTCACCAGGCTGAACAAGGAGAAGGTCATGGTGAGCTACCTGTTGGGTGCTAGGATCCGCCACATAACACAAACACTCAGGTCATTCCAAGGCAAGTACAAATATAACTTAGTCATTGTCCATGCTGGTGTGAATGACCTGAGACGTACCTCCCTGGACTACATGAAAAGAGACATAGATGAGCTCTCTGAGCATGTAGCCCAGGCCGGTATGACCCTGACCTTGAGTAGCATCTTACCCTCACCAAGAATGATGCCACAATATGAAGACAAGATGATCAATTTCAACAATTGGCTTAAGTATTGGTGTCATTCAAAGGGGATCCAATGTCTGTCAGCCTGGGATGACATGCTCGACAAGCCACGCTGCTTTACTAGGGACGGCTTGCACCTGTCACCCCTGGGCTTTTGGATATTGGCAAAAGCTCTTGCCACCCCCATAGTGCCTTTTTTAGGCATGGCTCAAAAGACAAACCCACCTCCATAGGTATCACAAGGGATAAGAAACTAAGAGTAATGCTACTCAACACCAGAAGTCTAAACCTCAAGATGCACGCACTCGAAACTCTCCTTAGCATGGAGAACATTGATATCTGTGCAGTAACAGAAACCTGGTTCAAGGCTCCCAAGAGCACCCCAGCACTACCAGGTTATACCTCATACCATGCTTTTTGGCCCCAAAACTCAGACTGAACGACAAAAGGAGGGGGAGTATCAATATTTGTCAAAGATACCCACACCTCCAGGTTGGTGGCACAGCACAAAGCATCGGGGACTATCGATGTACAACTAACAGTGGGTAAAACTGCCTTCCAGTTTATAGCCTGTGACAGACAACCCTCCCAAACCCAGGAACCCCACACGGCCTTCCTGAGAACACTAAAAAATATGAAGGTCTCTCCAAACACCATTATACTGGGCGACTTCAACTACCTAAACATAGACTGAGAGCATTACTCTAGCTCCAACACCCTAGCCCAAAGGTTCCTAAAATTTATGAACTCAAATGCTATGGAACAACTTGTGACCACTCCCACAAAAGGGGAAAACATACTGGACCTGATCATCACCAACATGGGGACTCTATGCTCCAGACCAGAAGTGTATCCCTCACTGGTAAGATCAGACCATAAATTAATCTCACTGGATATCAACATCCCGACCCCACCCCCTGTCCAGAAAGCCACAGTGAAAAACTTCTCTAAAGCAAACTTTACACTACTCAAAACCTAGGTGGAATTCTTCAAAGCCCCCGGGCCTGTGGAAAATACTGCCCAATTCGCAAAATCCTTTATAAACGCATTCTGTGAACACCTTCAGGAATGCATGGATCATGCAATCCCAAATAAAACTAAGACCCAATCCCCCAAAGGCAGGTGTCCTGTCTGGTGGACCCCAGCCATAAACAAACTATACAATAGAAGAAGGAAATTACTACATGATAGAGCAAAATCCCAAAAAGGGAAGGCATCTCTGATAAGTATTAGCAAAAAACTACAGGTACTCATAAAATCATCTAAGGCCAGCTTTGAGAAAAATTTGCACAGGACACTAAAGATAATCACAAAGCTTTCTCTAGTTATGTTAGGAACCTGGGTGGGAATTCCCAGATATGCTCAGAATTAGTCCAAAGTGACAAAAAATACACTGAACCCACAGACATTGCCAACATCCTGGCCAACAGGTTCAGCGAAAAATTCGCCCCCCCCTCCCCACCAAAAGAGCCAATATCTATTCCAGCAGAGTGCTGCCCCCCCCCCCCCGACATCTCAGATGCTCAGGTAAAAAACGCCCTCTCCAAAGCAAAAAACACAGCATCAATGGGACCAGACGGTGTCCCAGGGTGCGTCCTACATGAACTCCAAGATGAGCTGAACCCAAGCATAAAGCTACTGTTCAGTCTCAGCCTTACTACAGGATATGTACCCAAAGAGTGGTGTACAGCAACAGTGGTCCCTCTCCACAAAGGTGGTGCTTCAAAGGATCCAGGAAACTATTGTCCCATAAGCCTGACTAGCTTGGTCTGCAAAGCTATGGAAAGGATCATCATGGAACTCATAAATAATGATATTGGGGACCTACAGACACTGGATCCTACCCAGTTCGGCTTTAAGGGCAGATCCTGCCTCTTAAACCTGGTTGATTTCATTGAAACAGTCACCAAGGCCATTGACGAAGGGAAGGTGGTCCACACAGCCTACCTGGACCTCGCACAAGCCTTCGATGCAATACCCCACAGGGGCATCATAGATAAGCTATCCAGCTTAAATATAAACCCCTATGTCACTAGATGGGTTGCAAACTGGCTCAAGAACAGAACCCACATGGTTAGAATTGCTGGAGCCATGTCAAACTCCAAACCAGTTACAGGTGGAATCCCACAAGGCTCAGTCCTGGGACCTCTCTTGCTCTGTATATATTTCTTGGAGGTACAGGCCAACACGGAAGAACTGTGGCTGACCAAATTCGCAGATGACTGCAAACTGGGCGCCATAATCAACTCTCCAGTTGACACAATCATCCTCCAAAAGGGTCTCATAGAAACAGACAACTGGTGCCAGAGCCATGTCCTCAAGCTAAATGCCAAAAAGTGTATAGTCATCCCCTTTGGCAAAAACGAAGTGCCCACAAATTACCACATAGGTGGTAATCCATTAAGTATGAAAGAAGTAATTAGGGACCTGGGGACCCAAGTTGATAGCAATCTCTCATTTGACAACCACGTGGCCTAAGTGGTTGGAAAAACATTCTATATAGCCCACCTAATCATGAAGGGATTCACATCTAGATCAGTGGAGGTCATTGTGCCTCTTTACTCATCCGTCATCAGGCCCATAATTGAGTACAATGCCCCTTTTGGGATGTACCTTACCAGACACCTGCAGCAACTGGAAAGACCCCAAAAGTACCTCACCAAGAGGATCAAAGGGCGCAAACAGATGCCATATGCTGCTCGGTCAAAGAAACTCCAGCTCTAATCGGCTGCATACCACCTGCTTAGAGGCAATCTGTGCCTGACGTATAAAGCCATGTCCAACCCGGAATTAATGGACATGCTGCACCTCAGAAAATCCAAATCCCATCGAGCTATGCACTCGAGGGACTTGAACCTCAGCACAGAAATAAATAGGACATGCTGGAGGGACAGATTCATAACCCAGAGGCTCCCTTCACTCTGGAATAAAATCCCAGTCCAAGTTAGGCAGAGTCCTTCACTGACTCTCTTCAAGAGGAATCTTGATGAGTGGATGGGAGATCGTAGGTTTACCCTGGGTATCACTTCTGTGTCACTGTTAGACAGAGGCACAGTAAACTAAACCTCAAAAAAGGGCATAGTAAAATTAATTTAAATGGGTTGTGAATGCCAAACACATGCTGGCTAGGCTTACAAATGCCATAGGGCAGATAGCCTAGTATGAACCTATGAACCTATGAACCTATGTGTTCATTATTAAGTATCTGGCCTCAGGCATCAAAGATTCATGCAGTCATACCCCTCAAAGGTAGTGATGGTCAGTGCATGGCCAGTTTAGCACCACACATTTGTAAGAGAAATTCATTACAAAGAGAAGTTGGAAAGTAATGATACACATTGCAATTTCTGACTCACAACCCTCACAAGATAAGTCACAATAAAGTAGGGAAATTGTGTAACTTTCCAAGTCCAGTATAAGTCAAAGGTAAAATAACCAGTTCAGCATCACAAATGTAGATATACTTAACACTTTGTCACCTGTGCACCCTGAGCATCAGACACAAAGCTTATGTATCCCTGAATCCAGAATATAGAAAACAGGGATATGGCACAGTTATCACTTGCACAGGGTGTTGTATGGGGGAGCAGGAAGCCTAGGCTGCCACAAAAGGTCAGTGAGTGTGTGTAAAAAAGAGAATCAGGCAGACATCTGGATAAACCAACAAATGGCCAGTGAGACAAAATGAGTTTTAAGGTGCACGGCTGAACCATGTAATGGTTGTGTTTGTGTCTGTAGGGGTCCTCCAGGTGAAAGCGGTGTGGGAGAGTCTGCATGGACACAACCAAACTCTGTGCTGGCTCTATGTTTTGGTATGTTGGACAGATATGAGCCATGCATGTTAGAGATGGTGGTTCATCATTGTTGTCCCCAAATACAAGAACTGGCTCTGCTAGGCTTTACACTGGCACATCCATGCCCACAGTCAGATACACTGCTGCTTACCGAACATGACTGATTTTGCTGGATGAGCTCCCTTCACAGGGATGCCCTGGACCACAACCCCATGGCGTGCCACATCATGGGGTGGACAGCACACTCACTCTTACTATGGGATCATGATTGGGCATGGCCACACTGGTGGACAGCAGATGATGTGACTGACCTTTGCCCAACATGGATGCCATTCCCCTCCCAGCAGATGTTTCATTATAGACCATGCACGTTCCATGAAAGACAACCCTTATTCCACCTGGTCCATGGAATCACCAACACAGTGGAGGCAGTCACGCATGTCAACCTGTGCCACATCTACAACCCTAGGCATTTGTCTGGAGCATGTATTGGAACATGCCTGTGCCTCCACTGTGGCCCTAAACATATGTTGTGTGGCACAGGATGAGACACCTGCACCAGGAGGAGGAGGGACAGCAGGCCTCCACAAAGCACCCCATCAACCCTCCTGCATGACACCTAGCCCACACTTTGGCCACAGTCAGAGTCAACATGCACTAACACCGCAAGCCCCACTTACCTGATCAATGGTCTCACCCTCCACTTGTCCAGTATCTGTGGGGTCACTAGAATGGGTAGGCGTGGGCCTACTGGCTGTGTCTGATGGAGTTACAGGGAATGACTGTACGTCATCCTGAGTGTCAGGTTCAATCTCTGCACCCCATGACTGTGCTTCATTCTGGCCACCATTATCATAAGAGTCTGCTGATACTCTGACATCAAGTGATAGAGGGCCCACACTTTCACTGACACGATCACCTGTGCTAAAAAGCAAGAAACACAGGACAAAATTAATACCTACTCTACTGTACTCCAATATATGCTAACAAACAGGTATGTCACTATTATGGACAGGACAGCAATCCACACAATATGCCTGAAATCAAAAGTGCACACATATATTTCTTTCAATTGCTCAGCAGTACTGACATAAAAATGTTCGGCTTACCATCTGCAGATGAGAGTCTCCTCTACAATCCAGATGAACTTGGAAGAAATTAAGCAAGAGGTAAGGGTAACATTATCACAATTAAAAGTAACACAGGTGGTAATACTTTTACCCTTTATATGTCCAGGAACTATACTTTCAACAAGAACATGACTGCCAACTCAAACCTAAGCTAATAACTGTAGCAATCTTTAATCACCCCCCACCCCCCAAAACAATATATATGTGAAACACAAGTAATGTATTGATTTCAATTGTTTTACTATGCAACAGTATTCAACTGCTGAGATACCAAAGTTTACCTGGAAGCTCCTCCGGGGACGTGCTTGCTGTCTCGGACACTGTTGCTCCCACATCCAGGATATGCTGGACTGCACACTCCTGTGAGCTGTCTGGATCCCTGATATTGGCCAGGAACTCTTCAATGGGTGCTAGTGGTGGTTCCCTAGTTGGTTCACTCCCAGTACCCATCTGGTCACGGTCCACCACAGCTGCTGTCCTCTGTGTGGATGTGATCATGTAAATGGCCCTGTGATGCACCTGCTTGTAGATCATAAACTATATGTTTCCAAGTTTGTTTCCTACATGCCATATCTCCCTGTCTCCTTTCCAGCAGAAAAGCACCATGTTGCCTCAAGGCATCCACTATGAGCTGGTTCTCAGCATCTGTGAAGGGGGTCTCAGAGGACAGACACACCTGAGTGTTAAGGAATGACAGAACACAAAAAAGGGGGGGGGTGTAGCACTCCTTTACTCAGCATCCATCTTAGTCACCCCTATACCAAACCCTTTCCCAAATTTGGCAAGGCAGAAATAATACCAGCCCCACTCCACCTAAACAATAATAAACTCATATTTTTTCTCTCCCTCTATATTTCCCCTGGAGACAATATCTCATCCCTTGAAGATATTCTCTCCTGGGTCACTACCAACATTACTCATGAAACCATAATCCTGGGGGACGTGAACATAAACTGAGCCACAATCCAATCTCCCACTAACTCACTCAATATTAAGTGTATAACTTTACACAACTGATCAATTCCACTACCAGGCCTTCCAAGAACTCCATTATTGGAAGTACAATAGACTGGATTATAGTATCCCATCCTCACTATATCTCTGATAGTGGTATTCTCCCAGACCCACTAGCTGACTACTTCCCCACTTTTCCCCACTATCTCCCCTCCTCTATACAACTAACTCACACCTACATTTCCACTTGTTGCCTAAAGAACATCAAATCTGAAACCTTTTTAAATGCACTAAAAAGCACAAACTGTAACCCATTATAGACTCTTCCCCTAGATAATGCTCTTTCCTACTTTAACTCTACTTTCATAAACCTGCTCAACAACTCTGCTGCTCTAAAAACAAAACATATAAAAAGTAACCCTGTACCCTGGTCAACCAAAAACACCTTAGCTACTGTGTGACTCTGTGACAAAGCCTGGACACATTACCATAAAAATAAAACCACTATCACCCTAAACAAATATAAAACACTATGAAATAAAGTAAAAAAACGTATTATCTCATACTGCAAAACGTATTTATCCTCTTCAAACCAACCACACCACCAATCCTAAACTATTTTGGAAAGGAATCTCATCTCTCCTCAACAAAGGAAAAAAAGAAAACCCTTGCCCCAACACAGATGCCTTTGACATGGACTTAGCCACCCAAGTTAACTCTTTCTTCATAGAGTCCATTAGCAAGCTAACATCGTCCTTCATCAACACCTCTACAACCCCTCCTCAGCATGCACCCATCCCTTCCTCCCCTAGCATCCTTTGCCACCAACCTCCATCTTTCTCTATCAATCCCATCTCTATAACCACCATAAAAAAACTTCTAAAATTAAAACCTGGTTCTAATGCTCCTAATGAAATTCCCTACTACTTCCTAAAAGTAGCTGCAGAAGCCATTGCTCTCCCTATCAGCATACTAATTAATCTGTGCATCTCAGAAAGCCAGGTCCCCAGCTCTGGAAGAAAGCCTTTATTATTCCTCTCCATAAAGGTGGCAATAATAATGACATACCAAACATTCACCCTATCGCCATCCTATCCCCTATTTGTAAGCTACTTGAAAAGTGTGGACACCAACAACTCTTACCCTACCTCATCAATAATCATCTTCTTACCCCCACACAACATGGCTTTAGACCAGGTCATAGTACCTCCACTGCCCTCCTCTCCTTCCTAGAAACAATCAACAAATGCCGGGACTCCGGCCACTTCATATCCACAGTTTTCCTTGACCTCCCTAAAGCATTTGACACTATTTCCCACAACCTCCTTCTTACCAAACTCTCTACACTTAACCTATCCACATCCTGCACCCAGTGTTTCTCAGGCTATCTCACAAACAGGCAACAAGCAGTTAAATTGAAAAAAGCTACCCTTCCTTAATACATCCACAGGCATCTCCCAAGGTTCCATTCTAGGCCCCCTATTATTCAACATATTCATAAATGATTTCTTCCAAGCCATTTCAAACTCCAGCTTCATCCAATATGCCAATGATTCTACTATAATCTATTCCTCCCGTTCCATCACAACTCTTAATAATCTAACACAAGCCGCCTTCTCTTCCACCAAACAATGGATGCTAGCCAACCATCTAGCCCTTAATTCAACCAAAACAAAACTTATGTTATTCAATGCATCCAAAACCTTTTCCCTAGATAAACAATCCTTCATAATTACCAGCAAAAATAATACCCCCTAGAACTAGTCTCTGACACAAAATTACTAGGAATTACTATTGACGATCAACTAAAATTTGACAAGCCTCTACAAGCAAATATAAAAAAAAACATAAAAAATTAAGTATGCTTTACTACCACAATCTCTTTATCTCTCCCACCACCAGGATTACATTAGCTAATACATACCTCATCCCATCCCTTTTATATGGTGTGTCTATCCTAACCAGCCTACAATCTTCCATCAAAACAAAACCCACATCCTGTTATAACAAAACATCCAAATTTGCAGCAGTTCATAGAGCCTCTTTCCACCACTGTAATTCTCTTCTCCAACTAAGCTGGCTAGAATTACCAAATTTCCTCACATATACCCAGCTCATCCAAGCGCACAAACTCATTCACAACTCATCTCTCTGCACTTCCCAAGCAAATACCTTAGAAATGCATGAGCCAGATAGACTCCTAAGATTGAATTCCCAAAACATAATTAAATTGCATAAACCAATACGCCCTGCTGGGAATCACTTGATGTCCTTCTCTCTTGCATGCCTCTGGAACTCTCTCCCTTCTCCCATCTGCACCACCAGCAGTCTCTCCTTGTTTAAAACCTCACTGCACCCACACCTTACTTTGCAATGGAAATGCTCTTGCTCTCATCCAACCTAATTCTAACCACACTTTCTTCCTAATTTTCCAAACTTATTTGTTGCCTGTCACTACCTCCTAAAGTTCTACATCCCATGGGACATATTCAACCAACAACTGAAAAAAAAAACCTCATTGTAAAACACATTACTACTTATCGAATTAACCTGATGTAATTTTGCTGATGAAAATCTCTTTTTTTTATTTCTTTTATATAACATTTATTTGAATTCTTTGATTTGGATTTGTACTATCCGAAATATGTATTTAACATTTAATTGAAATGTATATTATGGATTTGTGGTTTTCTGTACTATGTATTTGTATTTCTCTGGAGCTTTTCTCCCCAGGACTCCATTGAAAATGGGCTCCTTTTAGCCCAATGGACTATCCTGGAAAACAAACTGCAAATAAATAAATATAAATAGCTGTCCTAAAAGACAATAGAAGGGTAATACACATAAGTATCACATACATACTAAATACTTGTTTCCAGATGAAACAGAAACGGTAGGCACTCAATATGACCCCCTCTAAAAATATGCAACAGTCTACAGATGTGAAATATGAACAACAGGCACAAACGAGGATAGTATCAAAAGCAACATATCCTTATTTGTGCCATAGTAGTAACTCACCTTTGACCCCCCTAAGAACAACAAAAATGACACATTTTTAACAAATCATCTTTGAAATGCTAAAAGTGCTATCAAAGGAATTGTCCCTGAAACATTTGTGATATTTATCATACAACATTCCATTTTCATGTATTGGCAATCATGTATTCCTCTGAAATGGCTGGGCAAACATGCCCATGCCATCAGTACACTTCTAACTAATGCATGCAGAAAAAAAGTGTAAAAGCCTTTGCTTCAGATTTTTCTTAAATACATTCCAGCATATACAATATGTAGCTGACCAAATAGCAGCATACCTTCTGAAATTTAGTGCTCCTCTCTACAGATATATCCTGAAGAAACAGCATTATATGCAGTCTTCCCAACATAAACAAGTCTCCTCATCAATCAGTTTGCCTAGCTACATGAGGTATGAACGCATTCGAATTGCTGAATCCCAAAAAATTAGATCCATGTAGGAGATAAAAATATAATGCGGCCACTCCCTCAATGTTTGGTTTTGATGGCTTGCAACCATAACTGATTAGTGTTTGGGAGAAGGAAAACAACAGCACTGAAGGCTGCCTTAATTCCAGTGGGTGTGTCAGGTTACATCTACAAAGTGTCAGATGTAAGGTTGGAAATGTAAGTAAGCAGCACACAAGTCATAGGTTATGTTCCTTAACATCCGACCTGGCCTTCATTTGTTGGCAACTGCATATGATATCATTTCCAGTTAATATCCTCACACATTTTAAGGCAATTATATAGAATGGCTTACACACTGCAAGTCTCAGATTACAGTTCAGATAAATGAAGACTGGCCAACAATCGCACAGAAATGTAAGACAGAGCTGTATATTTGCAAGCAATAATCATGACAGGTTGTGTGATCACTAGGTGCACTACATCCAAAACTAATAAATGCACAAATAACACGTATATGGTTTGATATCACTATAGATGTTGTTGCAGTTAGTTGTGTGCATACTGAATTAAGTTCTTTGCTGCAAAGCTGTTTGAGTGGCAAAGAGGAATAAGGCACCCATTATGTGTTCTGGAGTTGCATTTGAGTGAGAGCTCAAATCCAGATATATGTAAAAATATCTCAAGTGTACCAACATTTACTAGTATGTATATCACAGATTGCCTTTCTTCATTTCAATTACCTCTTCTTTTTCTTTCTTTCTTTTTTTTTTTTTCTTGGCCAGTGTTAGTGTGATATGGCACTTAATGCAAACATGGGAAATGGAGAAAAATGAATATCAGGTTTGGCTGTGCTTATCTGGTTTGCACTAAGCACAGCAGTGTGCAAACTGGATACATGGCCCACTTAGGAAGCAGACAGGACCCAGAGAGCCAAAAATAGAAACTGGATGCATTCAATTAATACTACTGGGCATCATGCAGACCTGCTAAGTGATGATGCATGGCAATTAACAGCGAGACCTTAAGAATAGTTAGTAAAATAGGAAATTGTTATGTAATTAGTCCTGTGACAGCAGGTGTAATTGTAGGGCTGCAGTACAGATGGTCCTAATACAGGTTGTGCAACCTTTGTTATACTGTTGCGACACTGTAGCTTATAGCAATAAACTGCAACATAGACAAGTGTTTTCTCAACCTTCTTGTCATATCAGTTGTAAGTATAGGATTGACTTACACATGGTCCTCGTTATAAATACAGCATATTCTATACACTTTCACCACTGTTCCACTTCCCATTTTAGCCACTCTCACTTATAACACTTGACATAGTGGAGTTGATATGAATTATATGTATGAGAGATGAGATACTAGCACTGTGTCAGTTATTTATGTGTGTATGTACTATCATATTTATTATCAGATGTGCCATTGTGTCAGTTATTTATGTATATATGTATTATCACATTTATTATTAAATGTATGACTGTGTGTGTACTTTGTACTATATTCCAGTAAGCATCTTTCTGCTATCTGGACTGGCATGGTCTTCACATTTGCTTAACACACATATACAACTGACTGTACATCCAATAACCTTGACATTGCAAATACAGTTATGTAATGTCTCAATGCTTGGCAATGTTGTGCTCCACTTACTATCCTGCAAACATGATGCTCACAGGTCTGCACTGCTGAGCACTGTATTTGCTCAATATTAAGCACAGTGCAACACTTTCAGTGTGTGCACTCCCAGTAAACATGATAACTGGAACTGATGGGAAACATTCACTCTCTATTGCTCTTGATCCATAGTAGACATGGCAAGCATTTGTGGCGAAGGTGTCGGGTTTAGGGCACAAAGATGGGGTGTTTAGGAGTCCAAGATTTTTATTGGACTCCTAGTTAAGAACCACAGTGCCAGGCTTCTACACGGAGACTATTCTGGCTCCCAGTGTAAGTTGGAATCTTGGGATAGTTTAGTCGGAGCATATCTAAACAATCCTAATGTGGTTTGTGATTTACTGTGGTGTTCACTGGTAAGAGAAGTTTTATTTGAATTTATATTGCATTTGTTATCACTGTTTTTCACTGTTTGTAGGTAGGAAGGGACTGCTTGTTAACAAGATTTACTTTGATTCATATGTTGTTTTACCTTTAATTTCACTGTTGGTTGTTAGAAAGGCATATGTTTTAGACAGGTAAGCTCTAGCCACCTCAAGAGGCCTAGACAGCTATAAATTTACACAGACTGCAGAGAGGAAAATCCTGAGCATATCTAGCAATCCTGTCTTGGTTTGTGATTTATTTAGTTTTACTGTTAAAAAGAAGTGCAACTGCGAGCGATACTGAGCAGAAGCTACTGCATGCCTTCTAGCACGACAAAGGAATCACAACTATTGTCTGACTTGTAGAACTTGTATGGTCAGAGCAACATTACTGATGTGATTTTTGTTGTAAGGGTTGATTTAAGTTCTCTCTGAATTCTGTGGTTAATGATTTTGAGTATTCTTTTCTTTTGCAATATTTTATTCATTTGAAGCTGAATATGGATTCCTTAATGAGTATGCAATTAACAATTTGCTAATGCGCAAATATCTTGTACATTGTAATAAATGCTATTCATATTCAAAGATAACAGCTGATAACACTGGTTATCTGTGTTCCTCATGCCAAAAGTTGGATAATATGCTTACCATTGTTAGAAGTAAATCTCGACTTAGCGATGATGGTTGCACTTGTGCAATTGGCATGAATTGGAGAACTGTTGTTTCATATATTAATGACTGGAGAACTAAATAGTGTTAGACATAAAACAAATAGAACACATTTAGGAAATGATGCATCCATTTGCTGCAAAGATCATTCGACCCCTATGAAACAAGACAATGCTCCTGACAACTTTGGCATTCCAGATGCAAGTATTCAGCAATCTGAGGATCCAGTTTGTTTAGAAGGAAACAAAAAAAGAAAGAAAGGAAGAAGTTCTCAACAAATAACAAGGAAGAAAAAGAAACTGACTAATGACTGTAAAGGAAAGAGAATATGTAGTAAAAAGGATTCTGCTTTGTTATGTAACACACTGGTGACAGGGAATGAAGATATCAGAAAACTCTCAGTCTACAGAAAAAGGCATAATTTTTCCAATGGATAAGGTAGAAAAAAAGCGGCTAGGTGCAGGTGAAAAGGAAGAAATCAAAACTGAACGTGGGAGGATTGAAGAACATTACTGTAAGAAAAAAGAACAATAAGACAGATGTTGACTACATGGCTCAAGCTGTGGATTTACAATGCCAGTTGGATGAGAATTTAATACACAATGAAAACAGTGGGATTAATAAGACTAATGGTGATGAAGATCTATCCATCGCAGCAATTGACAGAGCAGATATTACTGTATTAGAAGCTGAAGATTCTTCAGAGCTGGCCAGCAAAGATATTATTGTAAATGGAGAATCAATTATTAGAGGAGCTGATACTTATATTTGCAGAGATGATAATGAACATCGAATAGTGTTATGCTTGCCAGGAACAAGGATAGAAGATGTGAGGCAAGCCTAGGAACACCTTAATGTAAGGAAGTATGGATCTGTTTTTATTCATGTTGGTACAGATGATGTCACCCACAAGGATTCTCTGACTGTTGGTAGGGAAATGACAGGCCTCTTAGTGTAGCTTGTACTGGTGTTAGGACATAGTTTTCACAAATCACTTATAAAATGGATAGTCAGGTCACTGGGAATGAAAAGATTTTTGTGGTAAATACCTATGTGGAAAATATATCCTGTTTTAAAAAATGGAAATGTGTAAAGCATCCATGCCTAGTTTTGGGCACACGTGTTCAGACAGGATGGTGGGCATTTGTCAAGATCGGGGAAGAGAATTTTTGCAGCAGATATTTTGCAGTATTTGACAAACACTAGGCAGGATTTTTGCCAGGTCGAAAATTTAGCAGTTCACAAATAAAAAAAATGTGATGCATCTCTGACAGTTGTTAATGCTAGGAGCATTAATAATAAAGTTTTTAACTGGAAAATGTGCTACCTTCCCACAAGATTGATGTTATTGTTTGTGAAACATGGTTAAAGAACAATGGCTGGAAACCAGTTCTGTCAGGGTATAAATGTTTTTTCTGTAACAGACATTCTAACAAAAAGTCAGGTGGAGGTGTTATGATAGGGATTAAAGATAGCTATGAGACCTGTGATTATTACATGTTCAGTGATAACACCAATACTACAGACTGTGTAACTGTGACAATAAAGACAACCCTGGAACATATAACAATTGCTGGAGTGTCTAGACCACCAAAGTCAAGTGCAGATAAACTACAATAATTCATACATTTCTTGCATGAACCACAGGAGGGGAGTATAATATTAACTGGGGACTTAAATTTACCAGAAACAGACTGGAATAATATTGATTTGACAATGTTAGTAAAGAAATTATTCACAGCATATATTCAGGAACAATTGCTTCAAATTGTAAAAAAAAAAAAAAATACTACCAAGGGACAGAACATACTATACATTGTTTATGTTCCCAAAGAAATTACTGTAACTTCAAGTCAAGTTTTTCCAAAATTGATGTGTAGTGATCATAGGGTTATAAAGGTTCATTTGTTGCTAGATAATTCTGCCAAACTGAAATCTAAGCCAATGCACAGATGGTTAATCACAGATTGTATGGAAGCAAAACAGTCACTACGGAAAATTAAGTGGAGTGAGGTGTTCAGTGCAAAAACTGCAGATGGAACGTGGAAAGTTTTGAAAGAGAAATTGTTTGAGTGCAAAAAATCAAAAAATGTTTACCATCGGGGATATAGTTCCATAAGAACAAGATCTCTGATTAAGGTGAGAGACAAAAAATAGAAGAAATGGAAGAGAGGTCGAACTACAACTTTGAAAACTGAAATAAACAAGCTGGACAAACAGATTAAGCATAGTGTGAGACAACATGAAGAAAATGTATATGAATATATTGAACATAATAGGAAACCCTTTCATAGATACTTAAGATGTGGAAGGAGTAAAATCACACAAACTGATAAACTGTGTGCAGATTCTAAAATGTATTCTCAGACACAATAAGTTATAGATATATTTACAACATCTTATACAAAACAGTTTGACTCCACAAAAGGGGTGATAAGTTGTCCGACTGAAATCCAGTTAACTCCAGATACTGGAATCAAATTAGGTTATACTGAAAAAGAACTGCACAAACTGGATCCAAACAAAGCACAGGGAGGAGACGGAATTAGTAACAATGACCTGAGAAGACTTCATCAAGAACTTACAGTACCATTATATTATATATTATTTACTGGGTCATATAAATATGGAGAGATTTCTCAAGATTGGAGACATGCACTTATTAAGCCTGTCTTTAAGAGAAAGGGAAGTAGGACAAACCCTGAGCCATACAGACCCTTGTCTACTTTCATGTTGTGGAAAAATAATGGAGAAGGTAACAATGGATAACTTATTGTCAGAATTAGATAGGTTGGGAATTGAAACCATATATCAGCATGCATATGTTGAAAACAGATTTACCACCACCTGTAACATGATGTTCTATAACAATATTCTAACAGCTATGAATGAAAAATTGTGCTGTGATGTAATTTATATAGATTTAACTTTGGAATTTGACAGGGTCATACACAAAACACTGATCAATAAATTAGTACAACTAGGTATTGATGTACTCTTGATAAGATGGATAGCTGCATGGCTTACAAATAGGACATGGCAAGTATCATACAGCAACTAGGCAGGTGAAATCCTTGGTTACAGTCAGGGTGTCTCACAGGGCTCTGTCCTAGGCCCTTACTTGTTTAGATTGTATCTTTCAGACCTAACTTTTTCATTTGAGGTGTTCTACAGTCTATATGCAGATGACTTGAAATTGGGTAAACTGATAATGTGTTACAGATAAGGCATGTCTGCAAAATAACTTGACTAAATTGACCATTTGGGCACAGGAGAATAATATGCTGATAAACACATCAAAAACTAAGCATATGAGATTTGGGAGACAAACTGAAAGCTGAATATTTAATACAGCACACAGTGATTAAAACTGTAGACTCATTTAAGGACCTGGATATATGGGTAGATTCAGCTATGAGTTTTTATAATCATGTCAACTGATTGATTAATGGTAGTTATAGAACTATAAGTTGTATAAAAATATTAATAAAGTCTAGGAAATCAAAAATAATGAACTCATTTTTTTGTTAGTTACATTAGACCCAAACTTGAGTATGGAATAACAGTATGGGAACCTTATAAGAAAACAAGCATGAGTAAACTGGAGAGAGTACAGTGGAAATATACCAAGGCTATCCATGGATGTGACATTTTAAGTTATTATGAAAGACTAAAATATCTGAACTTGTACAGTGTCTTATATATATTTAAGAGAGATCTTATTCAGGTATATAGGACATTTAGAGACAGCTACCTCTGGGAATGTTTGGGGTTATCAAAAAGTACTAGAGAATCATCAGATAACCTATGTAGAAGATTCTATAGGAATGAGAAGTGTACTAATTGGTTCTCTGACAGAGTAGCAGATGCATGGAACAGACTACCTAATTACATTAAAACAAGTACTAGTTTAGATATTTTTAAGAACAGCCTAGACACTTATTATGGAAACAAGTGTTTTGGTATACTGGCAAGATAGAGGGGCATTAATACCCGTGCTTGAAACATTTGTATGTATGTATGTATGCAGTGGCACCAGTGACCAATGCAGGCATCATTTCAATTACCTATGGAGGAAGAAAAGGGATACCCTTGACCTTTGGAATGAGGAATTTAGGACTGCGGACATCCCATACCTATGCAAGTATCATCTACAGAGAGTACTTGTAAGACTTAAAAGCTGAATATATGCAAGACTGATATTCATAATGGTATTCTGTTTTTTTTCACAGCTGCCAGTGATCAGGAGGTGAATGTCTGAATCCATGGGGCTAGACTTGTGAAGATGAGGGAAGCATGTGGTATGTAGGCAGCAGAAGAGTAGTTTTATTGTAGCATTAAAAGTTAAAGATAGCTTTAATGATATTAGTTGCAGCACAAACCAAGAGTATGATATTACACTTTAGTCAGTAGTTGTGGGTTCAAATACCACACTTCCCAACTATACAATACTGTTAATTATTCAATTATATTTAAATTAACTTAAAACCTCAATGTCAGTAGCACAAATGCCCTACTGCAATCTGTATAACTGGAACATGCGCATGTGGACTGTATGCACATGTGAAGGAATACTTGTTGCAATCTGTAGTATAGTGTTAGGAGGTGGAAGTTTTAAAAGTGCAAGTTATGATAGTAGAGTCAAATAGTTGTATTAATGCATTGTATGTCACATATGAAGGTACTAATCTTAATTCTTTTTTTTTACTCTCACCCCAGCCCTTCTCTCTTTTTGTTTTTTTTATTTTTACTCTATTTTACTTAATTTTTATTTTCTATTGTTAATTTTATTATGTGTCATCAAAATGTGTACCACTTCACTAATGCTCCACAGAACAGCAGGATAGGCTTGCCCCACAGAATCCACCTGCCCCCCCCCCTCCAATGGCTCCAACACCGTTGCCCAGCACATCTGGGAACCAACCTGGCAGCACCACCTCTGCTACCCCTGCACTACCTGCTTGCTCAGGTAGTCCTGCCTTGGAGGCTGCTCCAGTGGTAGCCTCTAGGAGCAGTAGCAGAGGTGTTGATTTTATCACCCTGCACCGAGATGCCAGGGATAGAATGTAGGGTTGTGCACCACACACCTACGTTAGCTGGAGAGGCTTATCTCCCTCATTTTGCATGATACTAGGATGAGGAGGAAGAGACATCAGCAACTCCAGCCAGAGGTGGAGTGAGGTGAAAGTGATGACAGTCCAGTGGGTGAGGACCCAATTCTCACTGTCACCCAGCTTGACAACAAAGGGCTCAGGATCTCCCCACCTTAACCTCAATCATGGTGGCCCCTAACCTGTTGTGACCATCACCATCCCTGTCTCTTGCCTTGTCTGTCTGCAGCTGCTTCCTCATCTACCTAATTTACCTGACTCAGACATACCTACAACCCTTCCCCAACATCCCTCTCTCTCAACAAAAATCACCCCATATATAGCTCTCCATTTCCCCCATGTGTCTTCTTGACACACTCAATTCAGTCCAACTGGCTATACAATATGACTGTGTTGTGGTCACCATTCTCTCTGGAGGTGACAATCTAAATTTAGTTAATATTTTGCACATATGTTCAGTTTACACTGTTAAAGAAATGGATAGCTATGTTTTTCCTACCTCCCTCCTGCAGGTTCCTGCCCTGCTTTCCCTTTGATCTTCACCCCACTTGCTCCCCATTTCACCACTGTCCTATCTATACTATTTTACCTTTTTAATCCATTACTGCATGAACGTGCACATTGTCGACCAATGTGCAATAATGGCTAATGGTGGCAACATATTTAAAAGTATTTAAAATTATTAAATGAACCTGTATTCAAACCTAGTACCATCTAGCCCCAACAACAAATGTATCATGCTTTAACATGTCCTGCCACAGAGTCAGTTAAGCAGCAGGTGTATTTCATAGACTTAGTACTGTCAGACTTCAGCAATGCAGTTCACATTTGTGCACGCATGTATTTGCACTTTGGTAACCGTTGCATAAACCAGCTGTTCCCCTCGCTATGGAATTGCTGATTACTATCCATTCCTTGTGTATGACGTGAAATTACATCTGGAAACATTATAAACTGAGATCCCTATCTAACAATATGTTATATTTACAATACCATCCATGTGTTGCCATCCTCCCAAGAACTGCAACTCTGGTGTCTCTGTTCTTTTTTCATACATATATCAACCACAGTATCCAATGTAATATCAAGTTATGTGCTATGCAATGCACATCAATCTGGTCACATGCAGAACTACAGCTACTGACCCATATGTCTAAAAAGCCTCATCTGCAAGGCTAGGGAAGGAATCAACATGGACCATATCCACATGGAATCAGGTGACCTTCAACACAAGTGACCAGGCCAATTTTTTTTTTTCAGGGGTAGAGCTTTTTATTAAACGTTATGGATTTCTTGGATACTGACCCCAAAGACCTGGATGAGGGATAACAAGACATACCACCTATGTTAAGTTATCCAAGGCCTTTGACACTATCCCCAATTCATGTCTCATAGTGAAGATCTCCCATGTGGGAATTAAGCCATACAGCAGTAGAGGTTTAAGGCAACTGGCTCATTGACAGAACACACACACTCAAAGTCGAGGTCTGCACTTCCACCACTATTCACTTACCATTAGAATACCACAAGGATCTGTGCTGGGCCCTCAACTGTTTGCAAACTACATCACTGAAATGCAGGCAACTGTAGATGACCTGTGGTTTTCAAAGTCTGCAGATGACTACTAACTAGATGCACTATTATAGAGTTGCTCAATGATGGTAACATATTACAGAAGGGGCTGCCACACAAAAATGACTGATGTGAAACTCATGGACTGAACCTTAAAGCATACAAAGGTTAATTTTCCCCTTTGGTAATAAAGTACCCCCACCAATTATGATATACATAGCACCTCTCTAAGCTCAAACACAGTGTTGTGAGACTTAGGAACATATGTTGATAGTAATCTACACTTTTGTCACTGTGTGTCCATACTAGTGACACACATTCAGCAATGCACACATCACACATATGGACATCACATCCAAGACCAGGGTGGTCATACCTCTGCTGTACTCTACCCTTATAAGACACCTGAGTATAATGCTAACTTCTGCCTGTACCTCACCAGACACCTGCACCAACTGGAGAAAATACAGGGTTGTGCCTGGGAGACACTGGGGCCACCAAACATGACATATATGGAAAGAGTGAAAGACCTGTCACTGTAGTCAGTATCATGCAGACTACTGAAAGGTGGCCTATGCCTGCCCTACAAAGTAGTCTCAGACTCTGCCATACTGTAAATGTTGGACATCTGCAAATCAAATGGAACAAGAAAAACTTGTCCCAGGGTTCTCAATCTAGCTTCTGGCATAAACAAAAGATGCTGTGGAAACAGATGTATATCCCAAAGATTCACACTCCTCTGTAATAGGCTCCTACTGCATGTAAAGCAGTATTCCTCAATGACCCTGTTCAAGCGCAACCTTGACTACTGGTTGGGTGATTGTAAAGTCACCTCTGGGGTGGCACCTATGTCATTCATGGACAGGACCAGTTGGTTCTGCTCACAAAATCACTCTGATGACCATCAAACTATGCTCAGTAAAGCTACTTGTGTTTATATAAAGCTAGCCTTCTAAACACCATAGGACCATTACGCTAGTAGTTTCCTATGAACATATGAAGCTATGAGCTTATGTAGGCCTCCAAACATTTTTGTCCCCCACATGGCCTGCTGATGTCATCTACTATAAGTTCACCTGAAGTCTTGTAAAAATCATACTCATGCCGTGGCGTTGATGTAAAGTTCTGTAGTCTGTGTACTTAGACACGTAGGGGGTCTGTTCTCACTGCAGTCAACTGTGTGTGTGTGTGTGTGTGTGTGTGTGTGTGTGTGTGTGTGTGTGTGTGTGTGTGTGTGTGTGTGTGTGTGTGTGTGTGTGTGTGTGTGTGTGTCTGTGTCTGTGAGCTGTTGCTTGACATTACACAGAGCATTTTACACCAGCATGTGGAAGACTGTTATGTTTTCTTCAACAGACACCAATGATGTCATCAGCTATATCAGATTTTTAGATGTGCAGTACTCCCACCAGGGAAGAGTCAGACACTGGCCTGGAGGCCAGGCAGATGTAAGCTCATTCTATACCAGGCAGATTATAGTGACAAGGCTTTAACTCTGTCTACATACATTATGGCATGGTGTGCAGGCCCTGTGTTATCTTGCTGAGAAATCCCTGTGGTCTCTCCAGTTGCTTCACATGTCTGGTGAGGTAAATGCTGAAGAGAGCATTATACTCTATTATTGTTCTGATGTGGTTTGAGTACAATGCTGTCATTCAGTCCTAAGATCTGTATATGATGGAATGACGTATGATGTGCACAACATAAGCTTTCAATACCAGTGTGAACACTTGGAGGTCAAAGGGCAGACTGAGTCTCAGCATAGCACAACTGTTGCCAGTGCTATGTTTAATACGGAATTCCACTTTTCAGATGGGCAACACAAAAAAAAGACATTTCTGCATTTAGTTGTAGATCATGAGCCTTTGTCCCCATTCATTTGTCTGTATTACTCCTCCTGTACTATGGCTAAAACCAAAAACTAAAGACAATGAAGTTATCCTGCCAGGGTACAACATACTTAGACATGATCGCAAGTCAAGGAAAGGTAGGGGAGTAGCAGTCCTCTATAAAAATATACTAGACATCACTCTAGCCCAACAACTTCCCATGTTCAATAATGCTGAAATTATCAGTACCAAATTAAAACTTAACAAAAATAAAAGTATATTCATAGTATGCATGTACATCCCCCCAGGTAATAATTCAAACACCCTAGAAGTCTTCCTACAATGGATATCCAGTACATACCCCCATGAAACAATGGTGTTAGGTGACCTTAATATTGATTGGAATAACTGCTCCTCTGAATCTCCCACAACCCATGTAAACCTTCATGGTTACACACAACTCATTACTACACCCACTAGAATAAACAAAACCAATAACAAAGATAGCATCCTGGACTGGATCCTTATCAACAACCACCCAGACCTTTATAACTCTGGCACCCTCCCAGATGATGTGAGTGACCACTTACTCACCTACATCATCAAGCAAAGCAGACAACCTCCACCAAACCACCTATAAATTGGTTCCCTATTACGCAATCCAAGATACTTTTCTATAGAACGTGTAATATTCTAACCTAAAGCATCAAACCGCGAATGGCCATGTCCACAAATTTTTTCCTAGGGAAAAAATTCAGTAAGCCATTCTTGGGGTTTGCCCTTTTCCCCAATGTTGAGCGATCTTGGAGTTGGTATATTGAGTTGGGGGGGTGAAGCCCCCCTCTCGATTAAGATTGTGAAGTTTGTGCTGTTTGTTTGCGGCCTCATGAATTTTTTCCTTAGGAAAAAATTCACGGGCGTGGCCGTTTGCGGTTTAATTTTTTCGATGTTTTGGAATAAAATATTACACGTTCAAAGAAAAATGTCTTTAATCGTGTAATATAGACCCTATAAATTTATCAGAAACAATAAGAACTTCAATGTCACCCTTTTCCAGAATGAACTCAAAGCATGCAATTGGTTTGTCCTAAAGCATCTTTCATTGGATGATGCTGTAGCCTACTTTAATTCCAGATTCCTTACTATTCTCCAATCTCATGCTCCCATTCACACACTTAGAAATAAAACTAAAACTGCTCCGTGGCTCTTTAAACAAACCAAAACCAAAATCATAGCAAGAAATAAAGCATGGGACAAATGGCATATCTCTAAAGACCCACTTGACCAAATCAAATTCCGACAGCTAAGGAATGATACCAAAAAATCTGCACTGTTAGATAAAAAAAAAAAATTCTACCACCACCTTCAGCAAAAGCATCAAAACAAACCTCAAAAGTTTTGGGCAGGAATTAAACTGCTCCACCCTGATCAATCTTCCACTCTTACCCCATCAACTTGCAACCAAAAATCCCCTGAGGAAACTGCAAATGTCTTTTAACAGTTTCTTTACAGACAACGTCAAATCACTAGCTAGCAAACTGGCTCTCAGTTGCTCTAAACCTGATTCTTCTTTAGATATCACCCCACTCTCCTTTAATTACTAGCCCAGTTCTACATCAACCATCATGTCTCTAATTAATAAATTAAAATCCACTACCCTAGCAGCCAACCTCCTTCCACCAGAATAAATACAAAAAAGCGGCAGACACCATTGCATACCCTGTCTCCATTATTATAAACCGAACCTTGTCAGAAGCCACCATGCCCTCGATCTGGAAGATTTCCCATGTTATCCCTCACCACAAAAGAGGTAACTCACTAGAACTATCAAATTATAGACCAATAGCCATACTGTCACCATTGGCCAAAATAATGGAAAAATGTGTTCATAAGCAACTTTTGCTCTATTTCACTCAGAATAAACTATTAGCTAACTCTCAGCATGGCTTTGGGCCAAATCACAGCACCACCTCAGACCTCTTATCCTTTTCTAACTCATTTAACCACAACTGAAATGCTAACAAGCTAACCTCAGCCCTCTTTTTAGATCTCTCTAAGACATTTCACATGGTCAACCAACAGTTACATATCTGTACCCTAAGAATGTTCTCACTAAATAAGTGCGCAATTAAATGGTTCCAATCTTATCTATCCGGTAGACAATAAGCTGTGCTATGGCAGAACACACTATCTACCCATCTTCCCATTACACTAGGTGTTCCCCAGGTTCCATACTAGGACCCCTTCTCATCTGTGTCTTTATCAATGATCTACCCACAATCACTCCCAAGGCTACCTGCATTCAATACACGGACTACTCCACTCTAATGTGTGCAGCCTCCTCCAGAGCTGATCTTATGAAACTAACCTAAAATACTTTTAACATTGCTGAAAAATGGTTTGCAGAGCATCAGCTTATCTTAAACCCTAACAAAACTAACTTGCTTATTTTTCCCCCACTTGCAAGTCCTCCTCCCCATTCTTTACTATAAAATCCAACAATGGCACACTGATATCCCCAGATGTCCACACCAAACTCCTAGGAGTCACAATTGATAATACCCTAAAATGTGATACCCATGTCAATCAAACTATCAAAACTGTTAAAGAATTAGGCTCCCTCTATAGGATCAAACCTTTCCTCACTCCACTCTCCAGAATTTCTGTACCTCACTCCCACTTACTGTCTACCCTTCTCTATGCCTCCTCCCTATTCAGCAACTTGAATAAAACCACTCTTAGCAAACTCGCTAGCTGCTACAACCATATTGCTAGATTTGCTACAGGTACAACCTATAAGACACACCACTGCCTCAACTTAACTCAACTACGGTGGCTTGACTGGACTACTCTACTGCAATACAACCGATTATCACCCACAAAGTTCTTAATCAGCCTGATAAGACACCTGCACTAAATAAAATTATTAACCCCTACAGTAACCTAAGGTTCAAACCTCCAAAAGCAAAAATGTGGTGGGGACACTCTATTTTCTAACTCTGTAGGCAACAAGTGTAATTCTCTTCCTGCTGAACTCCCTCTCGAACCCTCTCTAACCGAGTTTTAAAAAGTAGCAAACTATGTATTCAAAGGCACTGACAATGTCTATGTTCAAAACCTGACTAACCCTACCCACTGATAAGGATACCTTGCTGAGTTAAATCTGTAAACCAGTCTCTAAATTGTACAAGATCTTACTTTGTTGCTTGTGAAACTGTTATTTATCAAGAGTTTCAAAAACGTAAACCCAAACAGAAAACAATGTCAGAACCACCACTACTCACTAAAGTAGTGAGGTTTATTCTTTTGGTCCTGCTATATTCACTCTGAAAGGTTCAGTCAAGACATACATATAGTGTATGAGTTTGAGCTACAATAAAATTGTGTTTGAGACCGTGGTGCAAGCAGTGTTTGGCTTTTTCATTATTTATCAAGAGTTTGTAACTGGTAAAATCCCTATATGTGTTAAACTGCTGGTTACTTAATCTAATTGTGTCCGTTCGATTCTCAGTTAGAGCATCTTCTGAGTGGAGGCATGCGTGAATGGGCGTGCCTTCGTTGAAGGTTGTGCATCAGGGCTGGTAACTCGGCACGTAAAAATCCACTACCAAACATTAGCGGACCGGAGTTCCGCTGTGGCGACCTCTAACTGGGATAAGCCAAAAGACACAACAACAACAATCTAATTGTGTACCATGTTTTTAAAGGCGTGTAACCTGATTTTGTGATTTTTCTAAAAGACTATAAACTGTGTTTTTAATTTGTATCTGTTATTAATGTAACTTATAATTTGGAGCTTTTCTCCCCGGGCCTCTGCTGAAAATGGACATATATCCAGTTGGACTATCCTGGTAAACAAATGTAAAATAAATAAATAAATAAAATGGTACCACAATGCAGACTCAATGATTGCACCCAATATGCAAGAATCATCAAACTTGTTAAGACAACGGCCATATACGTTAGTCTGAACTGTTGAGAAATTGAGAACAGATAGTGAAGGCCCAAGCACTGATCCCTGAGGTTTGCCATTAGTGACAGCTCTGCTGGTACAGACTGATTCGCCAACTTTCAAAGTATGTGTTCTGTTGGTGACCCAGTTGGTTATCCATCTATTGAACTAAGGTTTAATCCCCAGCTGGGAGGATTTTTCAATGATACTTGCATAGGGGATTGCGTCAAAACCCTAGACCAGATAATGACAGGCAGTATATACTCTCTTGCCTTTCTCCAGTCCTATGTTATGGAAGCAATGACCTGTGACAATATCACAGAAGGCCTATGCGTGACTCAGCACATACATCTTCCTGATATGGTGGAATACACACTTTAACACACCCTCCACACAAGGGTGCACCATCAACAAGCATCCGTCTGAGTAGAGGGGATAGCACCTGATGCATGCATGTATACAGACATCCTGTATCTCTGACTGTGAGGTGGACCAATAAGTGATCATAGAACTCTTCTTCACATCCATTGGTCATATTCCGGCTGTGTGCAACAGATCTGCTTGAGTTGTTAATGCTATATCATGTCTGTTATATCTTATAGATGTCCTCCAATAGGTCATAGAAGGTATGCATGATAATGACAACAGTAATCATTGTGTGGAGCTTGACCAGGTTGAGGCATTTGATACAAATCCACACTGAGGTATTCACTCAACACTGTCATATGTGGCCATAAACAGCTATATCACCAAATGGGTAGACCACTGAGTCACATATGTAGCATCTCATGTTGTTGAAATGTGTCACGTGACCTATATTCCAGGTCCAGTAATCAGGTCCGTACATCAAGGCTGTCTGCTAGTCCCTTTCCTGTCCATTAAGTGATGGATATCACAGATGATATACACATGCTGTGTCCACACAGCTGCCTGAAGGTGTACCGAATGTGGGTAATCATTGACTCCAACTGTGAGATTAGTATAATACAGACAGTAGCAACACATAAACACTGCTACCAGAGGCATAACAACACCTGCAGTAACAAGACAGATGGGGAGATTTATTAATTTAGGAAACAAACAAACCACTCAACTATAATGTGGACATTACACCCTATAATGAGACCAATAGGCATGTAACCCATGTGCTGGGGAGGATGGTAAGTCGTACATCCACCAACATGTGGTTACAGTGCTGACTACTCCCTTGAATGTAACAAATGTACTGGGTATGTGAAGGACATCCTCATCAGAGGCCATAACACCTTATTGGTTTCCAGCCTTAATCACACCAGTAACTATGTACAATGAACCCTTCCTCATATACCTCCAAACACATCTTCCAATGATGTGTAATGGAAGTATATCACCTATGCCACAGTGAGCTGTGACACAACTTATTGGCCACACCAAGGTATGGTTTCTTTGGAATATACATGACTGCCCGATGGTGCAGAACACCAATCAAGTTACACCAGATGCACGTGTCACTTGTTCTGCTGATGCACACACTACATACTTATGATTTTGGCAACAGTAATGGCAAGTATTTAATTCATGACAGTTTGGATTGTGCCATATCTATATATATATATATATATATATATATATATATATATATATATATATATATATATATATATGTGTTACAGTGCTGGGACAGTGTGCGTGGTTACCCTCATAGAGTGTGGATGTATCATAGTACTTGTTCAAGTGTGTGTGTGCAGGCTCATCTGTTATCACTGTAAATCACATATGTTATGTCAGAGGCATGGGATTACTGGTGGTATTATTCTGATATTGTCCATGATTGTGGATGGTTCTTACCATGTTTTCTATGAGCCTTTACCTGTGCCCACCTTGCTGGACGCCTCTGCTAAGAGTACAGTCATATTCAAGTATATCAGTTTGTACAACTTCACAATATGCACCCTACCCCAATTGTATGTCAGATCCCTGATAGATATCCTCTGCATTATTCATGTAAGAATGCTTAACTTGAACAAATGTCCTCCCCATCGGTATGTTACCTTGTGTGACAGTAACATAAAACAAATTTTCAATGTACAATCACTACAGTACCATATAGATATGTGATTTGTGTTGCTGCTACAACCATCTCCCACTGACAAGTTGCCCTCTGCTGTACATTGGATAGTTTTACCTGTCCTCTTTCCCTGTGTTCATTCCTAAAATTCATGTGCGTGTCCCTATTCAATGCACACACTTCTCTTGAGTGTTCATTTTACATGGCAGTCCATGTCCAGTTACAGATCATTTACACAGCTTCGGTACCCAATGCCAGGAATGCGATATCACAATAATTCGTAGGTACAGTGTCCTGTACTGGGATTGGACCATATACTTCCCATTCATATCTTTCAACTGTCTTGATTTGTGTAGAATGTCCAGTTTCTGTTTCATATTTTTGATCTTTTCCTCATAACGTTGTTTCTTCTGGCAAATCATTGTTACTGTTACTGTCACTGCAGACAGGAGCCAGAAACTGATAACAGACATTTGAGTTTCAAAATTCATGCTCTTCAGAAAGTGCAGGCTACTGCACAACCTATTATGCTACCATCTTTCAAAGTTTGGAAGAGCAATATTAAAAACAAAACAGTGGTAAGAAACTTCTCTGTGTGGAAGATTTTCAATTCATATATATCTAGTTAATCAGATCAGATAATGGTAGTAGACGTAGTGAACTTAAACTCGCCCCAAGTAAAAAAAAAATAATGAAAAATATATAATTTGAAATATTATATAGAATTACTAAATATTTAAAAGTAATCCAAGCAGGGAAGGCAGTTTGTTTCTAGTCAAAAATCCTTTATTAAGTACACAGACAAGCGATCCAAGTAAAACAAAAATAGCAGAGTAATAGTTTCCTCATAAGCTTTCTAACTATATATATACTTTTTATAAGCCAAGGGAGTGGATTATTGTGCTGTAAAACAGTGTTATTGGCATCCATGATATTAATTGTAAATACTCAACCACATAGAAGAGAAGGTGGTCCAGTCCCTCAGTAGGTAACAAAATTCTTTAATTAACAGGCAAAAGTAGCGCTTTCGTCTTATGTACAAGACTTCATCAGATCGTTTTTGCCCTTCTAAACTTCTTCAGGTCTGTGTACAAGAACCCTAAAAACTATCTACAAAAATCTTATTGTATAACTAGTTAGTATTGTTATTACACATCATTTTAAATAAAGTGGAAGATAGAACAAGAAAAAGAAAAACATTTTTATGATGATGGAAACAACATATACACTTAAATTAAAACTGATTTAAAATGGTATTTAAAACCAACTTGAAGAATAAAATAAAATAAAATTAGTCATGTAAACAATGTGGTAATTTTCTAAGTTACAGTACATTTTTAAGTGACCAGTAGTAGTAGTGGAGCATTTCTCCCTGGGCCTCTGCTAAAAATTGGCTTTGTTCCAAGTCAGACTTTCCTGGTTAACAAATGTTAAATAAATAAATAATTTAGTCCAGGCTTCCTAAAAGAGTTCAGCTTTAATTGCCAAATGAGTTCACGTTTCTTCAGCATATTCAAGATGTCTCCTTCAAGATCACCCATGTCTATGCAATCCAGTATCTGGAACTTAAAACCTGTGTGTCTTTTTTGAGGAGCAAGGTGTTTGGCTAGTGCATTATTTTTACATCCAGAGCAGATTTCTGCCAGATGACAAGAAATCCTATGCTTAAGTTTATTTACAGTCTTGTCCACATAAAATGCATCACATTCATTGCACTGTGCCCTGTAAATTACGTTTGTAGTGTTACAGTCACCCCCTGCATTGGTCTTAATGATTTTCTTTAAATACAGGCAATACAAACTATCATCTTGCTGTATAAATATACAAAATGTACAATTAACTTCACATCTTTTAGTGTTTCATTTATATATTCTAGGTTTAAATTCAGGAAAACGTCTAATGTTCTTGGCCTTCCTGTAAACAAAGGATGGAGCTTCACCTACGATGTTAATCAAAAAAGGGTTTCCTGTATGGTCTGTAGTCTGGTCTGTAAAGCTATGGAGCATATTATCATGGAACTCATAAACAAAGACATTGGGAGCCTCCAGACACTGGACCCTAAACAATTCAACTTTGTTAAGGGCAGATCTTGCCTCTTAAACCTAGTTGATTTCTTTGAAACAGTTACCAAAGCCATAGATGAGGGCAAGGTAGTCCACACAGCCTACCTGGACCTCGCAAAAGCCTTCGACACAATACCCCACCCGGGCATCATAAATAAGCTTACCAGCTTAAATATCAACCCCTATATCACAAGATGGGTTGCAAACTGGCTCAGAGATAGAACCCATCATGGTCAGAATCACAGGTGCCATGTCCGAATCCAAACCAGTTACAAGAGGCGTCCCACAGGGCTCAGTTCTGGGACCTCTCTCGTTCGGTATATACTTCTCTGAGGTTCAGGCTAACACGGGGGGATTAGGGCTGACCAAGTTCGCAGATGACTGCAAACTGGGGGCCATAATCGAATCTCCAGCTGACACAAGAGTCCTCCAAAAGGGTCTCACAGAGATGGATGCTTGGTGCAGGAGCCACGGCCTCAAGCTAAATGCTAAAAAGTGCATAGTCATCCCCTTTGGGAAAAAAAAGGTTCCCACAAATTGCCACATAGGTGGTAATCCATTAAGTACAGAAGAAGTAATTAGAGATTTGGGGACCAATGTAGATAGTAATCTCTCCTTTGATAATCACGTTGCCAAAGTGGTTAGAAAGACCTTCTATATAGCCCACCTTATCACAAAAGGGTTCGCATCTAGATCAAGAGAGGTCATTGTGCCCCTCTACTCATCACTCATCAGGCCCATAATTGAATACAATGCCCCTTTTGGGATGTACCTTACCTGACACCTGCAGCAACTGGAGAGACCCCAAAAGTACCTCACCAAGAGGATCATGGTCTTCAAACAGATGTCCTATGCAGCTCGACTAAAGAAACTCCAGCTCTACTCAGTTGCTTACCGCCTACTCAGAGGCGATCTATGCCTGACATACAAAGCCATGTCAAACCCAGAATTAATGGACATGCTCCACCTCAAAAAATCCAAGTCCCTTAGAGCTACACGCTCCAGGGACCTAAACCTCAGCACAAAAATAAATAGGACATGCTGGAGGGACTGATTCATTTCCCAGAGGCTCCCCTCTCTCTGGAATAGAATCCCAATTCATGTTAGACCCTTTTCAAGCAAAATCTAGACGCGTGAATGGGAAATTGCAAATTCACCCCTGGGATCTCTTCTGTGTCCCTGCTAGACAGAGGCACAGTAAACTAATCTTAAAAGGGTACCTTCTGTGACCTACCTTACAGAGGCACAGTAGGCTAATCTAATAGGGAGGTGGAAGCCAAATACACTCTGGCTAGGCTTATAAATGCCCTAGGGCAGATAGCCTAGTATCTACCTATGAACCTGTGACAATGGCCCAGTTTTCTTCAATAACATTGTTGATACTATGATAATCCAAAGTTCATGTCAGGATGCAGCTATTTTTGCATTTGTTATTCTCTGTCGAATTTCTTAACATTCTCCTGCTGGGGAGGATGAGTGAAGGTGCTTCAGTCCTTTTCAGTTCCATAATGGGTTCCAGGATGTTTTTTAACATCTGACTTTCATAGCCTCTCACTAAAAATCATTCTCTATATTGTTCTGGTTTCTCAAAAATGGTTCCATCTCTGTGGTAATTCTAGCTAATCTATAGTCCTGGGACTTCAGCACATTATATTTGTTTTTTGCAGGATGTAGACCTTTACTGTGGCATAATAAGTTAACCCTCATTGGTTTTCTGAATAGCACAGTGATGATTCTGTTATTGTTGGTATCCATGGAAATCTGCATATCTAAGAAAGTGGTTGAAGTATAGCTATGGGAAGAGGTAAACTTCAGGAAGGGGGTTGTGTGATTGAGGTAAGTGATAAAATCTCCAAGTTGCAAGGTATCACCTTCCCACACAATAAAGATGTCATCAATAAAATGTAAATAGCATATGATATGTTGTATGTAGTGTGTGTTAACACAAAGTCCTCCTTCCACTTGCTCAGGGCTATGCTGGGAGTCATGGCAGACCCCATTGCTATACCAGTTTTTTGTTTGTAGCGTTTGCCTTTGAAAGTAACAAAGTTAAAATCCAGTACAAGACTAATGAGCTTGCTTAACTTTTGCAATTGTGCCTGTGTACATTGATTATGTTTCTTAAAACATTCCATAGCTGCTTTTATACAGTAATTCCGAGGGAGCACTGTGTACAAGGATTTCACATTGATAGTTAATAATGTTTTTTACTTTTATCAAAAAATCCATTGAATCTCTTACGTATGACTCAATCAATCAAAGTAAATGGCTGTGGCTTCATTAAGGGAACCCCCACTTGCTACCACTGGTCATGGCCATATTCTTATGAAATGGATGACACTGTAAGCTGCAGAAGCCACGAACCATGTTGTTGTTACAATACCAAACTGTCGCCATATCTCCTTGTACAGGAAGTACACTGTGCATGACAGGGCACATGCAGGGACAAACAGCACAGTGCCATTTGCAAGCAAATATAATTATATGGTCTGTAACATATTATGAAGAGCAAAGAAGAGGAGCTAATTTCATTAATACCATTATGGAGGGCTTAAACTTTGTAGTGCTCATGTATTACAATCTGTAGTGTGCCACAACATATAGAAACTCTAGGTAACCCTGGAGCTCTACAGACCTGGAAATAATTAGCTTTAGGTGATACTTTCTGACATGCAAGACCTTGCTCCTTGGTGTTAAGCTATATCTTCACAGCACAGCCTCACACACGTCTACAAGTCTGTGCTTTTGTGTCAAAGATATGTGCTTGTTATGTGAGCTGGACCGGCACTTTTGTACATTTGTACATAACACTACTATATATTGTTGCTTGGTAACATCATCTAGCTAGCTCTTGTGGGAGACAGCTCAAGAAATGTCTGCCTAATTCTGCTTCATGATGAGCTTTCGGCTAGTTGATGTTCAGCCTTTTTAGTATACATTTTGTAAATTCCTAGTTATGTAACAGCATTACTCTTCACCGAGTTAGGCTCGCTGTGATATTGTGTGGACAGTGGTTACTGGACAACACTGTTGGAATCCGGACAAAATCCATATCATTTAGCTCCTTAACAATAAATTACTTTAATGAAAAAACTCCTGAGGCAGGTTTGGGATGCTCTGATGCATTTTCTAGAATGTGAACTGGTACAGGTGATGATCGGAACAGCAGTTGTCTCTCATAGCTCATTCAGTGGGGAGAAAGTGTTACTGTCAGATCTATTACTTATAAGAAATTAATAGCACTGAAATTAATGAGAAAGGAGATAAGATATACATATTTGCTAATGACCTTCTGTCATTTAAAGGTTTATTTTACCTTTACTCATGAATAACCTTTTTTAAATCAGTGAAGGAAGGGAAAAAAATCATTTACTCATGGATGTCTTTACTAATCACACGCACATATACATATAAAAGCATTACTTTGCACACACGCGCACACACACACACACACACACACACACACACACACACACACACACACATGCACACATGTACATACCTAGACATCCACACCTACTTATTCAATCTCACTGTGCTTAGTTACACAAATACACAGTGACACACCAACATACATATGCAAATGAAGTTTGGCAATAAACTAAGTTTTCCGGGGACATCTTCATGGGGGGGAATTAGGTTAATATTAAGGAGAGTTAAGTGGGTTGGGGAGGTGAAAGGGTTAATTGGGGGCAGGGATGGTTGGGAGGAAATGAGATAATGATGGGGGGGCTTTAGAGGTTTAGTCTAGTGTAGTTGGGTTAAGCAATCACATTTTGGCGTGAACTTGTTTGCTACAGCAGGCTCTCATCTGTGACAATCTGAAGGGAAGAGTGGTCTGGTAGGCCTTAGAGTGGTGGGGTATGGAGGGGGTGAGTGGGGCTCAATTGCAGAGGTTGGTAATGATAACTTGTGTTTGGTCCAGTCCAATATTTTTTAATGATATATATATATATATATATATATATATATATATATATCATTAAAAAAAAAAAGTGATTTCGGTATTTGTTTGCTGATGGTGTTCTCCGGTCATGGGGGGTTGGGGTTTTCAGAGTTGTTATGGCTGCACTGGGCCGAGTGTGGTTGCCTTTTGCGCTGGCTATGTGGTAGGGGTTTTGTTGCTGTTAGGAGGTTTGCATCCTCTAGTTGGCAGGAACTCCATTGGAAGGAAAGAAAAGGAGAAAAAAAAAAGAGAGCGGCTTGAATTTTGTTTTTGGAGGTTTGGTATGGTTGCTGATCTAGTAGTTGGAAAGGTTGCTATGGGAGTCTGCACGAGTGCTGCGGTGGTTGCATTGGGGTTGTCTCTATGGCTTTCATGGGAGGAACGGGGGCAGGAGTTTGGGGAACATAATGGCAGGGTGGGTTTTGCTGCCTGTAGTGGAGTTGTTTCGTGGGTGCTTGGAGCTGGCCGTCGGCAGCCACGACTGACACTCACGGTGCACTTTGCTTTGTCTTGCATTGGTGGAGGCAGAGGTGTTCACCCTGGTGCCAGGTTTTGTGTCTGTTAACTTCACTGCTATCCCACGTCGGACTGTTCTTTGGGTGAGGCGTGGTTTTCTGGTGCTCTGGACTAAGGTCACAGTATTGACAAATGCAAGTTTGCATTTCATTGGACTGAGCTATTGAGAAACAGGCCAGTTTGTGGTTTCCATCTTCTTGGGCTCAATTTGTGATAGATGTGGGACTGCCATCTTGTCGTTGGTCCTTGCTGGCAGGAGAGGTTGCACAGTGTGTGCATACAACCAATTCAGTGTTTAATATTGGGAATGAGTTTGTGGTTCTGGCATAGCTGGGATGGCCTGAGGAGACCGTGGCCTGTACAGGAGGACATTGTTAATGGTTGGTTGTACACATCATCATTGACTGCTTATGTATGTACAGAGCGAGAGGTTTGCAGACATGGGGACTCACTCGTTGGTGTTTCAGTTTGTACCCCTGGAGGGTCGGGTGTTTGCATGGAGCCTTGTTTGTCGGGGTTATGTGTCGGTGAGTATTGATGGTGGTGCCCAGATGGCGGAGGTACATTTCGCGGGCTTTGAGATTGTTGTCAAGTGATGGGTGATGGATGCGCAGGTGTGGTGTAGTAATGGTGGCTGTGGTGAGTGGAGGTACTGTGTGGGTGCTCTATAGTGGTGTGGCATTCTCTGTTTGGTTAGTTGTGACAGAGTCTGACTATTTTCATTGAAAGCGGTTACCACGGCTTCTTTCTTCTGGGGCAGTTCTCTGAGGCAGTTCTCTGAGGCTGGGTGATTTTGCGGGCTCGGGATCTCCGAGTGAAGGTTGTTCCCCATGCATGTGCTTTTTAGTAGTAACAGTCATCTTAACGATATGGATTTCCTTGGCATTTCATTATTTGTATTCTTACACGGAAACTCGATCAGTCCAAATCAGTCCAACCAAGGAACTTCTCAAATATACCATTTATTAGACACACAATTCACAATTGTAGACAAGTTGACCTAGGTTTCGTCTTGAACGTATACAGACTTCATCAAAACTAACACATCATGCTGAAACCACTTCCCTTTATAACACTCCCAGGTTAATTGATTAATTACATTCCCACAAAGTTAAAGACACATACCCATCAGACCATACATATACCTAAAAGCATATGTAAGCTAAAACCATAATAAAAACATACTATAATGTTACATAAAAATAAACATATAAAAATATGTAAGATAAAATCAGTACAAAATGAATAATAAAATAATTTGATTTGTTGATCCAACAATATAAGTTTATAAAATGTCTAGATAAAAACTAATTTTATGGCAGAAATTTTAGCCCAGTATATATCTTAACTTTAGTAATGGGGCTAAACCAATATGGTCATTAATTCCAGGATAACTAGTGTAACATTATAGTATGTTTTTATTATGGTTTTAGCTTACATATGCTTTTAGGTATATGTATGGTCTGATGGGTATGTGTCTTTAACTTTGTGGGAGTGTAATTATTCAATTAACCTGGGAGTGTTATAAAGTGAAGTGGTTTCAGCATGATGCGTTAGTTCTGATGAAGTCTGCATAAGTTCAAGACGAAACCTAGGTCAACTTGTCTACAATTGTGAATTGTGTGTCTAATAAATGGTATATTTGAGAATTTCCTTGGTTGGACTGATTTGGACTGATCGAGTTTCCGTGTAAGAATATTGGTTCTTCAGTTTATCTGGATTTCATTATTTGTCCCTGTGGATTTATTGCATCTCACTAGGCTATATTTTTGTACAACTTGTGCAATGTATATAGAAGGGTTTTTTTTTCCTCTCAGCATGGCTGACAAGGAGGAGTGGGGAGGCATGTGGTAATTCTGAGGGGTTGGGATGTTACACTGCGTGTTCTGGTTTAGGCAGGGAAGATTTGTATTGTTTTAACTTAGTTGATTGATCGGTGCTGGCTTGAGGGTGGAGCCGATGATCACGGTGGATAATTTCTGCCTCACATTTCTGTTATACCATTATTGTTTACTGGCAAATGGTTGATGGTTCAATGCAGAAATGGAGGACAGTCATTTTAGTTTCAGATTTCTAATCCCCATAGGAAATTCATGCTAGCGCATAACAAGTTATTCAATCAGCTTTCTACAGTTGTAGGAGGCACCAAGTTCTAATGTATGCCATTTTTAGTAGTGGCTTTGACCAAATCTGTCAATTGATTTGTCAGAAGATTTGACAGGGGAACATCTGTGTTTTGTGAACATTGTGAACAATGTGAGTTGACAGAAGGAAAAATAGGTTTATAATCTGTTTAAATTTAATTTGTGAACAGTTGTCCGTTGCATATCTAGTGGTATGATGATGGCACAAGTGGGAAACGTACAGAGAAGTAGGACCTGTTTCTATTTTATATTAAACAGTATAGATCTGTTAAGCTTAGTTCTTGCAGTGGCATGTGTGAGGCTGTATGTTTGGTGTCTGTGAATGTGTCTCTCTCATCGGGGTTATGAAAAGAGTATAATTGCTGGATGGGTGTATACCATTCTGGAAAAACATGCTACTGCAACCTGTTCTATCAACCTTTTAAGTTTGTAAGAAGAATATTTAAATACTACTAGATTGTATTCTGTAAGCTGCTAGTCAGTTATTAGGTTTGCTGCATCGTGTTCATTTATTCCATATGGGGTTGGGGTTTAGTTTTAACTTACGTGACTCTTAACAATTATACCTCCTTGAGTGGGGTTATACAGCTTTATGGAGCACAATCATTGGCTAATTGGTTATCGTGTAAGGGTACTGAGGTAGCTAGCTTTGTGAGAGTAAGGGCAGTCATATATGTTGAGGGTTTGAGAAGTGACTCAGCCAAAGTACCACATTTGGGTAGTCATTCTTTTTTTATGGCAGAAGTTATAGTGAAGCCTTAGGCTGTGGTCAGAAATACTGACAGGCATTTGAAATGTGGACTTCAGACCATTCAGAAAATTGTAAGAGGAATATTTAAATACTACCTGATGTTATTTTTCTGAGCAGTTACATGGTTACTAAGTTTGCTGCACGGTGTCCATTGGTTTGCATTATGTTGGTTAGTGTGCCTCATTTGAAGATGGAATGTTAAGAGCTAGGCAGATGGTTTTACGTTACAAGCTAGTCTGATGTATACAGGCTGCTAATTGATTTGGTTGAGAATCACAAGGTTGCATGGGGGTGGATATTGATAGGTCCCTTTGTGCGGGGTTTAGTTTTAGCATACTTGTTTGGTATTTAAATTTATTTTGGGCAGTTAGGGTAATTGGAAGCATAGCTGTAGTTATGGCTTTTTTGTCAAATGTGAGCAGTGATGGTACATTCCTTTTGGTGGGCAGGTAGGTTTGTCCTTGAAGATGTCTTGGAATGTGTGTTATGTATTTTGGATGATTTACATGTCTTTTTCTTTCTTGCAGATGTGGTCTTGGAATGCTGTGGCTATAATTTGGAATAGGTGGGTATAAAGTCGAGCCTTTTCTTTACATATCAGAGGGTTTAATTTGTCCTTTTATTTGTAGATGGTGGTGTGCCAAGTTCCATTTGTGGCAATACACACTAAATTCGCAGATGACTGAATCGGTGGCAAGCGAGGAGATTACACATGGGGAGCACAAGTGGGAAACAGAGGAGATTACACATGGGGAGCACAAGTGGGAAACAGTTACTGACGGAAGTAAGTGGATTGCAAAGTTGAGTTTGGTAGAGGATTTTACACTGCTAGTCAGAGAAGGCCAGGCATTTGAGTTTGTGCTGGGGTGGTAGGGGTCCTTGTCAGTGCCTCCATGTTAAGTAATTCTTGGTATGTGTGCACATAGAATTTATTGTTTTTCTTTTCCTTGCAGATTGATGAAGTGCAGAAGGCATCATGCAGTGGATTGAAAAGGGAATTTGAAAGGTGATGTTTTGACAGGATGGATGTTCTTGCCTCTGGAATAGGACACAAGGAGGTTCTGAGTAATCACCTTAGTAAGGCATGTTAGAGCTCTGTGTTTAATTAGTGGGAGCTGATTATTGTGTTGGTATAGGGGGCAAGTAAGGAAGGGGTAGGTAGGAGGGCTAAGGGGAAAACCGGTTGGGGATGGTTAGGGGAGTGTGGGGATCATCCAGTTGTTTGAGCCATAGGTGGGGGAAGGGCCAATGAGGTGTTTGACAGGATGCTGGAGTTATTCCTAATGGGTGGTAACTTTGGGCTGACAAATTTGTCCCTTGAGTAGGTAGTGTTTGTTACATTGTTTGTTACATATCAGGTTAAAGTTTAACAGAATAGCACAAGGATCAATTCACTTGGGGTTTGGGTGAATGCTGTAGATAGGATTTTAGGAAGCATGGTAGGTAAGTAACTGTCGGGGTAGTTTTTAGAAACTGGGTGCGTTGTTACAGGGGAGTTAGTAGGTTTAAAGGAAGCTTGGTTGCAGGATATGGCTGCGGTAGGACAGGTCTTAATTGCCTACTAGTGGTATAGATAACATAAGGAAAGAGCTCTCCAGGGGAAAGGCCAGGGCCAAACAGGGGTTAAGAATGGTTTGGAAATGAGTGAATTGGGGGTGTTTATGGCTGGGTATGTAGAGTATTTCATTGCTGAGCATAGGCGGGTTTTCAGGAACTAGGTCAAGGGGTACTGGTTTTCTGCCAGCTAAGGTAGGACATTAAACTTGAAGTTAGACTGTTCTCTATGATAATGGAGTTGTTGCACATATAGAACTGGGTAGTGGGTGGGCTAAGGTGATATGCTATGGTTAACAGGGTCTTGGGTGTGAGACTTGCTACTAGTCTGACTGGGTGCCATCTTGAGTTCAAGGGATTATAGTTTGTGGTTTTCTTGTGGTTATAGGCTGTCAATACATTCAGGTTGAGCCATGATTTCAGCTTTGAAGGCAGCGGGCTAAAGGGTATGTGATCTCTTGGTGTGGATGTTCCGGTGTTACAATGGGGTCACAGTAATCCTACTTTATTTAGTTTCATTAGGGTGTGTTTCAGTGATGGCATGGCAAAAGGGGTTTATGACGAGATTCTAAGGTGCTTTACAGATGATGGGTACACCAAATGATGTTTGGCTTGACCCTTCCCTTTATGGGAAGTGGACTGAACAATTTTGGGTAGAAGGGAGGGGGAACAGGCTGGTTGGCAGAGAAGAGGGATAGGTTTGCCCTCTTCTGTTCCCCCTCTGATGTCTGGATGTTCATTTCAGGGATCTGGGGAAAGGAAATGAGTAGTTGGAAGAAGCTTGCTGAATAGATAAGCAAGCTGAGGTAAGGATGGTGCTTATTTGGTAGAAGGTAATTCAATGGATGGTGTATAAAGTGAGTTGGGACGCTGCTTCATAAGTAAAGTAAGCAAGCAGAGGTATGGACCATGCTTGTTGGGCAGGGTGAGTAGGTACGCTGCCCTGATTAACATTACAATGAATGGTGTATGAAGTGAGATGGGACGCTGCTTCATAAGTAAAGTAAGTGAGTGGAGGTATGGACGCTGCTTACTGGGATAGGGTGAGTAGGTATGCTGCCCTGATTAACATTACAAGGATGTTATGCTGTATTTAGAATCAATTATATCATGAATAGTTGTAATTAATAAAGGTGGTGATCAAAGCTATGTTATGGAAATTTAATAAAGGTCATCAAATGTCATTTGGTGTGATGTGTCTTACTGAAGGGGACCGGGACAAAGAATTGTTTACATACCCAGCACACCTTACTTCCAGCTGCTACCTGTGCAAGGTGATGTCAGTCCAATAAACCCTGCATGGATTCCCAATGGAAGGCATACGTATTTCCCATAATTATGTGGCATACACTGCACACCTTTGAAGCCCTGTACTGTCCTGAACTTGCATAGTTCATGTGGATATGAATCCTGAACTACACATGGATATTAACTAGGCAGCACCCGGGGAGTACCATTTAAATACAACCCTGCTAAGGATGCTCTCAGCTTTGTTGCCAAGAGTTCACAATGGTTTACACTATTCTTACATACTTTACCAACTATAATGAATAAAAGCCATCATCACTTCCATCAGGCTTATAATGAAGTTAAAAGAAGGAAATATGTGCCACTATTAACAAAAATCATTAGCTAATGGTAGAGAAGTGTTAGTAGTATCCTTTGGTTTAGAAAACAAACCTAATGGCTAGATGACAAAACTGATTCCAAGGTCAATTAGGAACATGGATCCTTACTGCAGGTCTGAAAGACAGGGTTTAATCAAATTCTAACTTTACGACCTGCTTTTAATGTATTTATAATGATTCCATTGGAGTAAATGTATGGAAGGACATACCACTGAAAATAACTCACTAACACCACAACACTCTTCACAAGCATAACAGATAGAGACTAGTAAAACTGATTTTATGAATTTTAACTATGTACTCATTTAGGAATTGGGGACATTTCTGTTACAACATTAAAAAAAAATGTAAACATTTAGAGTAATGAAGAAAGTGTAGAAGCCTGCAGTTCAGCACATTAATAATGCAAATAATATCATTTGAACCAAAGAAATAGACAGTAGTCAGTACTTTGTGGATAATGAGAAGTGTCATCTTTGCAGACTTAAAAGAGTGACTTCCTACTCATGTCTCAAACTTTAACTATGCCCTGATTCAGGAATGAGGCCCATCCTTGTCACATCTTTAAAAAATAAACATATGGAGAAATTAAACATGAGAGAAATTGCTTTTGTGGAAAAGCACAGGGGGACAAGGGAAAATACATAATTGATTACTGAAACAGCTGCACCAAGCAACTATTAGTTCCTATACTGAGAGACTCATATACACATTAACAAGTGTAAGCAGAAACTACAGCAATATAGAAAGAGAATAATCATATTGCCCCAGCAATACTGGAAAATGTTAATAAAAAAAAAATAAATAAATACAAAAAGAATATCCATACATATTAAAATCCGCGGTGGTACAGTGGTAGTGTTGTTGCCTCAGAGCAACAGGTCCTCCTGTTCGATTATCAGCTGGAGTACCTTCTGTGTGGAGTCTGCATGTCCTCTCCGCAGTCGAGTGGTCTCCGAAAGACATGCATGAATGGGCGTGAAGGTTGGGCGTCGGGCTGGCAACTTGACACCATAAAAAAAAATCTACTGCCAATCATTACCGGACCAGAGTTCTGCTGTGGCAATCCCTAACCGGGAAAAGCCGAAAAGACAAACAACATTAAAATACAATTCTAATACAATTTACCTAATGAGTACTGAAGATGGTTTTCATGGGTACATAGCAAGTATAGAGTTGAACATGTTTGACAAACATTAATGAGTGAAACAAAACTAATTTCACAAACTTTAAAAATGCCCTGGGTTAGTAATACTGTATATTCTTCCATGGCATTAAAACCCCTAATTATCTACAGAAATTACAATCCCAAAGTCTAGCAGAAATAAGTACATAGGCCATTGTATCCCTAAGTTAATTATTTGTCTCTAGTAGAGCAGCATATACTGCAAATATGATGATAAAATGTCAAATGGCCTTTGAAAGAAGATTACTGAGTAAATTGTATTTCAGAAGTGTGCTTCAATGAAATGGATTATTTCTAGACTTAATGAATATTTCCAGTCCACCATTTCTAAGCCTCTCTCAAACCAGAAATGGTCCCAGCTGGCTCACAGACAGTAGGCATGCATGAAGAACTTGCATTTTAAAGTGATGAGCTAAATGTTGACTGGTGGTCATCATCACAGCATTATGATACTGCCAAAGGATTTTATATCAACTTCATTAAACTGGATCTCATTTTTTTCATCTGTAGATAATAATGTATTCTCGTGATGAGCTTAAGTAAATAAAATATATTCAATTCCTTCTCCCTGTAGCAATGTCAACATTCACTATAACAAACTGTATTCCTTTGGATTAATGAGTCTGAAAGTTTGTTTCCGTTCAGTAGTGACTCATACAAAAATAATTCATCGGAGAGTTCTACTTATAAATTGCATTTTTAAAATCTGGCATTAGTCTTAATAACATTGCTCAAGTTTCAGCAGAATGTCTGTTGTTTAAAACACACTTTAAAAGAAAAAATGTTGATGTTTGTGTGTGTGTGTGTGTGTGTGTGTGTGTGTGTGTATAATATGTATATGTATATATATATATATATATATATATATATATATATATATATATATATATGTATATATGTATATATATATATATATATATATATATGTATGTATATATATATATATATATATATATATATATATATATATATATGTATGTATGTATGTATATATATATATATATATATATATATATATATATATATATATATATATATAGTATATATATATATATATATATATATATATATATGTATATATATATATATATATATATATATATATGTATATATATATATATATATCATTACTACCTACTTCTTAACCTCCTATGAACACTCCTTAACTATTTCTCTCACTTCCCTCAAAACATACTAGTACACCTACAACATACCTACCTTCATCCTATTTACCTACCTCATCACAAACCATATATCTACTTCCCAAATACCATAGACTATTTCATTGTAAACTACTAAAAACTAAATCAAAGAAAGTATTTGACACATCTCTAAAACACATATCCAAAACTATGGTCTACTACTCCATCTACTTCAGGACGGTGACATACACCCCAATCCAGGCCCTCAACCTACAACTACTGAAACACACAGTCACCATATAAAAGCTCTCCTTACTCCATCAACTATAACTACAAACATACTATCCTTGGCCCACCTAAATATACGCAGTATCTGTAATAAAGTTAGTCAAATACACGCCCTACTAGAAGTACACAACTTTGACATTCTATGCTTATCAGAAACCTGGCTAAAACCATCTATTAAAGATACTGAAATTACCCCACCTGGATATAACATTGTTAGACTTGATCGCACCTCCAAGAATGGAGGTGGAGTAGCTATCCTATATAAATCTAACCTGAAGCTTACTCTTCTTGACCTTGCTCTTACCCAAAACAATAATGTCGAAATAATCTGCTCTAGAGTTCAAATTAATACTACTAAATCAATAAACATCATGTGTGCTTATCTGCCTCCAGGAAATAATATCCCAACATTAGAACAACTTCTTGAACAACTCTCAAATTACCTCCCCCAAGAAACACTACTTCTTGGAGACTTTAACATTGACTGGAAATCTTGTAACAATGCTAACCCTACTTCCCATTTAAACCTTTTTGGTTTCAAACAACTAATTGATAGTGCCACTAGAATAAATAAAACAAGCAAAAAAGAAACCACCTTAGACTGGGTTCTTATAAACTCCCCCTCACAAAGCTACAAAACTGGCATCCTTCCTGATGACCTTAGCGATCACTCCCTCACATATGTCATTAGAGCTAAAACTCATCAAAACTTACCTACCTCACATAGAACACTATATTCAAAGAAACAATTTAATCCCCAAAGATTTCAAACAGAACTCTCACAATACAATTGGACCCTCTAAAGCACCTCTCTCTCAACAAAGCCATAGAATATTTCAACTCAGCATTCCTTACAATCCTAAACCACCATGCCCCAAGTCGTACCATTAGAATAAAGACAAGAACAGCACCCTGGCTTACCTCTAATACTAAACAAAAGATCAGGCTTAAAAATAAATCTTGGAAGAAATGGCACTCCTCTAGAAACCCAACAGACTATCAAACCTTTAGAGAGCTGAGAAACAAAACCAAAAATGCTATTATTTCAGACAAAAGAACTACTATGTAGAACTTCAGCAATCCACAAAAAAGAACCAAAAGGTTCTGGTCTACTATCAATCATCTACTTACCCCAGGTAAAATAGTAACACCTAACCCACAGAATCTAGACCCTGATAATCCCTCTTTAATAGCCAATAACTTCAATAGCTTCTTTACTACTTCCATACAAACACTAGCAAGCCATTTATGCCCTGATGCTTCCCAACTGATCTTAAGTAACACCAACAACGTCATTCCTTCCCTTCAACTTCAACCCATACCCACCTCCTACATACAATCTCTCTTACAAAAACTTAAACCCACTACCCCCTCAGCAGATAAGCTTCCTGCTGAATTCCTTCAGGTAGCAGCAAAAGCTATAGCCTACTCTGTTTCGATCCTAATAAACAGATCCATAAAAGAAAGTGATTTTCCAGCAATCTGGAAGATATCACACATCATACCCTTACATAAAGGAGGCAAATCCACTGACCTCTCTAACTACCAATAGCACTATTATCTCCACTAGCTAAAATCATGGAAAAATGTATACACAAACAACTACTTAACCATCTCCTTCAAAATAACCTACTAGCAAACACTCAACATGGATTTAGACCCTCACATAGTACGACCACTGCACTACTTTCCTTTACTAACACAATAAACTGTAACCGTAATAATAACAAACTAACTGCTTCTCTTTTCCTAGACCTGTCAAAAGCCTTGACATGGTCAACCATAAACTTCTCCTACACATACTAAACTCACTTGCCTTGGATTTTTCCTCCTTAACGTGGTTCTCATCCTACCTTGAAAACCGACAACAAGCAGTACTCTGGAAAAATTCTCTATCTGCTCTACTACCTATCTCCTTAGGAGTACCTCAAGGATCAATATTAGGCCCAATCTTATTCTCTATCTTTATTAATGATCTTCAATCATCTATCCACAACACTACCTGCATACAATATGCAGATGATTCTACCATCATCTGTACAGCTCCCACCCAATCTGAACTCCAGTCACTCACACAATCTACCTTTTCAACCGTTGAACAATGGTTCTCAAAAGATGTCTCCTTCTCAACTCCAAGAAAACAAAACTATTACTATTCTCACCTACCCACAAATCTCCTCAACTACATTTTACTATTACTGCAGCTGACAATTCTCTTATCTCCCCAGACTCTACTACCAAACTGCTTGGTGTTACTATTGATAATAATCTTAACTATGATTGTCATATCAATAACACTATAAAAGCAGTAAATAAAAAGATAGGTTCACTGTACAGAATAAAACCCTTCCTTACTCCAGAAGCACGGACCACCTTAGCTCAATCACATCTTATCTCCACCCTACTGTATGCTTCCTCTATTTACACCAATCTCTCTAAAGGTAACCTGAAAAACTAACTACATCCTATCATAATATAGCCCGTTTTGCCACAGCATCCTAGTACAGAACTCACCACTGTAATAACTTAAAACAATTACAATGGTTAGAACTACCTAACAAGCTTATCTATCAACAACTCTTAATTACACATAACATTCTTTATCAACCAACAAAACACCAGCTCTCAGTAACCTCCTTACTCCCTACAAAAACTTGAAACAGTTGCGATCTGCCGAAAAGATACAAGTCACCACAACTAGAATTACAAATTCAGCAGGTAACTCTATTTTCAAACTCCATAGGGAAAATATGGAATAACCTCCCCCCACACATTACCTCACTAGACTCCTTTCAACTTTTCAAAAAACAACTTCTATTACATCTTAACAACTTCTGGCTCTGCTCCTGTACCAATCCAGACTAAATGACTTCTTCGCTCTTCAGCCATACCTCCCTACGTAAAAATCACTATCTTTCTCTGCTATTTCAAATGACTAAATTACTGTACTGTTCTAAAAAAAAAAAAAAAAATATGAATATATAGCTTAGGCTATTTGTTTTTTACCTGTTTTTTTTCGCTGTATTTTCTACTACACTAAAATGTATGCATTGTTGCTTAAATGTTTAACCTTGTTTTAATTGTGGAGCTTTTCTCCCCGGGCCTCCACTGAAAATGGAAATTATCCAGCTGGACTAGCCCGGTCAACAAATGTAAAATAAAAATAAATAAAATAAAATAATAGAACTAAAATAGGTGGGGGGCTGTGCCTCCAACATCCCCCTTACTTTATAACTCCAGGATCTCACTACAGTGGGGAAAAGGCGATATATAACTTCTGACAAAATGAGTTTCGACCAAATGAGTTTTCAGTGAAGTGAGCTTTCAATCAAGTGTGCTTAGTCAAGTGAATTTCGACCAAATGTGTTTTCGACCAAACAAAGTAGATCCATATATATATATATATATATATATATATATATATATATATGTATATATATATATGGATCCCTATCACAACACCGACACGCCACAAACCCGACACTCAAAACAACGACACCAAAACACTGAAAACACACAAAACCGACAATTCACAAAACCAAACACCATAACACCGACACCCAAAACTCCGACACACAAAACGTAAACTACACATAACACACAACTATACATGCACTAACCCTAACCCAAACCCTAACCCTAAGGTCCGACACTACCGCACACTTACCCTACCCGCACCCTAACCCTAACTCACTTAACCCGCCACTGAACCTAAATTCCGTCACTATCGCACACTTACCCTACCCGCACCCTAACCCTAACTCACTTAACCCGCCAATACACCTAAAGTCCGTCACTACCGCACCCTAACCCTAAATCCCACATTATCTCACACTTACCTGTCCACTCCCTAATGCTAAATCCCTCACTATCGCACACTTACCTGTCCGCTCCCTAACGCTAAATACCTCACTAGCACACACTTACCTGTCCGCTCCTCAACGCTAAATCTCTCACTAGCACACACTTATCTGTCCGCTCCCTAACACTAAATCCCTCACTATCGCACACTTACCGACTCACGCTCACACGTTGCCCATGTTGGTGTTTCGGCTGTCGGGATTTCACATTGTCGATCATCTGTCTCGTCAGTCTTCTTAGCGTCTGTGTTTCGGCGTGTCGATGAAGTCAAGGGGACCCATATACACACACACACACACACACACACACATATATATATATATATATATATATATATATATATATAGATATATATATAGATATATATATATATAGATATGTGTGTGTGTATATTCACCTGTTGTGTTTGTCCATCTCTCTATGCATCTATATCTATACCTATCTATTTATCCATACATAAAACACATATATACGGCATGCCGTTTTGTCTAATCACTTCAGTCAAATAATGTTTGGTCAAATGTTTGAGATCACTATTATGAGGGGGAAAGGGAAATTGCAATCTTGGATTTTATATATATATATATATATATATATATATATATATATATTTTTTTTTTATATATATTTATAATATATGCGTATATATACATACACACACAAACATACACGTATAAGTAACATGGGATGTGGAGGGGCCTCCCCCTGCAAACATTTTAATTTATTTATTTTTGAGTTTTAGGATTTTACTGAATAAGTTGAAAGCCTTCTGGTTTGATGTTTTTCCTTCAATTTATTCTTTTCAATCTATTTTCATTCAATTTATCAAACTAGATTCTATATAGATAGACATGTATATGTGTGTGTACCCACACACATGTATAACCCCTAATCAAGTTGATTTATGAGGAGCTGAAGCATTTACATGATTTTGCATGTTGAGCATGTTTGGTATCGGGGTGTGGTAAGTGGGGAGGATATATATTTATTTTGTTGTAGCATCTTATTTTGATTACCTAGTAAGGAAATTGTTTCGTAATAGAAGAAAACAGATTTTATTTGTAAGATTTATTTGATAGGGATTACTTAGTACAATGAAAGATTTTCTTATAGGTTCATAGGTAGGTACTAGGCTATTGGCCCAGGGGCCTAAGTAAGCCTAGCCAACAAGGTTCCCTGGCTTATGCCACCCAAGAAAGTTAATTTCCTGTGCCCCTGTTGAAAAGTGATCCCCAGGGTGTATTTCCTATTTCCCATCCACTCATCAAGATTTTTCTTGAAGAGTGCTAATGAGGAACTTTGCTTGACATAGATGGGTAGCTTGTTCCAGAGTATAGGAAGTCTCTGGGACAGGAATCTATCCCTCCTGCATGTCCTGTTTATTGTGGTGACAAAGTTTAGGTCCCTAGATAATGTAGCTCGGAGGGATTGGGATTTTTTCAGGTGTAGCATGCCCAACAGCTCTGTGTTTAACACAGCTTTATATGTTAGGAAGAGATCTCCTCGGAGTAGGCGATATGCTACAGAGTAAAGCTGGAGTTTTTTGAGACGGTCAGTGTAGGGCATCTGTTTGAGACCAGTAATCCTCTTTGTGAGGTACTTCTGTGGCCTTTCCAGCTGCTGCAGAGGTCTTGTGAGGTACATTCCAAAAGGGGCGTTGTACTCTATAATGGGTCTAATGAGTGCCGAGTAGGGGGGAACAATGACTGCTTTTTTTCCTGGATGAGAACCCTTTTGTGATGAGGTGTGCCACATAGAAGGATTTCCTGACTACTGTGGTGATGTGATTATCAAAGGAGAGATTACTGTCCACTTGGGTCCCAAGGTCTCTTAACACACATTCAGCGTTAAGTAGACTGCCGTTTATGCGGGAGTTCATGGGTACAGAGTTTTTACCAAAGGGGATGACAATGCACTTACTGACACTGAGCTTGAGGCCATGCCTCTGACACCAGGCATCTGTCTCAGTGAGGCCCTTCTCTAGGATGTCCACATCATTTGGGGACTTGACTATGGCTCCTAGTTTGCAGTCATCTGTGACCTTCATTAGCCAGAGGCCTTCTGTGTTAGCCTGTACATCAGAGAAGTAGATACCAAACAGGAAAGGTCCCAGGACTGAACCCTGTTGTACTCAACTTGTCACTGGTTTGAAGTCAGATTTGGAGTCTGCAACTTTTACAGTGTGGGTTCTGTCAGTGAGCCAGTTGGCAACACATCTGGTGATGTAGGGATTTATACCTAGTTTGGTGAGTTTAGCTATAATTCCAGAATGGGGGATGGTGCCGAAAGCCGTGGCGAGGTCAAGACAGGCTGTGTGAACCACCTTACCCTCGTCAATGGCTTTGGTGACTGTCCCAAAGAAGTCTATTAGTTTCAGAAAGCATGATCTGCCTTTCACAAACCCAAACTGGGTGGGGTCCAGAGTTTGGAGGTTACCAATGTCTTTGTTTAATGAGTTCCATGATGATACATCCCATGGCCTTGCAGATCAGGCTCGTCAGGCTAATAGGGTGAAAGTTCCCAGGATCAGTGGTGGCTCCCCCTTTGTAGAGTGGGATAACTGTTGCTGTGCACCATTCAGTGGGCACAAAGCCTGATGTGAGACTATGATTGAACATGGTGCTTAGGTGGGGAGCCACTTCATTCTGAAGTTCACGTAAAACGCAGCCTGGGATGTTATCCGGTCCCATGGATGCTGTGTTTTTGGTTTTAGAGAGTGCAGCTTTTACCTGCATAGATGTGATTACAGGGACTCTGCATTCTTCCTGTATAGATATGGGCTCTTTAGAGGGTGAGATGGGGGTAAAGTTAGCACTGAACCTATCTGCCAGGATGTTGGCAATATCAGTTGGTTCTGTAATTTTTGTGCTGTTGTGCTGTAACTCAGATCAGATCTGGGTGTTGCCATTGAGATTCTTGACATAGCTATAGAATGCTTTGTGGTTGCCCTTAGAATCAGTGGTGATTTTGTTTTCATAGCAAACTTTGGAGGCTCTTATAAGGGATCTCAGCTTCTTACTGAGGCTGACCAGGGAGCTCCTCCACTCATGGGATTTTACTCTCTTTGGCAACAGTTTCTTCCTTCTGTTGTAGAGTTTGTTTATGACAGGGGACCACCAGATTGGCTTACATTTTTTGGAGGATATAGTCTTGGTTCTGTTTGGGTTAGCACGATCCATGCACTCGTGTAAGTGCTTATAGAGTGCATTTGTGTAGGATTCAGCAGTCATAACTGTATTGTCCATCTGCATGGGTGTCATGAAGTTCGCCACTTCTGTCTTAAGTAGCATGAAATTGACTTTGGAGAAATTTTTTACAGTGGTTTCCTTAATGGTGGGCAGGGGCAGGATGCAGATAATCTAGGGTGATTAGCTTATGGTCAGATCTGACCAACGAAGAGCTGACTTCACGTGCGGAGCACCTGTCACTCATGTTGGTAATGACGAGGTCTAAGATATTGTTGCCCCTAGTAGGGGTGTGGATAAGTTGATCCAGAGCATTGGAATTGATGAATTCCAGAAAGCGTTGAGCAAAGGAGTTGGTAAAAGAGTAGTTTTCCCAGTTAATGGTGGGGTAGTTGAAATCGCCCATTATTAGGGTGTTTGGTTGAACCCTAATATTTTCCAATATATCAAGAAAAGAGGAGTGAGAACCTTGGGCATGGTGGGGGATCTGTAGCAAGCTACAATTTGGATTGCAGTTTTGCCCAGAGTTAGTTGCACTTGGATATCTCAGATGCATTATGCTGCGCAAGTAGCCTGGTGGTGTGGATATCCTTAATCAATATGGACACACCTCCGCCTTTGGTGTTCTTGTCCAGGTTAGATGGCCGAAAAGTGTGGTATGGGTTATAGCCTGGTAATGCAGGGGTGCTCTCTAGAGCCTTGAACCAGGTCTCAGTCACTGCACAGATATGGATGTTCTCCATTTTAAGGAGTGCCTCGAGTGAGTGCATTTTGAGATTTAGACTTCTAGCATTGAGTAGCATTACCCTCAGTTTTTGTTTGCCTGTTCCTGTTACAGTGGTGAATTTGTCATTTGAACCTTGTGTAATTCCTATAAAGGCTAGGACATGGTGAAAATATTCTGCATTAAGTATGCTTCTTCATCAAAATCTAACAGAAGGACCTCACTTCACTTAGTGGAAGACAGTAGTAAAGTAGCTTTTCGAATGTGACTGAGAAATTCAAGCTAAATATGAACATGAAATAATTTATTATTATTTATTTTATTTTACATTTGTTGACTGGGCTAGTCTAATTGGATATATGTCCATTTTCAGTAGAGGCCCGGGGAGAAAAGCTCCACATAAAAACAGATAGTTGTAACTACAGATGCAGCACACTTTTCAGACAATACAGCTGAAGAAATCATTTTTATCCAGATATGAGAATGTTAAAAATCAAGGTCATACAGACTTCTTGTGAGATTATTCCTACAGGGGAGGACTTCATAGGCGTGTACTAGGCTAATGGCCCTGGAGCCTTTACAAGCCTCGCCCATAGGATTACCCTGGCATTGTGCCACCCAAACTTAGTTCCTAGTGCCTCTGTCGAGAAAAGCCACTGGAGTGACCCTTGGGGTGAATTTTTTATTTCCCATACATTCATCAAGATTTCTCTTGAAGAGGGCCAGTGAGGTGCTCTGCTTGACATGTATGGGAAGTCTATTACATAGCATGGGCAGTCTCTGGGTTATGAACCTGTCCCTCCAGCATGTTCTGTTAATTGTGGTAATGAGGTTGAGGTCTCTGGAGTGTATGGTGTGGAGAGATTGGGATTTCTTTAGATGCAGGCTTTCTAACAGAGCTGGGTCAGACATTACTTAGCAGTAATAACTGTAGATAAGTACCAGTGAACAAATACAGGACATTATTATTACTGTTACTAACTATGAAGAGGAAGGTCAAAGTGGTGCAGCAAATAAAGGGGTTGTTGTTGAACCAGTAATGAATAATTCTCCAAAATAACACCTTCATTTAAGAGAAAGAGTTTTAAATGTGAGTGCAAATAACTGTGAGGCAAATCTCACCCAGATAATATAACACAATGTCACTATACTAAACATAAAAGTGAGTGGATGAAAAGGACTGTTATTAATGCAATAAGTGTGGATATAAGGACAAGGAAGAGCAGGCCTTAGACTATGCCTTTATAAAGAGAAAAATAGTCAGAAAAGAAGGCCGAGTAATGGTGATGTTGAGACTAATGATGTAGAGAGCTTTGAGGTAGTAAGGGCAAAAAAGGAGAAGAACCCAAGGTGGTTTGGGCGTGAACCAGGATAAAATGATGGGGCAAGAAGCAAACATGTTAAATACTTGACTAGTAAATCATTCACAAGCAAGCACACATTCATAAAAGGAGACTACATTCTTAAGGGAATTTTACCTCTCAACTGTCCAGATTTTCACAGAATGTCCAGATTGTTGCTTATATTTTTGGTCTCTTTCTCCAAAAATTGTGGTTTCTGGCAAAACATTGCTAAATCATTCAGGACTGAAGTCAGAAAATGATGATAGACATTTGAGTTTGAGACCTCATATCCTTTATGAAATTCATGCTAATGTAAAACTTGTTATTCTATCAGTTCTGCAAGTTTGTAAGAGTAATATTTAAAAACTGTCCATGATTTTGGGCCTTTTCCTCCTATTTTTTTATGGCTTTGTCCAGATTTCTTGCTCTAAGAGGTTGAGAGGTATAAAGGAAATGAAAAACATATTTCCAAGAACAGGTAAGGAAAGAGTTACAACATTCTGCATGCCCCAAAAGAGCGAGTTCAATAAGTAATAAATATGATATAGTATTGGCTCTGGGGAGAGGGAATGATGTTGGCAGAGCTAGCAATGTAGTATAACTGGTTATATTAAAGGTATTACAGGTAAGAGCTTTGAGCTGATTATGTATGCTATAAATGGCTAGGGGATTCACTAGCTGTACTAGGAAGAAGGGACAGTATATGCTTCACTGAAAAGCATTATAGTATGAAAAGAGATGGTGATTAATTCATCTGTTTTTTTTTTTTGTGGGGGGGGTGATGAAGGTCATCTTTGTCACCATGGCAAAAGATTCTTAAAGTGATTGTTAGTAAAGTGTGTGAAGGGTTAAAGGAGTAAAAAAATATTAGTCCGTATCTGTAATGCTAGAAGTCTGAATAATAAACTCTGTATTTCGAAAGCAAGAGTGGGGGCTTGAAATGTATAATGTAATTATGGTAACAGATACATTATTTTCTAAAAACAATAAACCTGTGAATTTCTGAGGCTATAAAAGGTACTATAAGACAAGGAATAGGAAGACAGGGTGGAATTTCATCGCATGTAAATAAGAACTAAAAACTGAATATCCTGCATGTTAGTAAAGTGAAATGAAATGAAATATTTGATAAAAATCCTGCATGTTAGTAAACTGAACTGAAATGAAATATTTGATGTAAATATTGTACAAAAAACATCAAATCAATTATCATTTATTTGCAGACTTCATAACGTTCTTGATTATTTATTGTCACAAATATTTCATGGAATAATTATTATAGCTTTGGTGGTAGAGTAGAGGACTTAGTACATGTCTATAAGGTGTTAGGGTATACACAAGTGATAAAAGAACTTTCCCACAGGAATAAAGTTCTTAGCATTAGTCAAGTCAAGAATATTAGAGCTGTTAGTGAATGCATCATTGAACCAAATTTAGTCAGCTCAGCTGTCCTGTGTGTGACTTGGAGAGACATAAATTCTATAGGTGCGTTCTCACAAATGTGTCCAGAGGGAAGAAAGTTTTTTTATAGGGCTGATTTTATGCATTTCTTAAAAAAAGTCAGTATTTGGGATGGCAGAGAAGATACTGAGACTAGCTTGGAAAGATTTTATAATTACTTCCATCACTGGAACACATAAAACATGTTCCATAAAGGTTACCAGGATATATACTCCCATGGTGGAATAATACCATAAATAAAACTAGGAAGAAAAAATGGGGGAAAAATGTAAGTTGAATCCAGATAATGGCAAAGGAATGAAATATGTAAAGTCTAGGAATCTTTTTAGGAAGCTTATGAGGTCAGCACGAAGCAGGAATGACAAAAACTTCTCTTGTTGCACCAAAGATATTATAAACATTTTATTTATTTATTTTACATTTGTTTACCAGGATTGTCTGACTGAGCCAATGGTTCATTTTCAGCGAAGGCCCAGAAAGAAAAGCTCCAAGAAACAAATTATAGCAACAAAACTTAACAATTAGAATAACTTAACAATTAGAACAGAAGTTACAATATAACAATGAACACAGTTAATAAAGTCAGTAGAAGCATATTATAATTTGTCTAATATTAATACAATCAGAAAGTATAACTTAGATATATAGAAGGAGCAGGTTACAATGCCTACAGGTTATTACAGGAACACCTACTTTAAGGGAAAAAGCAAGCTCCACTTCATAGAACTTAAATGAGTATAAGGTGCAATGAGGCAGAAGTAGGAAGAGGTATTAGTTCAAGAAAGGTGTCATGAAAGAAGAGTGGAGAGAATCTTTTCCAGGAGTAATACAGGAACAGAGCCATTTATTGTTTAGGTGTTCTTTGAGAAAGATTTTGAATTTGGAGGTAGTGGGTGCATTAAGTAGGTGCTGGGGAATGCTGTTCCATAGTTTTGTTACGTGATTTGTGAATAAAGAGTCTCCAAATTAGTTGCCAGATTTTCTAACTTTTAGGAGTAGTTTGTTGGATGATCGTAGAGTATGAGTGGCATTATAAGGTTGAACTAGATTCTTTAGAGTTGGGCAGGCAGGTCAATGTATGATGCTGTGATCAATTATGAGTTGGCTAACTGATAATAGGTTAGGTAGTTCAAGCCAGTGTAGCTGTTTCAGGGCAGTGCAGTGATGTGTTCTATTAGGGATGCCGGTGTTAAAAACAAGACATTTTGTGGTAACATATGTCTAGTTTGGACAGATTTTCTAAGATTAGTGAAGATGTAGGAGGTGTACAGTAAGGTTGACAAAGAAGGTATGTTTTTGCTATAATTTGCATAGTGGTAGGGGTGAAGAATGTTCTGGTCCTGTATAGACAGCTGGTTTTAATATGCATCTTTTTTGTGGTTTGCGCTGTGTGCTTGTCATATTTTAGGGAGCAGTCTATTGTGACACCTAGTAAATTTTTGCAATTTACTGGTTCAATTTTTGTGCCACTGGAAGAGAAGATATGAAAAGGGGTGTTAGGGTCTGTAGATCTATTGTTGGAGAATATCGTTAGTTTTGTCTTGTTAGGGTTTAGTATGATTTGTTTTTCTTTGCGATACTGCTCAATGTCTGAGAAAGCTCTCTGAGTTTTAGATAGGAGTTTGGGGTGGAAGGGGGCTGTGCAGATGATTGGGGAGTCATCTGCATACTCCTCTATAGTTGCATGTGTGGATGCAGAACTTTGTAAAGATGAAAAATATTAAGGGGGCAAAAACTGAGCCTTGTGGGACTCCAATGGTAACAGGTAGAAGGTGCTTCAACAAAGTATTAGTTATAGGGTGTGCACACTTATGCAACCAGATTATTGTATGGTTTTTATTTTCTATATTTTTCTCCTAACAGATTTGTTTTTCAATTGAATTGTACAGGTTATAGGTCACATTAAAGGTGGGAAAAGTTCTGAAATGATTTATTGTGGTCTCATTTTTTATATCACAAAAACCTGGCATTTTACCAGTGGGGTGTAAAGTTTTTATATCTATATATATCTATCTATCTATATATATATATATATATATATATATATATATATATATATATATATATATATATATATATATAGAGCTGGGAGATGCTACAGAAACTATTCAGGTTTTAGTAAAGACTGGTTGTGGGACACAGGATTCTGACTGAAGAGTAACAGTCTGACAATATGGCAACCTGAAGACAACAGTGACATTTATCATGGGGGTGTGCAGGAGCAGATCCATTGATCTGATTGGTAATGTTTAGCTGTGTTTTAAATAAGGCTGCATTCCAAATGAATTTCAATGGTAGTGGAATGTGGTTCCCTAGTTTATGTACACTACAGAGGGAGTCACCTGTATTATTACATGATTTGGTTATTGTGATTAATGATTTTTCTCTAGAGGGTTAAATTCTATTATGGGAGTAGTTGTTGAAGGCAGGACAATTGTCTAGCTCATAGAGAAATATATGCATTTTAATTAGCTAGAAAATGCATAGTTATAACCTGGTTAATTCTCTGGGGCTGGGAAGTGGTGTGTTCTGCTTTTAAAGTTCACTGAAAATTTAGCTAGTTTCTTATAACATTGTTCAGGTTTGGACAGTTCTGAGACCTGAAATTTGATGATGATTAGGGTAGCATACAGGAGAGATGGCTGTAAGAAAGAAAACAGTGTACATCAATGAGGTAGTTATTTACACTGTAAAACGTACCTAGTTTTCGATGAGTTTTTAAACCACATGTGATACATGGCATCTCTGATGACCCTTTGTGATTTTATGCGGTTTGCTTGTTCTATCCCTGTGTTGTTAGCAGAGATGATAGTGAACACTAATGTTTTGTAGAGATGTGTTGTAAGGAGAAAAGCAATAATTTACTTTTTTTAGGATTTAGTAGTAGCTGTGAATTATTTAGCCATGTTTCATTTGACAAAAAGGATTATTTTGTAAGGTCTTAATGTTTAGAGAAAGAGATCTAGCAAAGCCAGTTAGGTGAGAATCATCAACTTATTGAACCAGGGTAGTATTTTTGGTGAATATATTCAAATGTATGGGTCTTAGTATGGATCCAATACAACATTACAATTGAAGATTGTCCTGTAATAGTCTCCTAAATTTAGGTTAAGTCTTTCTTAGATCACCTAATCGAGATACAAGAAATAATTGTGAAGTTGATCTAGATATACTCTTCCCAGCTTGTGTGACATACCCAGAAATAACATGTTATATCAGAAAGGTTTATCAAAACATCCAGATGCTGGACTGGATGATCTGAATGTTTTCTTGTTAGTGTTTATCATTAGCAATAACACCCCATCTGCTTTATACCTCTTTTAATAATCTTTACTTACAGGTTTTGTACAAAAGGTATGAACAGGTGAGTAAATATATTCACATCATTTAGCATGTTAGTTTTAATATTCTAAATTATAAAATGAGCTTAAGTCAGTATGGTTTTGTCACAAGATGCTCACGTCAAATACATTAATTCATATTTTAGCAATCTGTTTGCAAAGCTGCGGCTGACAGATTACCCATCAATGTTTATTTTAAATCCTGCTAAGTCTTTCAATGTAGCTCAGCAATGACATAATTGTGCCATTAATGGTGGAAAATAATTTAAATAGGTATGCGATGAGAAGGGTAAATAATTGGTTAAAACATAGATGGTGTAAATTAGGAAGAGGCAATACAGTTTCAAACAAAAATTCTCTTTTCTCAGGTGTTCTCCAGGGTTCAGTATTGGACCCCTTTTTGTTTAAAACATTTATGTGTAGTCTCTCACCAGCAAATAAAATCTAGTTGACTAAATATGTGAATGACACAAATATTGGTTTAATATTTATGGAGAAACTAGCATCTACTGCAATATGCCATTTGACTTTAATGCTAATAATAATGATATGCATTTTATCTATATCTTTTCAAAGTGCTTAAAAACAATTTGTACAAGGGGATGGGAGATAGGGTACATGAACGTACCCTAGTAAATGGTGTGTGTGTGTGTGTGTGTGTGTGTGTGTGTGTGTGTGTGTGTGTGTGTGTGTGTGTGTGTGTGTGTGTGTGTGTGTGTGTGTGTGTGTGTGTGTGTGTGTGTGTGTGTGTGTGTGTGTGTGTGTGTGTGTGTGTGTGTGTGTGTGTGTGTACATATAAATGGCGCAGTGATGCAGCGGTAATGTTGTCACCTTACAACAAGAGGTTCTCCGGTTCGATTCTTGGCTGGGGTGCCTTCTGTGTGGAGTCTGCATGTTCTCCCTGCATTCGTGTGGGTTTCCTCCAGGTACTCCGGTTTCCTCCCATATTACAAAGACATGTGTCTGGAGCATTTCTCCCTGGGCCTCCGCTGAAAATTGACTTGTTCCAAGTCTGACTTTCCTGGTTAACAAATGTAAAATAAATAAATAAATAATATAAATGTGTGTGCACAAATACACGCACGCACACACAGACACACACACACATTATAGATGCATTTAATGGCTATTTGATATGTCAGAAATGCTGTAATAATGTACCATATAATTGTATTATGGTAGGAATTTAATAGAAAAACCTTGAATAACATAGCCTAATATGAATCCTCTTTGAAGGGCTCTTAAAATAAGGCTTGGAAGCCCCAAATTTTACAGAAGTTATCCTCCCATAGACTGAGTCCCGGAGTGAGGACTTTTGGTGGACCCTGACTTGAAGAAGCAATAACAATATCAAAAGATGTCCATGGATGTACTTATCACCTTAGTAATGTGCGCTAATCTAACCCTAATTTTGCCTTTGCCCCTAACCTCAACCAAACACTGCAGGTTAGAGAAACCCTTTCTGTAACACTACCACAATAGAAGACATTCAAACATATACTATATACAAAACAACCTCTCGGTCTCTCTACCTATATTTATGTATGTACATATATGGTTGCAGATCAAAACAGCAAGTGCTCACTTGTAGCTGTAAATAATATTTTTTTTCTATGGAGTTATAGCTGGTAGTCTTTTGCTTGCAATCACAGTGCAACAGGGTCAGGGAATCTGGTTTCAACCCACTGTTGTGTGATTTCAGAGTGGTATATATAATAATCAAGGGATGTGGCAGTGCAGGGTGGGCTTCGCACTCAAGTGGGGAAAGGGCAAATTCTCTAATCTCCAATCTACAGTTATCTGTAGCAGTAAAAAAAGCCTGCATATTTGATCAGCTGATCTTCTCTCAGCTGTACTGGCTTTTTTTCACATTTGACAAGTTGTCTTTCGACAACTTGTATGTAATACATATAAGCATATACAGTGGATATAAAAAAATTTACACACCCCTGTTAAAATCCCTGGTTTTTGTGATAGAAAAAATGAGACCACAATAAATCATTTCAAAACTTTTCCCACCTTTAATGTGACCTATAACATGTACAATTCAATTGAAAAACCAACAACTCTGTTATGGGAAAAAGTATAAAAAAATAAAAAACGTACATTAAGCTGGTTGTATAAGTGTGCATACCCTTAAACTAATACTTTGTTGAAGCACCTTTGGATTTAATTACAGCATTCAATCTTCTCGGGTAGGAGTCTAGCAGCATGGCACATCATGACTTGGCAAGATTTGCCCACTCTTCCTTGCAAAGGCACTCCAAATCTGTCAGATTGTGAGGGCATCTCTTGTGCACAGCCCTCTTCAGGTCACCACACAAATTTTCTATTGGATTTAGGTCTGGGCTCTGGCTGGGCCATTCCAAAACTTTAATTTTCTTCTGGTGAAGCCATTTTTTTGTTGATTTGGATGCATGCTTGGGGTCATTGTCATCTTAAAAGGTGAAATTCCTCTTCATCTTCAGCTTTCTAGCAGACACCTGAAGGTTTTGAGCCAAAAGTGACTGGTATTTGGAACTGCTCATAATCCCCTCCACCTTGACTAAAGCCCCAATTCCAGCTGAAGGGGCTGGTGTTCTTTTGGTGTTGCGAAGTTTTGCTTTTGTGTCAAACGTACCTTTTGGAATTGTGGCCAAAAAGTTCAACCTTGGTCTCATCAGACCAGAATACATTTTCCCACATGCTTTTGGGACACGATGTATTGTTTTGCAAATTTTAGCTGGGCCTGGATGTTTTTCTGTGTAAGAAAAGGCTTTCATCTTGCAACTCTACCCCATAATCCAGACATATGGAGAATATGGGAGATCATTGTCACATGTAATACACAACCAGTACTTCCCAGAAATTCCTGCAGCTCCTTCAGTTTTGCTGTAGGTCTCTTGGCAAACTTTCTGACCAGTTTTCGTCTTATCTTTTCATCAATTTTGGAGGGACGTCGAGCTCTTTGCAACAACACAGTTGTCCCATATTTTCTCCACTTTTTGATGACTGTCTTCACTGTGTTCCATGGTATATCCAATGCTGTGGAGATGTTTTTGTACCCTTTCCCTGACTGATAACTTTCAACAATGACATCCCTTTGATGGTTTGTAAGATCTCTGTGAACCATGGCTTTTGCTGTAGCAGGCAACTGAGTAAATGTCAGAAAAATCCTACTAGGACAGCTGAACTTAATTTGGGGTTAATCAGAGTCTCTTTAATTGATGGCAGGTGTGTAGCCAAGAAGACTGAGTGCTGTAATTAAATCAAAAAGTGCTTAAACAAAGTATTAGTTTAAGGGTGTACATACTTATGCAACCAGCTTATTATACGTTTTTTATTTTTTCCCTTAACAGATTTGTTTATTTTTCAATTAAATTGTACAGGTTATAGGTCACATTAAAGGTGGAAAAAGTTTTGAAATGATTTATTGTGGTCTCATTTTTTATATCACAAAAACCTGACATTTTGACAGGGGTGTGTACTTTTATATCCACTGTATATATATGAATGCCTACCTTTACACAGATGTTTTTATTCGTCAGCCTGTGAGAAAGCTTGTTTAGCTGATTGAAAAATGTCTTGGTGAACCTAACTGGCTTTTTCATATTGAGACTGCATTACAGTGGGGGGTTGGAGGGTTCCTATTACCTGATCAAATGTTTAGGTTAGCGAATACCTAAACGTCGATCTGGTAATAGCAAAAGCAATAAACTGGGTAAGTCCAATTTAATGCAGGGAAAGTTTTCCCTTGGCCATTATGTGGATTTTGCCCCTTTCCCCACTGTAGTGCAATCTCAGAGTTGGTATATTTAGTTAGGGGGGTGTGGGGGACACAGCCCCCCTCATCAGGGGGTGTGATGATCAAAGCCCCCCACTTGATTTTGGTTTAAATTTTTTTTTTTTGCGGCCGAGGGAATTCATTCCCTACGTTAAATCAGCCATTCACTGTTTTAATTTTTCAATATTACCAGTTCAACGCTTAGGTATTTGCTAACCTAAATGTTTGATGGGGTAATATAGATGTGGGACTGGGAATTTTGCCCTTTCCCCAGATCTCAGATTTGGTATATATTGGCAGCAGGGGCTGGGGGGAGGCTAGTGCGTTTTCTTTTGATACTTTGTGTTTCGACATTTATGTGTTTCGACCATCTGAGTTTGATGAAGTTAGTGTCAAAGTGTCTGCATGTCGATGAGGAGTTACAAATCCATGTATATCTTATACTGTAGATAGATAAATAGATATAGATACTGATATGTAACAAAAATGGCCAGTACCTATGGAGGAAATCAGATTCCTGATCTCTGGGTAATGACATGGTGCAAAAAGAAGAACTTCCAGGAGGAAACATAATTCAGTCTAGATTGAAGATGTCCCTGAAGTATGAACAGGGAAAGGATGTGTTGATAAACTATTAGAACATACACCTACTTCTGGCATAATGCCCGTTAAAATGCTTGTGACTGAAGTTACTGCTTTGCTTTGAAAAAACTTGTAGAGAACTTGTAAAACTTGTGCAATTGTGGACTAAATTGTGGAGAAAGAGTTATTATTGGACTGGATTTTGTTTTTCTTAGTTCTCATGTTTTGTTGTAAGAAAGTATTTTTCCTTTGTCCTTATAAATAAACCTAATCTAAAACTAAGAAAGCTGTCTCCAAGTCCTAGTTTTATTAACATATGCATTATAAAACTCTATATTGTTGGCTGCTGTGTGAAGAAAATATATGTTGCTACAAACTGTTTTAAGCTTCCTGAAAGTGCTTTACCTGAATCCTTTTCCCTACCCCATAAAGTATTGCAGGCTTCCTGATTAAAATGTTTGTGTTTATTTACTGAAACACTGACCTAGATTGCAAAACCTCTATATCACCCATGCGTGAAGCATAAAAAATCTTGTGATACAACAGTTTTGTTGTGGAAAAAGGAATCTGTTTGGCAGTTGGATGGCTTGAAATTTTATGCCAGTGATGTTTGCCTGCTAAGCCTAAAACTTTTGCATTCTGAAAGGGTAGCTGCTTTTTCTGCTGTTGATATTTTCTTATGAAACTTGAAACACTTTGTTTATTAAAGGTGCAGCTGTTGTGTTCTGTTCAGGATGGAAATGATCTTTCAGACTTTATTGAACCCTCGTAAAGCTTCAGTCAGCTTGACTGCAGATCTTCAAGAGACTAGTGCAGTCACTGATGAACCTATTACAACTCTTGCAGAACGAAACACAGGCAATGACAAGCACCTACTCAGCTTCACAAAAGAAGTGGTGCTGCTACTGCCCAACTGACCAACACCTTCACAGGCTTCAACATCTATCACACAGCTGTGACCAAACATTCCACTTCATGGCGAATTCCACAACTCAAAACTTCTTTGAAGAAACTCGGAATGGATGTTGAAGCAGAGGCTTATTTAGTGGCATTTGAGGAATATGCAGTTAGAGAAAACTGACAGCAAGCAGTTTGAACCATGATGGTGTCTTCTCGTTTTACAAAGGATTGAGTATAAGTGCATATGGACCCTTTGGATACTGATGCACACAACTAAAGCAAACTGAAGCAAGGCATTTGTATGGTGCTGGAGCTGCATGTGAGGCAAAATCCCTTATGTTTTACAAGTGAATATTCAGAAGGGTGAATATTCAAAATGGACAGACCAGTAAGGTCACATCTGTCTTAATACATATTTTGAAACTGCACCTAAGATTTCATATATTTAAGTACAATTTGAGAAATCATGGCATTAGCAAAATTTAAAAAGCCAGTCCCAAGCAACTTAAGAAAATGTGCATTATAGAATGACAATAAGCATTTTAACCACTAGCTGTTTCGGGGATTCCAAGATGGCCGCCGACTAGTCTAGTCCTTACTCTCTGAGCTCCTCACAGCTATTTAACTTTTGTTTTTTTTTACAACTTTATATCAACCTTTTTCCTCAAATTTTTATACTAAAAGATTTTATAAATCTTTTTCTACGCATTTGGATTATTTTTTCTTCTGGACTTATTATCCTGGGATTTATTTTACCTCAGAACATTCTTGGTCTCTCTGCTGCTGGGACTCCTACTGCTCCAGTCTGTTCCTGGTTCCTGGTATCCTGTTGACTGCATTCCATTTCTGGGCATGGCTACAAAATCTGACTCCATGGAGACTCAGCCTACAAAGGCCAAATATACTTCAATGCTCTCTCCTGAAAAAGATTCAGGTTCAAAAAGACTGAAATCATCTAGACAACCTACAGAAACTATTAATGTAAGTAATAAAGATTTAAATGGCTCAAATTTACTTTTAGAAGAACTAAAAATAGCATTAAAACCAATCCAAAGTGCTATACAAAACTTTTCAGAACAGTTTGCAGACTTTAGTAAATCTTTAAAGCAAATAAACGATAGTATTGTTACTATTGAAATAAAATCTTAGCTTTGGAAGTTAAAACAGACTTATTGGAAAGTGACTTTAAATCTAGAGATAAAACTATTTCAGATTTACAAGCTAAAATATTGGATCTGGAAGCCAGGAGTCGAAGAAATAACATCATTATTCGTTGTTTACCTGAATCTTATGACAATAAAAACTTGTTATCTGTGACTAAAAATATCTTTGAAACACTGTTAAATTGTGAAGCTTCTTCAAAATCTATAATTGTAGAGAGAGCACACAGAGCACTGCGTACAAAGCAAGATTCTTCTACACCAAGGTTAATTTATACTAAGTTACTAAACTTTCAAGACACTTTCCAGATCCTAGAAACTGCTAAAACAAAGAAACAATTCATATGGAAGTCTCACAAACTATCATTTTCCCAAGATCTTCCTGCACAGATCAAATTAAATAGACAAAAACTAGCCCCTATTGTGCTGACTTGATAAAAGAGGGATTAGATTTCGAATGGCTTATCCTAATACCTTGTCTTTCACAGCTAATGACAAAAGATTTGTATGTTCAGATCCTAAAGATGCAAAAGACATTTTTCTTAAAACATTTAAAAAGCTTCCTGACACTGTATCTTAATATTCTACTGTTAAAGAACTACAATAAGGTTTGATTTTTTCATTTCTTTACTCTGACAGTATTTGTGTTACATGATTTGTAATTCTGGTGTGACATAATTATATTAGCTTAAGAACTTGTCATGTAATTTACACATGATAGATTTGGTGTGACAGTGTGCAGTGACAGGATATATGCTTGTTAGATTTGTGTGGATTAATAGAAGCGTTTAAATTACTGTATTTACTTTTTTCTCTTTCTCTCACATATGCTTGCTGTGTAAATAGATAATATGTTAATTTTACTACAAGCTTTTGAGTTACAGCCTTCTGTGTAAGCTAAATGATTTTTGGAGGGAAAAACATTCCATCTCAACATTCTAGCAAGAAAATCTTCCCCTCAGAGTTCCAGCTGATGCTCTGCATGAACCTGCGCACACTACAGTCTCTCTGAGATGGATGGTGATGTCATCATTTGTGAGGAAAGAAGGACAGTTTCAAATACACAAGTCTGCTTGTTTTCAACAAGTATTCAATAGTGCTAACTTTTTAATAGATCTGGTTATTATTTAAAGTGTTTTCTCTTCATAAATGAAGGTTGCTTTTTAAATTTAAACAGATTCATGTCACATAATATATTCAATGACTTTTAGTGTGTCTGAATGACTTCAAAGCAAGCTGCTACTTTCATAAAGCAGAGTGAAAATGTTTCTGGAAATAAATGAACAGGTTAGTTTTATATATTAAAATTCTAAAGGATGTATAAGGAAATGAACATATTTTCCTATTCAGAATATTTTTTCATACAATATTTTATATTATACTGAAGTGTTTAATTTGACAAATGTTACAAAGTATACCTGTTCATATGAAAGTTTCATGTTCTTTCTATTCTCTGCTCTCTTTCTTCTCAGAGGCTGGATGTGATATTTATGATTAGTAGTTTATGTTTAAGAAAGCCTTTACTTATTTGAAAGGTTTGAAATAACTATCTTTAATATGATTAGCTGAATCTACCTGTATATATTTAAGCCCTTAGATTTACTGCATTTAGCTTGCTTGTTTCTGTTTTAATTAGATGTTCAAAATGTTTACTTTAAAAGCCTTGTCTTTTCATGCTGTTTTTGCTATGTTACATCTATAGCTTAGAAGAATAGTATGGCTACATAACCTAACAGAGTCATTAGTAAAATATTCAAAAGTAGATTTAAAATTATATGTATGCACATTGTTGTACATTCAGTCCAATATATATGATGCTGTTTAAGTTACTATTTAATAATATAATTATACTTTATTCATGTATATTAACTAGTGTTAAAAACCTTACAGCTTATAATATTTCATTTTGAATAGTTCCTGTACTACTATTATCTAGTTAATAGATGCATCTCCAGACTGAATTGTTTTTCATTTTGAGATATGGTTGCTTGGTAGTTGTTTTTTGCTTTATTTGAACTATAACTAAATACTCATTCTACAGGTATTAGTGCTTTTATCATACTAATGGTCATGTTGATTAATGAAATTATCACTAAAGTACTAAAGAAGGTTCAGTAGATAGTGCATGACTATTATCTTTAGTTCAGTAATGCTATGCTTATTTACTTATATTATAATGTTACCAGTTGATTTTGTTATACTTATATATGTTATCTTACATATCTTTCAGTTTTAATTGTATTACTTCTTATGATAGAGTGTTCTAGTTAAGCAGAGTGTGATTTATTTATTATTTACTTGTTTCTCTTTCTCTTGAAATACTTTAGGAAATACATTTAATCACTATAAATTTCAATTTAAGGATAGGAGCTTTAGATTAGTATTAAAAGTAGGGATTAAGCATGTTGGACGTCTTGAAATTAGTTAATTTTGTATATATTTTTAGTAGTATTACTCGGACTTTATGTTATGTTAGGCTTCCTTTGAGTAATTTGTATTCTAACTTGAGGTTATTATTATCTATAATTACAATGTTTTTTTTATGTTCTTCTGCTCTTCCTTTATCACAGGGGGATTGGTGGGTAGACACTAGGGTTAGGATAAAGGTTATTATTATACATTTCATGGTTCTTAAAAAAACTTTTTTCTTTTTCAACAAATGTTATTTGATGACTTGCTTGAATACTTAAAGACTGTTTTTTCTTTTATTTTTTTTTCTTCTTCTTTTTAATGTTGTGTTGGATTTGCACCTTGAGTTCACTTTTATAGCATCAATAATGATTATACTTGTAGAATATGCCTGTTGACATAATTTTAGATTCTTGGAATGTTAGAGGCATTCAAGATAAAGCGAAAAAGTCACTATTATTTCATATGATCTTTAAATCACAGGCTAACATTTGTTTTATTCAAGAGACCCATATTTCACGTATTGATTGGAATAAAGAGTTAAAAAAAATGGATCAAAAAGATTATAGCTTCAGGTGACTCATCTAACTCCAGAGGTGTAGCTATAATCATTAAACAAAAATTCATTGGGAATATTATTGATGAAAAATTTGATGATGAGGGGAGGTGGTGCTTATTTACCGCTTCTATTGCTGGTTTGGACAAACCCTTATTAATTTTAAATCTATATGGCCCATGTAATTCACAACGTTTGTTCATTTTAAAAATTTACAATATTCTTGCATCCTATAAGGATCATCATATTATAGTGGGTGGTGACTGGAATGCAGTTATAAACCCTGTAATTGATTGTTCCCGCTCCACTGTCACCTATAATCTTCAATCTACTCTGGCTATAAATGATTTGATGACAGAATATAATTTAATAGATCCCCTCCGCACTGTTAAAAGTATAAACAAGAATGATATATATACTTATTATTCTAAGTGCTATCATTCGTGGTCCAGATTAGACTTCTTTCTAATTTCAGATTATATTTCAAAATATATTGTGGACTTTACTACAGAACCCAGATTCTTTTCGGATCACTCAAGAATTTCACTAAAATTGAACATAAAACCCAATATCAAAAATAAAACTATGTTTAATAAGTGGACCTTAAATAATAACTTATTGTCAAATGAAGATATTTGCAAACAAGCTTCAGAAATCCTAAATGAAATGGTGAATAGTCTTGAATCATCTGACATTCCTTATGACATACAATGGGCTGCATGTAAAGCAAGATTAAGAGGTTTTTTTATTAGTAAAGCTGCTTTTTTCAAAAAACAATACTTTAAGAAAGAGGAATTCTTAAAATCAAGAATTTCTTCGTTGGAAAATCATCTTAGTCTGAGCTATGATGCTACTTTAGAAAAACAAATTTTTGATTGTCAGAAAGATTTAATTCTGCTTCACCAAAATAACCTCTCCTTAGCTGAACAAAAGCTACTTGTTTCATATTCAGAGTGGGCCCAGGTTCCATCTAAATTGTTAGCGAGAATTATTAAAGTTAACTTCAGAAATCCAAATATTACATCTTTATCTTATAATAACAGATTATATAATACTGATGAAGAGATTATTCAACTTTTCACCTCTCTTTACACTGAGTTATATTCAGGTTCTTCTAATTCTGTTAAAGATAATCACTCAAAATTCTTTTTAGACTCTTTGCAGTTCCCTAAACTTAATGATAATCAGCAAAAACTACTTTCTACCCCTATATCGGTACAAGAAATCTCGGATTCAATAGATAATCTTAAATTGGGTAAATCTCCGGGACCTGATGGTTTTACTCCAGAATTTTTCAAAACTTTCAAATTGGTAGTTCTTCCCTTTCTATTTAAAGTTTACAATCACATAAGAGTTAATGATATCTCAGATATTCATTGGAACACATCCAAAACCATTCTAATTTTAAAAAATAATAAAGATAAATCTAACCCAGTAAATTATAGACCCATTTCTTTAATTAACGTGGATATTAAGATTCTGTCATCTATTTTGGCTAACAGATTGAAACGGATTTTACCCTCAATTATCTCGTCAGATCAATCAGGTTTTATGTCTCAGAAACATGCTTGGGATAATACTCTATCTTTAGAGACTATACTTCATCTCATTAAGAAAAATCCAAACCCTATATATGCTTTGATTATAGATGCATCAAATGCCTTTGACAGAGTATGTTGGAACTTTCTATTTCAATCTATGTTATGTTTTAATATTCCCTTATTCTTTATAATGTTTTTAAAAGTTTTATACAAGAATATGTTTACTAGACTATACATTAATGGTCAATTTTCTGCTCCGATAAAGATCACTAAAGGAACAAGACAGGGTTGTCCATTGTCCCCTTTTCTTTTCAACATTTATTTAGAACCTTTGCTATTGTTTATTACTCAAAATACTTTTCATAACATCCCTAGAATTCTTAATACTAATATTCATTTCTCTGCTTTTGCGGATGATTTAGTAATCTACTTTCAAACTCCATTATCTGATTACAGAAAAATTAATGAATTCTATTGATTATTTTTCTTTGGTTTCCAACTATCTTTTAAATTCTACAAAAACTCATATTTTTCCCTTAAATCATTTAGCACACAAATCTTTTTTGTTTCCAGACGATCATTTTCAGTTTACTTATAATATAAAATATTTAGGAATCAATTTAGAACACAATAATAGATCTTCCTTTCAAAATAATATTAATAAATTATGGAACTCTATATTGTCTGATATGGACAGATGGAAGCATCTAAACCTTTCATTTCTTTCAAGGGTGGCCATTATTAAAATGAATATTCTGCCTAAATTTCTTTACCAATTCTCATCATCTGATCAGATAATTTCAAAAAAAATTTTTGAGTCTGTAAATAAAGCTTTGGCAAAATTCATATGGTTCCCTAAATCTGTTAGAATTTCCTATTCTAGATTGGCATTTTCGAAGGACAAGGGAGGTTTGGGTTTACCTAATCTTTATCTCCATTATTTGATTGTCTCATCCAATAAACTTCTTACTATCTCTAAATTCAATAACACTTCTTATCCAAATCACTCTTTATGGATAAAATTATGGTATAATTATGTCATTTCTGATAATTTAAATCCTGAAGCTGTTCCCTTTATCTCTCTGGATAGTTTATTTATTAAAAATATTTCTACAGTATTTGAACAAAAGATTAGAAATTTCCAAACCTTACTCAAAATGTGTAAACTAGAAAAGATCTCGCACCATGTTCAGCCAATTCATCTAAACCCAAATATATTATTGGACAATAAACTTTTGAACTTAACAAACTATCCTTTAATTAAAAATCTAAAAGTAGGAGATGTTTTGAAATATCTTGACTTGCCTTTATCTGACTGGCGTAAGTTATTGAAAGTAAACTGGAATTGCTCACCAATTCTTACACAACTAAGAGCAATAATTAAAAACAAATTTGTATGTCTGGTCCCCATAGACTCACAATTGAAAAACCTTAACACGATTATCAAAATACTTTCATCATCTGATAAAATGCTCTCAAACTCATATAAATTAATTAATTCTTTAATGATGGACCACAACTGTCTTTTATCTAATGTTTGGTTGAATTATAATTCCCAATTGTCAGAATCTCAGAAAGTCCTGGCTATTAGACACACTAAGGAATTTATCCCTTTTAAAAAATTAGCATACACACAAGTAATGATTAATAATGATGCCTACTTTACCCCAATCAAGTTAAACAAATTTAACCCAAATAAGTCCCCTTCGTGTTCATGCTGTTCTCATCCCCAAGCAGACCTCCTTCATATTCTATGGTATTGTCATTTTTCTCACAGATTGTGGACATCTTTGAAAGTCAGACTGCAGAAAATGGGATATCAAAAATCCACATTGACGTGGGAATTTGCTATTCTACATATTCCATTGATTCATCTTTCAAAAGTTGATATTCATGTTATCATTTTTATTTGCTCATTACTAAAACTTTATATAATACAAAATTGGACTGATCGTTCTAAATTAAAATGGGTTACTTTCCAGAAAATGGCTTTTAAATTTATTGATGCTCAAAGATACTTAGGTGGGAGTCCAAAAAAAAAAGCTATTAGAAAGGTTGTGTTAGAAAAGGTTCTAAACATATTAAATAGTTAATGTTAAATATTTTTTTTTTCTCTCAGGTTGCCTAACTTGTATATAGTGTACATATGGTGTATGTTTTATTTCTAAATAATTTATCAAAATCTCAGGAAGGTTGTTATTACTAGATGAATTGTTATATGTTCATTTATGCCTTCTTGTTATGTATAATCTTTTAATTGTCTTGCTATTCATATAATTAATAAAAAATTTTTTTGAGAAAAAAAAAACACTAGCTGTTTCAGTGGAATGTTTGTTAACTCAAATTGCTAACCTCAAGTTTCAAATGCGTGCTGCAAGAGCTAAAACGAAAACCTTCAACTGCCCATAGTCCTTTGAGTGTACCAGTGGTGGAATAAGAAAAAAGTTACAGGTAGAGTCATTTTCTTTTAAATGTTTCAGTCAAGTGACGCAACAGGTAAGCAGACTTGACTTTGGTGCTGGATGATCAGAAAGCTGCTGGATTCTATTCCTTCCCCAGACGCTTGTATTAATGTCCAGTGCTGACACTGCAGTGTAGCATGAGGGGGTGCTATACTCCTGGGAGTGCCAGCCTTCAGATGAGACAGTAAACTGATGCCTCATTTGCCTGATTTGGTCATAGCTCAGTGTGATGAAAATGACTTTATGGCATATACGGAAAAATGAGTAGGGATACTTTAGTAACATTTACATTCATTGTATACCATAAGAACAAACTTTAAATCAATAAATTATACTCTTACCTTTTTTGCATTCATATTTATAATTATTTACAAGTTTTGAGTGCAAAAACACAACTAAATAATTCTATGTCTTACATTCATTCTTTTTTCTTTCATATTTACCCTTTATCCCCCCACTCTTTCATTCACTACCGAATTCTTATTTCATCTAATACAGCATCCTCTCTCACCTTCTTGCTGTATAACAAAGTTTCACATCCTTTTTTCCACAGCACATACTGTCACAAACAGTACACCATACATACATCCATCTATCTAAAACAGCTTTTCTCATTTTTACACATGGGGTCAGGGTGTCACTTCAACAGTAACAATTATCTAGAACCAAAGTTGACGCTGCCAGAAGTCTATCCCTGCAGTGGCTGTTCTTCCATACTACAGATTCACACAAACACTCACACCTATGACCAGTTTAGTGTGTCCAATCCAACTACTTCATGTTTTTGGAATGTGGGAGAAAACCAAAGCATACAGAGGAAAGCCATAGAAATACAGGGTGGACCTGCAGACTCCACACAGAAGGGACCCTAATCAAGAATCAAACTAGAGAAACTCCTGCTGCAAAGTGATAATGTTACCTGCTGTGCCACTGTTAAAATCACATTTATTTACATTATACTACTTTCCATTAATTATCTTCTTCATTTCTTATTTATGCATTTAAATCCTTCCCATTAATATTCATTTTTTAAACTTCCCAGAATTGGTTATACTTTTTGTAATATGAAAACAAGGTTTTGTTGCTTGTTCCTCATAGTGATCACTGCTGCAAAGCCTTGGCTATATGGGTTATATCCTGCCAAGGATATCACAGCCAGTCAGTTTCCAAAGCTTCAAGGCACCTTCCATGTGCCAAAACTGTCAAGCAGCAAACTACAGGACAAGTTTGGGAACAAAGCCCTTCAGAGCTTCCCTGCCAGCAGTGAGAGGGATGCTGAACCCTCAAAGCACAGGGGTAGGAACAACAAAAAATAAATGTCAACACCCTGGCATAAAAAACATTCCACAAAGCAAGGGGGTGAAGGGATGTTGCGGCTATTGTAGCAGTAATCATTCAAACATCTGCTATGTTAAGTTCAGCTTACACACCTGTACTATGTTCGTCATACTGATTACTGCTGCAGTACCTTAAATCTGTAGATTGCCATTGCTAACTATATTTGGAAAGTGGGAAGAGAAAGGTTCAAGAACCTTGGAGAATGGTGCTAGCAAAGCATGATTTAAACCTAGAGAATGAATCCAGCTTATAGTGCTTTGTAAAATTATATACAGAGGACCAAGTAGCAGATTCTAGAATAATTCTAAAATCCAATCCTTTCCAAAAAGCCATAGTCACAAAGTCAAGGCACTTGTAATGTGGGCCTTGACTCTGACTGGAATAAATTTGTCATGGTGAGTATAACAAAAGGTAATAGCCTCAGAAGACCATTTGGAAATATCCTGTATTGACACCGGTTGTCCCTTCTTCTTACCTTTACAAGAAATGAACAACTGATCCAATGATCTAAAAGATTTAGTACTGTTAAGATAACACCTATGTTGTCTGTGGACATCCATGATATGGAGCATTAAGTTTCCCTCATTTTTGAAGAATCAGTTGTTAATATTTTGACTCACTATAAGAGTTTTCAACTCAGACACCCTTCTTGCAGAGGTCACAGCAATTAGTAGAACTGTTTTCCATATTAAGAATCTCAAGTCATACAGATCAGCTGGTTCAAATGGAACAAGAGTTAGTTTCCCTAACACAAAATTAAGATCCCAAAGAGGAGCCACCAGTTTACTTGGAGGACTCTTACGCAAAGAGCATTTTGACACTCTACTGCCTTAAAAGAGGAGGTTCCATGGGTAGACATGCTGAAATGGCTGATAAATGAACCCTGATAGAGGAATATGAAATGCATAGGATAGTAACTCACACAAATATTGTAAAAAACAGAGAACAACTAGCCATGAATGGGTGCTGGTTATGCTGTTGGCACCAACTAGAGAACATATTCCATTAGCTAATATATGATTTTCTAGTAGCAGGTTTTCCTGCCTCCATTAGTACCTGAAGCAAGTTCAAGGTTTATTATATGATCTGTTAATGAGCCATATTATAGATGAACAATTATATCATTTTTTTCTACTAGAACAACTAATGATACCTGGAATTAAGGGGTTGCCTAAGGTAGACAAAGACCCCCTGCATCCACCTCTGAGATGTATAGTGGCGGGGGTAGGATGGGTCATGGAGCCACTCTCCATATTTGTAGAAGGCAAGTTGAAAATGGTTTTAAGTACTTTGAATATGTCTTAAAAGACACCAATCACTTCCTTATGGATTTAAAACATCACTTGATTAATAACAATAATGAAATTGCTTATAACTTATTTGTAACATTTGCTGTTAAGAATTTATTCACCAGTATACCCAATGATTATGACATACAGGTAGTGAGAGAATTGTTAAGCATCAAAGATGTTTATAAAAGTGATATGGTTATGCTCATTTGCATAGTCCTAGAAATTATATTGGAAAATAATTCCATTATGCTTGAACAGGAGGCCTACTTACAGCAATGAGGTGTCACCATGGGCACCCCATGTGTTAATTCATATGCCAATTTGGTGATATATTACTGAGAAGAGAAGTTCATTTTGAAAAATGCCACATATTCAGGTTACATGAAGCTGTATAGGCATTTTTTAGATGATGTATTTATTCTACAGGCTGAGAGTGATTTAGAACAATTCTTGAGTTTTATTAATAATACTATCAGTTTTCTGACTTTTACACACACTGCTTCTTCCTCCAGCATTCATTTTTTAGATGTGAGGCTGTATAAAACTCAGATGGGGAATATTGATACCACTAATTTTAGGAATGCCTGTTGGAAGAATAGCTTACTGATGTATGAAAGCATGCACCAGAGATATGTTTTCACTAATGTTATCAAGGGACAGCTTACAAAGATGTCTAGACTTTGTACGATGGAAGATGACTATATTATAAATATGGAGCAACTAGGAGCCCAGTCTGAGGGCAGGGGGTACAACAAGGAATCTATAAACTTGATGACTCAACAAGTCTTAAGTAATAGGAATACCACAGCCAGACCTTATTTTTCAGCTGATCATGTCCCTTTATATGAGGGAAGGAACGTGAGAAGGATGAATAGGCAGAATGGCTTAAGATTCTTCACTAAATATACCAATGATAGTATCTCAGTCTGTGACAACATAACAAAATTGGAGACTACTAATCACAGATGCCAGATCATCTGAAATTGTGGGCAGTAAACCAGGTTTTCATTTTAGAAACTCCAAGAACCTAAAGCAGTTATATTACTTGAGATCACAGTCCCAGCGGAACTTCTCAGAGAGACTAGACAGTTTCCCTTGTCATAGATGTAAAGCTTGCTCTGTTATTACCCAGAAACAACAGTTCCAATATCCAGGATTTGATTTTACATTTAAGCCCAGGTTCCATGCATATTGTCAGAGACAAAATGTGCTATATTTGGCCAAGTGCAGAGCCTGCTCCTGCTTATTTGTAGGGAAAACTGTACAGAAATTTTGAGACATCTTTATGATATCAGGACACATAATGTTAAGAAAGCCCTAGCAAAACATATACAAGAGAATCCACAACATATGTTCTCTTTCAGGGTGTTGCAATATGTAAAGGTGAACCTTAGGGGGGGTGACTTGAACATATATTTGAAAAGCCTGGAGCTGAAATGGATACTTAGACTACAGGCTCAAAAATTCCCAGGCATTAATGCAAATGTACGTCTAAAACCGGCCTTGAGAAGGAGGAAGTTACATACATAATGTTTCTATGATTTCATTGGTTCTTTAATTCATGAGCAACATGATTGGTTGGTTTCTGTTTTAAATGTGAGAATGTTTGCTTTAAGAAATATGTGGATCTGATGAAGCATTTGTGAACACAAAATCACTTATCTTTGTTCTTAATAAACTTATCTATTTTAATTTTATGGTCGTTGTAGCCATGCTCGGTATTTGTCTTTTTGGTCCATTAGTACCTGCTACACATCCTCGAAAAACAGATACCTAAAAGGAATAAAAACCCGATTCTTAAGGTGGTAAAATTAAGATGACTGATGTCCAGGTGTAGCAAACATCTATGTTCTTGTATGTGTAGGTCCAGTCTGTGAGGAAGCTTGTAGTATCTGCCCCGGCCATTTCCAAAAGAAGGGAGAACCATGGATGCCTGGGCCAGAAGGGAGTCATCACAGTGATGTTGGGGGTTTCATTCTGATCTGCGGTAGTACCATGGATATTAATGGACAGGGTGGAAAGACATACAGGAACATTTCTGTCCAAAGAAAAGAAAAGGCATCTTCCAGGCCTTCTTGCATGGAGTCGTGGAACAGAGTTTTGCCAGTTGATTGTTCAGAGAAGATGCAAATGGGGTCTAATTAAGGAACTCCATGGAAATGGATGAAATCAAGGAAGACCCTGGATCTAGTTTCCATCCATGAGGGTCTGCCTGGTCAAGCTCAGTTTGTCTGTCACACAGTTTTGCTCTCACGGAATGTAGGATGCCTGCAGCATGAGACTGTGCTGTGAAGCTACATCCCAGACTAACTTTGCTAGTCTGCAATAGGGATGTGACCTGGTACTCCTTGCTTGTTGACCTACCACATCACTGTGGTTTTATCTGTAACCCCTTGAGAAAGTCCGTGGAACCAATGATGTTTCAGAGAACCGAGTTCTCCTTTCATCAGGGCAAGCATCTCCTTGACATTTATGTGCTTGCATCTGTCTTTGGTGTCCCACATCCCTGCACTTTTATCTTTCCTCAGACTGCTTCCCAAATGAAGTCTGAAGCATCTGTCATGACTGACTGAGTTGGAGCAGGGAGGGAGAAGGAAAAGGGAAGACCTTGATTTAAGGATATCTGCTGTCTCCACCAAGTTATTTCTCATCTTACAAATCCCAGCACTGGGATATGAAAAGATAAAGAGTGCTGATGCTGGATCCAAAGAGATTTTAGTTACCACTGTATCTTTTTCCTGTGGAGACTTGCCAGGGGTATCATGAGACCCAAAATACTGAGGTATTCCCTCGTAGTGACTGAAGTCTGAGTGGAAAACCTTAAAACAGATCTAAATGAAGATCTATTTTTCCAGTGGAAGGAAATCTCTTTGAACTGAGGTGTCTAGTTGACATCCCAGGAATACAATCCTGCATGAAGGAATCAAGAAGACTTTAGAATGTTCTCTTGGAATCCCAGCTTGTGCAAGAGATCTCTCTCGACATTTTGGGAAGACTCTCCAAAGATAAGCAAGTCATCTCAATATGGAAAAATGCAGATACCCTGGAGCTTGCAATCAACTACAACTAGAGCTAAACACATTGTGAGCACTTTTTGTGCAGTGGATAGTTCAAATGATAAGGCAAATTACAGATAATGTGATCCAGTCACACAAAAAGTCTGGATGAATAGGAATGTGATGATAAGCATATTTTAAGTCTAGTGTTATCAGGAAACCTGAAAGAGGAAGAAGAGGCAACAAGGTATGATATGGCATCATTCTAAATTTGGGAACTATCACAAACAGTTTAGGAAACAAGGTCCCAGAAATATGTCTTCAGGAATAAGAACATCACTGAATAAAACCCCTTCCACACTTGCAAGGTTGAGCTGGTTCTATCACTCCTTTGGCTGAAATTTTTTTTAACAGATTTTCAGTCCTTATTACATCCTCTCTTATCACATTCTTTGTTTTTTATTCTTAAATGTAAATCATCGGCATATGGCATACATAATGGTAATACAACATCTCTTCTTTCAGTATCATCTCTAGTACTTCTTTCATATAATTAACATTCTTTTCATCTTTCTTCCTTTGATTTATACCATAGATCCCCTGTACAATTACCTCATCCAATACCTTCTCAATCCTTCTTTCTTTAGTATTTTCATACATATTTTACACTCAATGTTTCTTAATGTTTAAGTTCCCATGTTTTTTATGTCTTTCTTTCATCCTCTTTCCATGTAAATTTTATCACTCCATCAAATAAGTCTTCCTCCATCACACCTCATCAATTCACTTAATAGTTAAAATTCTCATCAGTCTTTATTAATTTCCTTATAATATTCAAAGTCAATGCCATCTTACCCTGCTGCGGATTCATTCTTACTCATGGCTGGCTTTAGGCACCAGCGAACCCTGCAGTTGCTGGGAGACCCCCTGTACCTGAGGGGCCCCCAACTACAGCAAGTTATATTATCCTGATATTTTGTAACATATCTGTCAAACCAACAAGATCTAGCATTTTAATCTTGTATACTTAATAAACCAGGTGGGTAATAACTCTTATTTGTATCTCTTTTAAAATTCAAAGGTAACTATGGCTATAGTAAGAAAGTTTTATGAAGAAGCATTTTCACATTTCCATGACATATTTTACCAGTGACATATTAGTGATCAGCAGTATGGTTTCATGCCAGGAAAGAGCACTACAGATGCAATATTTGCTCTGAGAGTGTTGTTGGAGAAATACAGAGAAGGTCAGTAGGAGTTGCATTGTGTCTTTGTGAACTTAGGGAAAGCATATGACACGATGCCTAGAGAGGAGTTGTGGTATTGTATGAGGAAGTCGGGAGTGGCAGAGAAGTATGTAAGAGTGGTACAGGATATGTACGATGGTAGTGTGACATTGGTGAGGACTGCAGTGGGAGTAACAGATACATTTAAGGTGGAGGTGGGATTACATCAAGGATCAGCTCTGAGCCCTTTCTTAATTGCAGTAATGATGGACAGGTTGACAGATGAGATCAGACAGGAGGCCCCGTGGACTATGATGTTTGCAGATGACATTGTGATATGTAGTGAGAGTAGGCACCAGATTGAGGAGACCCTGGAGAGGTGGAGATATGCTTTAGAGAGGAGAGGAATGAAGGTCATCAGGGCTAAAACAGAATATATGTGTGTAAATGTGAGGGAGGGTAGAGGAATGGTGAGGATGCAGGGAGTAAAGTTGGTAAAGGTGGATGAGTTTAAGTACTTGGGACCAACAGTTCAGAGTAATGGTGAGTGTGGAAGAGAGGTGAAGAAGAGAGTACAGGCAGGGTGGAATGGGTGGAGAAGAGTGTCAGGAGTGATTTGTGACAGACGGGTACCAGTAAGAGTGAAAGGGAAGGTCTACAAGAGGGTAGTGAGACCAGCTGTGTTATATGGGTTGGAGATGGTGGCATTGATGAAAAGGCAGGAGTCAGGGCTGGATGTGGCAGAGTTAAAGATATTAAGATTTGCACTGGGTGTGACTAGGATGGACAGGATTAGGAATTGGTATATTAGAGGGTCAGTTCAGGTTGGACAGTTTGGAGACAAGGCAAGATTGCGTTGGTTTGGACATGTGCTGAGGAGGGATGCTGGGTATATTGGGAAAAGGATGCTAAGGTTGGAGCTGCCAGGTAAGAGGAAAAGAGGAAGGCCTAAGATAAGGTTTATGGATGTGGTGAGAGAGGATATGCAGGCGGTTGGTGCATGATACAGAGGACAGGAAGAAATGGAAACAGAAGATCCGCTGTGGTGACCCCTAACAGGAACAGCCGAAAGAAGATGATGATTTTACCACTGACATAGTACCCCAAATCCTGCTGGTGGACATTATCTCCACTAAAACTAACCACAGGGCCAGCATTAGGTACCTGCAATACCCATGGCTGGAGGGGGCCCTTTAATCATCTTTGACTATAGCTGCTGTTGGTTGGGGAAAAATGAGGATTAAAAAAGTGCATTAATTTCTCAATTGCACTCGTTAACCTGAACAATAACCTTGTTAGGATAAAGCTGGTAATGAACATAAGCAAGATAAGCACTAGAGATAGCAGCAGCCCAGAGTGACTGATCTCGATGTATAACTTGGATTTTAAGAAGAGCTGATGCTTCCAATCTTCAGGGATGGTTTTCTCTTAATGGGAGTTTTATAAATACTGGCAGAACACCCAGTACTATAACTCTGAAACTCTTTGCTGAAGAATTCAGCACAATTGTAAAAACAATAGAAGAATAATGGCTCAAAATCAGGAACACACTTTAAATATTATTCTAATTCACTTAAAAAAGTTAATAGAATGCACCCTTAGCATCAACATGCATTTTTTTGAACAATAAAAAGTATAAAACTCTGATGTCTAGACTTACCATCTGTCTGTAATCACAAATTATTTACCAGCAAGTCAAACTTTTAAACAAAGGACAGAGCAAAATTATGAGTAAAATCAGGGAAGGTATGTGAAATCAGGTGCAGTGACAGCTATGCATTGCTCCTCAATTAGGTAAATAAAAGTGACTTACCTCTGCTGCTGTTTGATGACTGCTAAACAGCAGTCACCTTTCAGGTGTGACAGTATCAGTATTGCACATTGAAGGAGTGTGGGTGGGGGTTAGGGAAGCAGGCAGCATTCTGGGATAGACCTGTTTATCCTCACAATTGGCTTGTTAGTTTATTATGAGCTACTATTTTGTCAGCAGTGAACGTTTAGCCTTAAGCACAACTTAATATCTTCCTTGAAAGGCAAAAAAAAAATAAGACTGAAATTCTTTTCCAACTCATGATTTTTGTTTAGGCCACCATTTGATTAAAAGGTTGGGAAAGTGATTTAATATGCATCCCAGAGCATCTATGACCCTGTGGCTTCTTGGACCTGGCTTACTTGCATTATTTCCTAAATGTTTATTACTGTACTATCTTGGTCAGGAAAGGTGCGAGGAACACTAAAGCTGAACTGAATTTCTTTCTTTAATCATAATTTATGTTTAAGTTATCGTTGAATGATAAGGGTGTGTAAAAAGGAACAAAACATTAAAAATATACTTCAGAGGATACAGAAAGTTATGGTGTCTTGAAAAAGCTGGAGAATAAGGGAAATGTGAGAAAAGGAAGAAAAATGTAAGGTACATGGTATGGAGACCCCAAGATGGCGGGAAACAGAGAGTAGGGCTGGAGCATGTGTATGTGCATGCAGGTGGGGGGCTGAAGCAGTAGGCCTAAGGTGCCATTTCAACCAAGTCCAGACCTTTCCACAGAGGTGTTATGATATAGCATTGCTGCAACTTAATGCAACTGTAATGTCCCTTTGTGAGATGGGCCAACATAGTGCGGTACATTGACCTGTTGTAATGTAAGATCATTATCGCTACAGGTCAGTGTGTGAATAAAAGTTTGCATCATGAACTAAAAGATTGTCTAAGGGGGGTGGCAGTGACAGCATGATACTTACACTGGAAGTACCTAAGGAACCCCCAACTTGATTTTTGCTGGGGGGGCCTCAAAATGCTAACACTGGCCCTGTTCTTACCATCTACATCATGTCCCAATGATCTCTCTAGAATTTATTTGCCATGGGGAGAAGAGTTGTACTTGACTCTGCTTCCACTTACTGAGTGTTACCTCTTCCTGTTTAAAATCATTCTCTTATATACTTTAAAATCATTCTCTTATATATTATAAGTATTCTTATTGTTTTGTCCTTCTTACCATAGATTAACAATTATCTCTTATTTTATCTAATCACATGTTTAACTGTCTTTCTTTCAGTGTTTTACTGGGCTATTATCACCTGCCTATTAACACAAAAGCAAATTAAACACCGAGCAATACAACCATCTTGCACTTTAACACTAATCACAACAGAACATAAGGTGATGACAAGCAGAACAAAACTGTATATCACAGCTAAAAAATGTATGTTATAATCTTGTTCTGCTGCTAAATAGAAAAACTGTGCTAAAGCTGTGTGCGCCACACAGTGCCTTCACCGTCTCTTTCATTATACTTTATATTGCCATTTCAATTTGGGCTTTAATTACTTAAAACTCTAACTTACAGTATAATGTACCATCTTCAGCTATCCCCTAACAGCATACCTTATACCACAGTGTGTTTTAGTGCAGTAACCATTAAGTGAGAGCTGGTCCTACTTTATTTACCTTCACTCTGCTCATGCACACTCTGTTGCCCTACATAAAACCAAATTCACACCCACCTCTCCTCCTTTAAAATTAATCCCTCCAAACTCCCCCCAATTACTGCATCTGCCTAATTTTACTACCTCCTCCAATAGGATTATTCTATTGTTTTCTCTGCTCCTAACAAGAAACACAAGTATCCAGACATACTCTAAAACAAAACAAATATACTTTAACCTACAAGTAAGTCACCTCACATACATAAGACAATTATTTGTGACCAATGCTGTTTTAGTCTCTGTCTTCCTTACAATCTATGGAATTTCATCAATATATATTTATAACTTGCCTACTAACACACATACACATCCTAACAAGCAACACAAGTATACAGACATACTCTAAAACAAAACAAATATACTTTAACCTACAAGTAAGTCACCTCACATACATAAGAAAATGATTTGTGACCAATGATGTTTTAGTCTCTTTCTTCTATATCTTTATCTTCCTTACAATCTATGGAATTTCATCAATATATATTTATAACTTGCCTACTAACACACACATACACACAAAAACAAGCTCCACCTCATCTCTCTAGCTTAACACATCACCTTGCCTCTACCAGGCAATGTCCATATACCTATACAACTACATATATATAAAACTAAACCATCCATCTATAAGATCAACAATAAATCGGAAACAAAAATGGTAGCTGGCTTCATACTTTCTTAAATAAAAATAAGTGGAGACATTTACCCAAACACATGCACTGTTCAACAGTTCCACATTACCAGTTCTACACCAAATACCTCCACTGTTTCTACGAAACAAAATTCCAAATATAACCTCCTCCTACGCATAAATCTAAGAAGCATATACAACAAAATCCATCAACACTCGCCTTGCCTTACTATCTTCTCTCCTGATATAGAATTTTCCACAGAAATCAGATACCTGATAATAACCCCACCCAGGTTTTAACTTAATCAGACTTGACAGAAAAGAAAAAAAACAAGCTGGTGGAATTGCAGTCTTCTATAAAAAAGTACAGTTTTGTACCTACCATAAATGTAGATGTTCGAGGATTCCCTTGCTGCAGTCCTGACAATTGGGTATAGTCCGCGTCCCAGTCGGCCCGAATACCAGAGTATAAGGCTGACGTCGGTCATGGCGCCTTAGACTGACGTCAGCACGTCAGGGTACTAATGCGCATGACCGACGTCATTTCCTCAGTCTTTTCTTGCCCCAGATGTCAGAAGACCCAAAAAGACAAGTCCCAAAAACAACCTGCACCAAAAAACATGTACAATATATACAGTAATATATACAAAAATATAAGCATGTAAACTCACCTACACAACCACCCTGAAACACAGAGGGAAGGAGGGAGGGTAAATTGGACTGCAGCAAGGGAATCCTCGAACATCTACATTTATGGTAGGTACAAAACTGTACTATGTTCTTCGCCTTCCCTTGCTGCAGTCCTGACAATTGGGTAGAATCCCAAAGCAGAGGTAAGGGAGGCTGGCAAATTATAAAGTAGCAGGAGCTGACAACATGCCTTGTAAAACAGCTGTGGCAAAACCAGCTCTAGTCTTAGAGTATATAGGCAGGTGATAATGCCTAGAGAAAGTATGCACTGAACTCCAAGTAGCTGCTTCCAGAATATCCTTAGTTGCCACCCCCTTAGAAATGCTGTCAAGTGGCAGTAGCCCTAGTGGAATGAGGCCTAATCCCAGCTGGAACCTCTTTGCCATGATGGGAATAACAAAATGCAATGCAAAAGCCAATCCACCTAGAAATAGTTTGTTTTGACACAGGCTTGCCCTGTGAACTTAAAGCAAAAGAAACAAGTAACTGCTGAGACTGCCTAAAATCTTTAGTCCTGCTCAAATAATAACGCAATTGCCTGTGTACATCTAAAGTGTGCAAAATCTTTTCCCCTTTATTTTGAGGATCTGCAAAAACGTAGGCAAATGAATAGTTTGGTTTAAAGCCACACTAGAAACCACCTTAGGCATAAAGGAAGGATTAGTACGTAATGATACCCTGTCCTTATGGAAAATCAAAAGGGCTCTACTGCCATAAGGGCCTGCAACTCAGACACCCTTCTTGCAGAAGTAATAGCCAACAGAAAAGCAGTCTTCCATGACAAATATTTCAATTCAGCAGTAGCTGCAGGCTCAAAAGGTTGTAGAGTAAGTTTTTCCAACACAAAATTGAGATCCCAAGCAGGAGTAGGAGCTCTACGTGGGGTCTTATATTCTTTGCCCCTCTAAGAAACTGCTTGAACAAAGGATGAAAACAAAGGTGGGTCACAATCATAGTGAGCTGAAATTGCTGCAGCATGAATCTTTATGGAAGAGAAAGACAAACCTTTGTCCAATAACTCAGTAAGATATTGAAGAGCCACACTCAAATTAGGCTCTGAAATCTCCAAATTCTTTGCTGTACTCCAAAATAAAAATCTCTTCCATTTTTCTGCGTACACTCTCCTAGTACTAGGCCTTCTAGCTTCCATAATCACATTTAAAACTTGTTGAGGAAGCTGAGACCTACCATGCTTCAACACAGAATATGCCAAGCTGTGAGATGAAGAGATTGAAGCTTGACATTGAGCAGATGACCGTCCTTCTGAGATAACAGATGAGGAATCAGAGGTAAAGGCCATGGAGGCTTCTTTACAAGACTCCTTAGAAGTGGGTACCAGTGTTGCCGAGGCCAATCTGGAGCTATCAAAATCATCCTTGGCCTGTCCTGTCTGACCTTTAGTAATACCTTTGAAAGAAGAGGTAGAGGTGGAAAGGCATAGACATGAAGGTTTTTCCAACTGAAAGACAGAGCATCCACTTTCCAAGCTGTGTGATGAAACCCCTTTGTGCAATACTTTGGCAGCTGGTGGTTTAGTGGAGAAGCGAACAGATCTATGTCTGGAGTTCCCCATGACACTGTCAATTTCTGAAATACATGAAGATCCAGTTTCCACTCGTGGGGATCCATGATTTGTCTGCTTAATACATCTGCTAGGGAGTTCTGTGCTCCTGGCAGAAACCTTGCCTGAAGAGTCAGTTGCAGGCTTAACGCAGTCTCCCATAAAATCATTGCTTGCCTGCATAGAGGATAAGAATGTGTTCCCCCTTGCTTGTTGATGTACCACATGACAGTTGTGTTGTCTGTCAGAATCAACACCTGCCCTGGAAGAAGTAACTCCTTGAACGCCATCAATGCAAACTGGACTGCTAACATCTCCTTCATGCTGATATGTAGATGCTGTAGTCTGGCAGGCCACTTGTCTTGTATCCACTTTCCATTTAGATGAGCTCCCCAAGCAGTGTCCGAGGCATCTGTCGTTAAAATCTGACTCGCCTCTGGCCGGGTCACAGAGAGTCCCTTGTTTAGGTGACATTCCTGAGCCCACCACAAGAATTCCTTTTGAAGGCAAGGTATTATTTGAATGACAGTGTCCAAATCTTGGCAGTGCTGTGTCCATACATTTTTGAGATACCATTGCAGCTTCCTCAGATGCAGTTTGGCATTGGGAAGCACCAGAATACAAGATGCCATGAACCCTAATGCTTGAAGGACTGTCCTTGCAGTCAGCACGGACTGATGAGATAGTTGATGGAAGTAAAGTGACAGACTCTTTTGTTTGTCCGGGGTTAAAAAGGCCATCTGGGCTGCTGTATTCAGTCTCACACCCAGAAAGCACATGTCTTGAGAGGGTACTAGACTGGACTTTATTTCGTTCACAGAATACCCTAGGCATCTTAGCACTGCTATGACATATTCCAGATGCTGTAGAAGGTGTTCCTTTTCTTGAGCCAGAATCAGGCAGTCGTCCAAGTAAGGATAAATTTGAATGCCTTGAAGCCTGAAGTAAGCTATCACTGGAGCCAGAACCTTTGTGAATACTCTGGGCAGTAGATAAGCCAAAGGGCAATGCAGAGAACTGATAATGAAAATCTCCAGTTCGAAACCGCAGATACTTTCTGCAACTTAGCCTTATGGGCACATGAAGGTAAGCTTCCTTGAGATCCAAAGTTACCATCCAGTGATCCTTGCCCAGCAGAGGTAACAGTTGCTGTAACGTCAACATCTTGAACTTGGGAATGTCCAGATAAATGTTGAGGATAGATAAATCCAAAATTGGTCTCCACGTGTTCCCCTTCTTTGGCACTAGGAACAGGCGAGAATAAAATCCAAGCCCCTTTCTGACACAGGGACTGGCTGAATAGCCCCTATCTGGAGTAACTGAGAAACTTGCTTGTGAGCCTCTTTTCTTTGTGGAGGAGGAACATCTGGCATGCCTTTGAAAGGCGGCATTGTGTGGAAATAAAATCTGTACCCGTGATGAATGATATCCAGCACCCATCTGTCTTGAGTGATTAAATCCCAATTTTCTTTGAAAAGAGACAATCTTCCTCCCAAAGGAGCTGCCAGATGAGAGTCCACTGGCAGCTGAAAAGGCAGGTCATTGGTTCTGCTTACGAAAGGACTGACCCCTGCCCTCACCAGAAGTCTGAGCAGGTGAACTGTCTGATCTAGGCCTAAACGAACCTTGAGCCCTGCCCTACCACGTCTAGACCTACCCCTAGACTGGGAACCATAAGCAGGATATGTCCACCCCTTAGCAGGCCAATTTCTACTAAACTTCGGAGGCTGCACCTGCAAAATCTTTAACAGTCTGCATAGACTTAGCTTTGTCCTCCATTTTCTTTAAAACTGCTTCCACAGGCGGTCCAAACAACACATCAGACTGTAAAGGAGCATCCAAAATCCTGGTCTTAACATGCTCAGCTAAATTCTGATCCTTCAACCATGCATGTCTGCGAAGAACAGAACTAGTAGCAGCCACCCTCGAGGAGGCCTGAACAGCATCAAAACCACACTGCAAAGAATGCTTACCCACTTGTTCAGACACATGAACCAAATCCAGCAATTCTTTACACTCAATACCTTCCGCCAAAGCATCCACTTTAGATTTCAATTGTGAAAGGAGATAATTCTGATATTTCAGCATATGAAATTGACAATTCAAAGCCCTCATGGCTAGAGTGGAAGAAGTATATACTTTCTTACCCCACCTATCCAAAGCCCTTGCCTCTTTATCAGAGGGTACAGGATTTTTAACCACAGAAGCTTTAACACCTTTAGGCCCCTGAGAAACAGTTTCTGGGTCCGCCCTGGGACTCTTAAACAAATACTTATGAGCTTCGGGCACCCTATAATACCTATCAGGCTTAACAGGAGCAGGAGGCAAGGAATCAGGGTTCAGAGAAGCCTCTGCAAAAACATCCTCCACCACATTCAACACAGGAGGAATAGCTAAGGGCCTATGCTGGGCAAAAACAAGAATTCCCTAAGCCTTTTTCTGGAGTCAGAGTAATCTTGGCCTTCCCATTTAAAGTGCTCCCTCATGGAGTGAAGAGTCTCTGAAAATGAAAAATCCTCAGGAGGAGAAGCTGAAGGAGTGGAATCATCCACATCAGAATCAGAATAAGTAGGAAACTCTTGCAAGTCTTCCACAGAAGACTCTGAAGCCTGTGAACACTGTTCAAAACTATCAAACTCCTGTTCCACCCTAGGCCTCTTATCAGGAGGGGGCATAGAACCTCTAATCAGAGTAATCAAATCTTCTGCCATTTTAAGCATATGTTTCTTAGGCACAGAGCCCGAAATGCTAGGAGAAGCCCCTACAGAAGCTGAACTTGGCCTTCCTCTAAAAGAAGCTTTGGCAACAGAAGGAGAGGCCCTAACTACCTTGGGAAGAGAGGGAAGAACAGTTACCTGAGAAGCCCCCTCAGCCTGGCCTACCTCCTGAGAGGGCACATCCTGTAACAGTAAAGTATCTGCCTGAGACTCCATAGAGACTCCTGGCAAAACCTCTGGCTCCCCTGAGCCTTCTAAAGGACCGACGTCCGGGACTGCCGGTTCCTCACCCCTAGACTTCACTGTTTTGTCCTTACGCTTCTTAGAGGAAGCAGGCGTCGGAGCATCCGACGGCATAGTATAATTGCAACGCTTCCCAAACACTAACCTAGCACAATCAAGCCTCCTCTTAATAGTGCGCTTGTTAAATCTAGCACAAGAGCGGCAACCAACAACGTCGTGCTCAGGCCCTAAACAAGGTATACACAATGTATGATAATCCCTATGCGGTATCTGCTTCCCACAAGAAATACAGTTATTCACTTTTTCTGACATCCGGTTAAATACTGAGGCAAGAAAAACCAAAATGTTCCCAACGGGTTACTTAGCCAACTCTGTATTCGGTCTGAAACTCCGGTTTCGGAAAATCTCAGAACGCCAACCTGCACTCGCAAAATTGCTTCTGCATCGGACCATGCGGCAAAAAAGACTGAGGAAATGACGTCGGTCATGCGCATTAGTACCCTGACGTGCTGACGTCAGTCTAAGGCGCCATGACCGACGTCAGCCTTATACTCTGGTATTCGGGCCGACTGGGACGCGGACTATACCCAATTGTCAGGACTGCAGCAAGGGAAGACGAAGAACATCTTCTTAAACATAATTGTACTCAGACAAGAGATACCAACATTTAGTAATAATCCTACTACTACTGCTAAAAGTCACCAAAAAATCTGTATCTCAGGAATCTATATCCAACTAGGTTATAATGTTACAACTAGAGAAAATCTCCTCCACTGTATATTTCACCATGCTCATTATAAAACATTATTTTAGTAGACCTGTCAACTCATAAATAGTAAAACCCGTACAGAAATAATGAATTCATATGGATTTACTCAATGAATTACTTCTACTATGAGATTTGATAAAAGCATTAGCAGGGAATCAACCTTAGACTGGATACTAAATAAACTAGCTAACAATGTAATGACAGCTGGAGGTCTACCAGAAACAATAAGTGATTATCTGCCAGCTTACTTCAATTAGCAGCTATATTACTTGTGACAAACAAATCATATACAACCAAATATGTAATTTAATTAAATGCAACAAAAAAACCTTCATCAATACACTATACAAGTTCAACTGGAATTTGAGATTAACACTTGATAAACCTCTGTTTTAGTTGGGTTTTCACACATTTTTGTCTGTTACAATTTATTAATAACACTATTTATTTTGTTGATTTTTATGTATTTATCAGGTTGTTTGCAAAATCTGTATTTGATAATTGAAGGATTGCTGCACCCATCCATACATTTATTAAATGAGTAGAGGTAGTTTTTTAGACTGTCTGAGTAGTTCTTTATACTGTCTGTATATATTCATTCAACCTGTTGTTCTTTTTACTCCTACTTTTATTCTTGTTGTTTATTTCTATGGTTGTTAATTTTTATATTAATTCAACTGTTTAACAGTATGTTTGTAAGTATACATAGTGACAAGTGCATTGTTTGACAAGTTTAGCTGGTGTTTTATGATTTGTTGGCTTGTTTTACTAACAAAATAATGAATTAATTAATTTGCTGGAGGTACATTATAGTGTTTTAGTAACTTTAGGTCTGATGAAGTCCTTGGATATTGGGATGAATGTACTAAACTGAAGTGAAAAATAAAAGTTTTATAAACTAGCTTTTGGTGACCACGATTCTTTCCACAATACTGGCTTTGCTATGCTAACTTTTGTTGTTGCCTTGCCTTTTTAAACAGGTTTTAGCTTAAGCTATCCTGTTTTGTGGGAGGTTTAAAAAGATTACTCCATTTGTTATCATTCAATGTAGTGGTAACACAAAGTTCAAACCTTAGACCACTTCTCCTCAACATCTTTATAAGCAGACTCCATACTGTCACACTACAAGTTAGTCTAGTTCAAAATGCTGATGACTAAACTTTAACTTTCACATCTCCAACAATATCCAGACCAAGAAATGACCCAAACCTATTTTTTTCCTTTGAATAAACTTTGTTTAAAAAAAATCTTCTGTGCATTTTAATACCAGTAAAATAAAGTTGATGTTTTCACCCCAGCACTATAATAGTCAAAATCAATCCTTCTTAATAACATTAACAAATAACATTAACATTTAATTAGTTATACATAGCAAACTGAGAGTTGTCAAGGATGAGAAACTCAAATTTGATTACCATATTCTATAAACCATTAAAACCATTAGAAATTAGGCTCTCTTTCTGCAGGGTCAAATGTTGCCTTACAGACACTGCATGGAAGATATTAGCCTGAAGCGTGTACTCCCAGCCCTTTTAAATACATCAGTCATACTGGCAAATCTAAAGGCCATACTTGAATATACATTTGAATCATGCTTCAGCAAAGTTGTTTAATTTGCTATTAGCACACCAAACAAAATCCATGACTGTCAATTAGAGATTCCCTGCTTGCCTGATCTACATAACCAAATAACTGCATATAAACAGATATATTATCCATTTAAATGCCCCTCTCTTACTGCCTTAATCCCCTACTGGGGTAGTCTGTTCTATAGAAAAGTTCCTACTAGTAACATCTAATTCTAACAACAGATTATTCACTATACTCACGTTAGGTCTGCAAATTATAGAAAGCTATCACTGAAAAAATAAAACTTACTGACAAACTAACTGGCTTTAAAAATAGGCTCAAACAACAACTCAAGCAGTCATGGCCCTGCTGTCCACTCTGTTCACTGCATACTAGCTGCATATTTTGTTTTTTTGTTTTTTTCTGCTAGGCTATACATACTTTTTTTCTGACAAAACTGTTTAGCAGGCTGTAAATGTCCAGTTTGCAAGCAGTGAAAACAAAATATGCAATAGACAAATTGGGTTAGAAACAAACATGACACATTTCATTAAGGGCCTTAAATGCTGTACCATGGTCACCAAATGATGTTAAGTGTAGGGGTTACACAGCCTAAATTCTTACAACTAACATCCATTCGTGACAAATATTAGCTTTATGCATTTCAGCAATGTCACTAAATATGTAATTAAATCATGAATAACCTTAACAGCTTATAGCAAATGTATAGTACTGCACAGTGTTGTAATCGTTGACTTATCACAATTTTACCTACCTCAGTTTGATTACAGTGCCTTTGATGTAACCATGTCAACAATACCGGAGGCTTAGCCAAATTCTTACATATTCTGCTGTTTCACATAATGGGCTACTGATGCCTCATCAGTGGCAGTATCATTTTCCTGTATTCAAGATGTATGCTACTGCCATTGAAATTGTTCGTTGTATACTAACATCTCAGCTACTGAACTGTTAATCAGTGAGCCAACCACCATAATTCATTTATGATATTGCAGTTGCACAGAGGTAAAGAAAATACAGTGCTTCATACTTATAAATTGATGACACAAAACATATGTATACTCTAATTGCATGCTGTTTCCAATTGCTTACTTTAGGGTATTTTAGGGACCAGAGTCCGACATGTCTGAGATCTAGATGCTCTTGTTTTAGCTTTTTCTGAAAGTTAAATTTTTCAAGTTCACATAACAGGGACACATACAGAAAGAAAATGATAGCAGTAACAGCAGCTGTGATTCAATGCACTCCTCAGAGGTCAGAGAGGATTCTAAGGGCAAACAACTGTTTCAGGCAAAAAGTAACTAAAGGACAAAAGCCAATGCGATTCCAAACAAAACACAGAGATTAGAGATAATTCTAATTTGAAATAAGTCTCTGACAAAAGTAAAAAAGGGACAACAGCAGGTTTTGGTCAGTATAGTCCTCAAAGGATAGATTTCAAACACAAAAAAATCTCTCGTTCTTTAGAAAACAGTTGTTATAGTGCACAGCTAGTTCTTTTCTTTTTTTTCCCCTCAATTATTTTTTTATTTTCAATTAAAATAACATTTACATATTTTTAAATATCATTTTAAACTATATACAATATTTACAATAGCCTGACTTTCAATTATATACACTGTATGTTATTAAATATAGAATTAACAGATCAGTTATCAGAGATACAATATTGATTATTGCAGAGTGTCTAACAAAGATACAACTTTCTTCCAAGGATTATTTACCAATGACCTGAGATAGATTCGTAGTTCTTTGATTTTTATTTCCATTGCTGCAGTTGTCTTCAATAAAGTGTAGAATTCTTCCAAGGTCGGGGGTGTATTCGAATTCCACCTTCTAGTTATGCATTTCCTAGATATAGCAAGTATTGTCCATAACAAATGCATATTTGTCTTATTCAGGTAGGGACCTTTATTTACATTTAGTATAATCAATACTTTAGTTAAGGTAAAGGATTCATTAAATAAAGCTTGTAAAAAATGATTGATTCCATTCCAGTATGATTTAATTTTATTACATTTATAAAAAATATGAATCCAGTCTGCTTTATCTGACTTTTCACACCTCCACCAAAACATTTGTAGTAGTACTGATCTCTTTAATTCTATCTGGTGTTAAAAATGCTCTTCTATTCTATTATATTATATTCTATTCTTTTCTATTCCCAGTTAAATATTTTCCATTACTGTGTGTTAGAGGTGTAATTACTAACTGCAATGACTGACCTTTTGTTAAGAACTGCCAATATGATGGTTTGGAAATTGTTTTATATGTTATTAACCCTTTATATAGAGAGAGATCTTTCCCTCCCAACCTTTGGTTTGGCTGCTGTACGTCCCGACCCAGGTGGTGGATGGTAATCTAGAATTTCTACTAGTTGCCTTTCTGGTACCTGAAACCTCCTATACAAGTGACTCTGCCCTGCTGGAAAACCTGATATTGTGTCCACCAAGCTCCAACATTGCAAACATCGGGGGTAACATCTAAAACAGACTATAAAAATTTCCACTAGTGCCTTTCTGGTACCTGAAACCTCCTATACAAGTGACTCTGCCCTGCTGGAAAACCTGATATTGTGTCCACCAAGCTCCAACATTGCAAACATCGGGGGTAACATCTAAAACAGACTATAAAAATTTCTACTAGTTGCCTTTCTGGTACCTGAAACCTCCTATACAAGTGACTCTGCTCTGCTGGAAAACCTGACATTGTGTCCACCAAGCCCCAACATTGCAAACATCGGGGGTAACATCTAAAACAGACTATAAAAATATGTTACCTGTATATGTTTAATCTAAACGTTCTGACCCTAGCATTCTGGTCTAGCTACCTGCCTAGGACTACCAGCAGCCAATACCCTAATTTCCTATCTGAAGTCCTTTCCAAACCCTTACTTACTAAGCTCCCATAGCCACCATTGTTAGTTCTACATCCTTTATCCCTAACACTGTTTCTGTTTCCTACTATTTTCCTCCATTCACCCCTTCCTTACCTGCATAACTGTGAATTAACCTACTGGCCACTATGTGGCATCCTCCAACTTTCGGTTGGCTCCCTTTTCACTTGCTCTTTAATTCTCCAGTACCTTTCTTCTTGTACCTGGATCTCCTAGCTTACAACCACTCTTCTTTTTCTCCCTGGCCCCTGACAAATCTCTCTTCTTACTTTTCTTTGCTGCTAAACATCTGTGTACTCACCTCTCACTATATTTCCACTGTATTGCTTCTTCCATACCTGTACAACCTTACCTACTGGCTCTCCACCTTTACTGATTGTTTTTCCTGTGCACTACAACTCTTTTGTGTCTTTCAGTTACTCTTCTCTTCTTTTTCTCTTCTTTTCTTACGTTTTCCATTAAGGCTTTTATCCTAGCTATCTCCTCTCCCTCTCCCCACACTCATACATCTCTATGCTCCACCCACTTCATTAGGCCACCCCCCTCTAGTTCATTTACTACTCTCCCTCATCCATATTTACCGCCCAATACCTCTGCTCTAATCCCACACCCTCCCCCACACTGTCTAACGACCTTATAAATATATCCCCACATCCCTGGACGCCATCTTTCCCTCCCAACCTTTGGTTTGGCTGCTGTACGTCCCGACCCTGGTGCTGGATGGTAATCTAGAGTTAGCATTTATAACTCTGTGTTTTAATGGGTTACGTCTGTATTCTGATTTAAAGTACATCTGTGATTCTTCTTATCACAAGTATCTATTGTAGAATTTATATTACTACCCTATGACCGGTGAAGTGCTATTTATACGCTGTGCCTGCTACCCTATTTAGGGATGTTTATTGCTTAGACTGTTCTAGATATTTCTGCATACGCACGTGGCTTTTTGATGTTGTGCCTGCTACCCAAGATAGGAATGTATTAATGCTTAGATTGCACTAGATATTTGTGGCCACGTATGTTACGTTCTGTATTAGATTGTTGCTTTACTACTTGTAGTTAAATACTGCTGGCCTGGGAATCGCCCATCTGTGAACTGTATTTTTGTTACTTTTCCTGAGAGACTCAGAGGAGTCGTGGTGCACAGAAAAAACAATCAGTTATTCTTTACTTTTCAAAAACCGTTACTGCAGAGTGAGTTATAGCTTGTACTGTATGAACTTTTGTTGCGCAATTTAATTGGTCAGATTCGCTTAGGCGGCTTCCTTATCTCTGCCTCTGCTGCATGTCCTTTGGAATATTTGTAGTATATTTCAACTGCTTAGATATCTGCCAATGCTAATACTATATGAAATAGTGGCACACCATAAATACTGTCTCCTTTTAGCGCATTAAAACCAGACCTCAACGTGGTTTATGTATAAGCAGTACGCTCCCATACCATATACACTTGATTGCCTTCCCGCTTTTGACGCCTTTTTTTACATAGCTAATCTAAAAGCCTATCGTTACACCAGCGCACACCAGTACACCTTTGTGCCTGATCTGTGTTAGCTTCGATTGCGCTAAACATTGTGGGGACCGGCACACGCTGACCCTACTATTTTTATTGATTGTGATAACAGTTGGAGAACATAGTTCCTGCCTTACCCGCTAATAGGAACAGCGTCGCTACTTCTTGCTGTATAGTGGAACCTATTTTAAGCGACTGCTTCTACCCCACGTTATTACTTCCGGCCATGTAACGTATCTACTTAACCAGCCTCTCTCCATACATTCACCCACTAGAACTACATTTTAGTCTTCATTTTCTACTAGTAGCATCATGTTTGTATTTGAATATCTTACCTTAGAATGTTATTTTCACTGCATTTAACCTAACATATTGTTATTTTGACTGCAATTAACCTAACAAATTGTGTGCTTTTAATATACAATGCCTATTTAGTGTCAGATTTTAGTTAGATTATAAGTATAAATACAAATGTGTGTAGTGTTCACCTGTTAGACACTAATTTGCTAGGTCTCTATAACTGCTCTCCAATATTTGTCTCTGTTTTGCCTTACTATCTTCCTCTCTCTCCCTAAGATTTCTACTAGTTGCCTTTCTGGTACCTGAAACCTCCTATACAAGTGACTCTGCCCTGCTGGAAAACCTGATATTGTGTCCATCAAGCCCCAACATTGCAAACATCGAGGGAAACATCTAAAACAGACTATAAAAGTATTTTACCTGTATATGTTTAATCTAAACGTTCTGACCCTAGCATTCTGGTCTAGCTACCTGCCTAGGACTACCAGCAGCCAATACCCTAATTTCCTATCTGAAGGCCTTTCCAAACCCTTACTTACTAAGCTCCCATAGCCACCATTATTAGTTCTACATCCTTTATCCCTAACACTGTTTCTGTTTCCTACTATTTTCCTCTATTCACCCCTTCCTTACCTGCATAACTGTGATTTAACCTACTGGCCACTATGTGGCATCCTCCAACTTTCGGTTGGCTCCCTTTTCACTTGCTCTTTAATTCTCCAGTACCTTTCTTCTTGTACCTGGATCTCCTAGCTTACAACCGCTCTTCTTTTTCTCCCTGGCCCCTGACAAATCTCTCTTCTTACTTTTCTTTGCTGCTAAACATCTGTGTACTCACCTCTCACTATATTTCCACTGTATTGCTTCTTCCATACCTGTACAACCTTACCTACTGGCTCTCCACCTTTACTGATTGTTTTTCCTGTGCACTACAACTCTTTTGTGTCTTCCCGCTCTGTTCGCCCTTCGGGCTCACTCCGCTCCCCTCCCTGCCCCCAAATCTCACCCGCCCCTAGGACCTCTACATTTATCTCTACATAGACACTCCCCCCTCTCTCACAACCACTCACAACAACTTCCTGTCCCCACCCCCTCCATAATTAGTCCCCTCCCTTCTCTTCCTAACTACTCTTCTGACCACATCCTGTTAAGTCACTCACTTAGATCCAACTTAATATGCCTATCCAATACCACCCCACCCTACTACTAATTCTCCTAACTACACTCACCACTACCTATCTCTCAACCTCCTATGAACACAGCTTATCCACAACTCTTACTATCCCACGCAAATATACCCTAACTACTCCCCCACCTACACTCATTAACAATCTTAATGTCATCTATAAAACCTCTTATCTTCTACATAAATACCACCGTCTTTCTCACATCAAATACTGTATTCATAACCCCAAAAAACATGATATTTACCAGTGCAAACCATCACAATTCTATAACCTTTTATTAATTAGCTCACTGATACATGGAGACATACACCCCAACCCAGGCCCTGACCTATCCCCATTATTAACCAACGGCCAACTAGTTAAACCAAAGCTAACACCACCCACCAAACCTCCTAAATCACTCTCAATTGTCCAACTTAATATACGTAGCATCTGCAATAAAATATCACAAATTCATGCTCTACTTGAAGTCCAACAGTTCGACATTCTCTGTCTAAATGAAACATGGCTCAAACCTACAATAAAAGACAACGAAATTATCCCCCCTGGCTACAACATCCTGAGACAAGACCGCTTAAACAAAAAAGGTGGCAGAGTAGCTATACTCTATAAAACAGGCCTGCAATTAAGCATAACCAATCATACCCTTTTAACTGACACACATGCTGAATTAATTATCTCAAAACTTCAAATCAATCCACACAAAACTATAAATATTATCTGCACCTATATTTCCCCAGGCAAAAATCCTACAATATTAGAAGACCTACTAAACTGGCTTTCTCTAAATCTCCTCCAAGAAACAATACTTTTAGGAGACTTGAATATTGACTGGAACTTATGTGAACATACCAATCCATCTACACTTATTAACCTGCATGGCTTCACTCAAAACATAAACTCCCCTACGAGAGCAAACAAACATAGTAACAAAGAAGCTATACTTGATTGGATCTTAACAAATAGTCCCCAGCAAAAATATACAACAGGAACTCTCCCAGATGACCTCAGTGATCACTCCCTAACCTATATCATCAGGCATAAAACTAGTTTATCTATCCCAACCCAAGTTCGATTATCCCGTTGCAAAAAGCATTTTGACCCCAATCTATTTCACACTGAACTCATGCAAGTTAACTGGTCACCCCTCAAATCTCTCCCAATAGATGAAGCTGTTAACCACTTCAATAATACCTTTCTCACCATCCTTGAACACCATGCCCCTTATGCTCCATACGTATGAAAGCTAAAACAGCACAATGGCTCTCTAACAAAACTAGGCAACTAATTCTTAATAGAAATAAAGCTTGGAACAAATGGCGAACCACTAAAAATATAACTGATCATCTCTCTTTTAAACAAAAAAGAAATATGACAAAACAAGCCATACTTCATGATAAAAAAAACTTTTACATTCAATTACAACAATCTTTCCTCCACCAAACACATAAAATTTTGACTGCTATTAATACTCTGCTATCCCCTGGCAAAGCTGCCACACCTAATCCATTAGGCTCCAACACCAACTCCCCCTCCGAAATAGCTAATGCCTTTAACACCTTCTTTACTTCAGCCATTCTAAAGCTAGCTGACCAACAAAGCCCTGATACCTCCAAACTATCTATCCCTAGCTCTACCCCCCCCCATTTCACCTCCAATCCATACCTACCTCCTATATTTTGTCCTTACTTTAAAAACTTAAGCCAACAACCCCTTCAGCTGACAAATTACCTGCAGAATATCTCCAACTAGGTGCCAAAGCAATAGCTTACCCCATCTCACTATTAATTAATAGGACTTTAAAAGAATGCACTATCCCTACAGTCTGGAAAATCTCACACATTATCCCTCTCTTCAAAGGAGGCGACTCTTTGGAGTATTCTAACTTCCGCCCTATAGCGTTACTATCTCCTCTTGCAAAAATAATGGAGAAATGTATCCACAAACAGTTACTTAATCACCTGTTAAGCAACAATCTCCTAGCTAGCTGCCAACATGGGTTTCGCCCATCCCATAGTACTACCACTGCCCTACTATCCTTCATCGACTCTATCAACACAAATCGCAACAATAACACTCCTTCCTCTGCATTCTTTGTAGACCTGTCAAAAGCCTTTGACATGGTTAATCATCAACTTCTCCTACACCGCTTAAGTTCCCTCTCTCTTGACAACTAAGCCTTAAGCTGGTTCTCATCCTATCTTGAAAATCGCAAACAGGCAGTTCTCTGGGATAACCATCTCTCTGATCTTCTCCCCACCTCTATAGGAGTCCCTCAAGGGTCCATCTTAGGTCCTCTTCTGTTTTCCATTTTTATAAATGATCTGCATCTAGCCACTCCTCTGTCTACTTGTATTCAATATGCTTATGACACAACCATCATTTGCTCTGCCACAACCCAGACTGAACTTCACTCACTAACACAAAACACCTTCACCACCATTGAGCAATGGTTCTCTAACCACTGTCTCCTCCTGAACCCCAAGAAAACCAAACTTTTGCTCTTTCCACCCACTCACCTATCTCCCTCTATTGATTTCACACTTACATCTAACAATGGCACACTTATTGCCCCAGGCCAAACGACTAAACTACTGGGTATTACTATTGACAACCAACTAAAATTTGACTTTCATATCAACTCCACTATAAAAACAACTAACAGGAAACTTGGTTCTCTCTACAGAATCAAATCTTTCTTAACTCCTGAAGCTAAAACTATTATAGCTAGAACCCACTTAATCTCTACCCTATTATATGCTTCCTCTATATACACTAATCTTTCTAAGTACAACCTCAATAAACTAGCCACATCATACAACAACATCGCCAGATTTGCCACTGCCTCTCCATACAGAACTCACCATTGTTTGAATCTTACAAAACTAGGGTGGCTGGAACTACCCCACCTCATACAATACTATCAACTCACTATTGCCCATAAAGTCCTTTATCACCCTGAAAACACACCAATGCTCTCCACCCTCATAAAGCCCTATCACAATATGAGGAATCTTCGTTCCTTTAACAAAACACTGATAAAAACTTCTCGATCAAATAATGTAGCAGATGACTCCACATTTTCAAACTCAATTGGCAAAATATGGAATCAACTCCCACCAGACCTCACATCACTGACTTCTATTCCACTATTTAAAACCAATCTAAAACTCTACCTAAACAACCACTGGCTATGCTCTTGCAATAACCCTGGGTAACCTTTCTCTCTCACTTTTTTCCCTCCTTTACTTTCACCTGACCTACCTTTCCTCTTCTGCATTACTCTAGCATACTTCACTTTCCCCTTTAAAAAATGCTTCTGTCTATCCCTCTTTATTTATACATATTTCTAGATTTTGCTACTTATGTCTATGGTAAAAATATCATAACCTAGTAAATCATCTAACCTAGATTCCTGCTAAGCCTCACATTGTACTCAAATACTTAGATAGCCTGAAAGAAGTTTAAGCTAATGTTTTTTTATTGTATAACTTGGTATATTCTTAACTTGTTAAGTAGTTAGTGGAGCTTTTCTCCTCGGGCCTCCACTGAAAATGGACATGTATCCAGTTGGACTAGCCCGGTTAACAAATGTAAAATAAATAAATAAATAAAATATAGATTTGAAATGGAATTTTTTTTTTCACAACTATTGTATATAAATTCATACAGAAAACGTGTTAGATTTGGAATATCTTTAAATGAGGAATTATTAATTAATCTGCATAAATATTGAGTGTATATTAGAATGCTTTGTCAGGTTAACCAGTCCTGTGTTGGAATATTGTAAGCAGTTTTTTTATCATATGTATATCTAAAACATTTAATTTAGTCACACATTGAAACCAGCATAAGAATCCATTTGGTTCCCAGGAGGGTATTGTTTCCCTATATATTTTGTAAGGAAAGTTGTTAGTGATGGTAAATGGGGTTAAAAGGTCAAACCAAAGTTTTAGATCTATGTTTGCATTGATAAGTTTCCTAAAGGAAATGATGTAATGATTAATCAGTGTTGTTTTAGAAGGGTTTGTTATATTATATTGTATACTTATGCATACTATGTACCATGTTTGTTTGACTTGTCTAGTATTGAAACATGTTTTAACAGATTAAATTCATTTGTTAATACAGTCATTGTTAATTCTTTCTAGTTGGCAAAATAATTTGAGTTTATCCAGTCTATTGTAGTTTTAAGCACAGATGCTTTTATATATGTTTGTATTTCTGGGAATTTCAATCCTCCTTGTTTCCAGCGTCTAATGTGATGGATTAGAGCTACTCTATTCTTTTTGTGATACCATAAAAATGTTATTAAACATGAGTTTATTTCTTTAAGTATGCTTCTTTCAGGAATTAACTGTATTGCTAATGCTACATATAGTATTTTTGGCAATAAGACAATTTTCATTAATTGCAATCTGTTTTCAAAAGTTAATATAATTTTGTTCCACTTTTCTATATATATTTTTATTGTTTCAATAATGTTTTTATAACTTATTAATATTGTTTTGTTTATATTTTTGCATAATACTATTCCTAAATAATTTAGCGTAAGTTCTTGGTTTTCTATGATGGCTTTATCTGTAACTTGTAGTTCTTTTTTCTTATTTAAAAATAGAAATTTTGATTTTGATCTATTAAAGTGCAGACCTGAAAGCTTATAAAATTTCTCCATTACTTCTTTTAGCTCTCCTAATGACTCTCTGGAATTTGATAGGGTTAATAAAATATCATCAGCAAAAAGCATTATTTTAGATATGTACTGGTCGTAGACTTCTATTCCTTTTATTCTTGGATTACTGCGTATTATTTCTGCAAGTATTTCTATAGCCAAAGCAAATAAATTAGGAGAAAGGGGGCATCCTTGTTTAGTACCTTTCATTATATGGATAGATTCTGAGATGAACGGACCTAATTTAATGTAGGCTAAGTTATTTATATATGTTTTTAGTAATAAGATGAAGGGAGAAGGAAATTCAAATAATGCTAAAGTTTTAAATAGATATTCCCAGTTGAGGGAATAAAAGGCTTTTTCTATGTCTAATCTGATTACAAGTGTTTCTCTGTCTTCTTTATTCATATAATCTATAAGAGTAAGTATCCTTTTATTATCATGTGTGTGCCTGTTATATAAAAATCCAGTTTGATCATTAATTATCAATGAAAGCAGGATTTTCATTCTGTTAGCTAGGATTGACATGAACATTTTGTAATCATTATTCAGTAATGATATAGGTCTGTATGAGGTGCAAAGGTCTGATGGTTTATTATCTTTTAGAATTGGTGTTATGAGAGAATATTTCCACAAGGGTGGTATTTTTGCTTCTGACTGGACTTCTAGCAATGTTTTATGAAAAAGGGAGATTACTGTTGAAGGGAAGAGTTTGTAAAATTCCGTAATTATACCATCTATCCCTGGAGCTTTGTTAGATTTACTTTCTTTTATCTTGTCAACAATTTCTTTGTAGGATATAGGTTTTTGTAGGTATAGTTTTAAGTTTTCGAGATTTTTTTTTATATTGATAAGGTCTGCATCTAAGTTTATTTGGTTGGTATCTAAATCTTCTTTTTTGAAGTGTTCCATATAATGGAACCGAAATGCTTCAAGGATGTCTCCTATATCTGATACTTTTTTTTACTTTCCTTTCATGATATATAATACTAATGTTATTTGCTTTAGATTGTATTTTAATTCTTGTAGATAAGTTATGTAGATATCTGGAAGAGGTGGTTGAGTTTATTTTAAATTTTTCCAAGGCTAGACAAGTATTGTGTGTTAGAATTTCAATATATTTTTTATTTAATTCCTCTATTTCTTTGTTGATTTCTGGACAATTCTGATTTGTTTTAGATTTTGCTGTCAAGAGTCTGGTTTGCAAGTCTAATGCTTCAGATTCCCACTCTCTGACTTTGCTTTTGTACCAGCTAAGGGTCTTACCAAATAAATACGCTTTTAATGAGTCCCAAACCATGACTCTACTGATTTCTGTTGTATTATTAATTTCAAGAAATAATTGTAGTTCTGACAACATCCAGGGTTTGAATTATTTAATTTCCATGATATATGATGAAATTCTAGTAGAGATGATTAAAGGTTTAAACTCTATTTGGAGCTTTATTTTCAGACAGTCATGATCTGAGAAGGGGCATGGAACTATTGAGAAGTTGAGGATTTTTGATTGTAAATCTTGAACTACGAATAATTTATTTATTCTGGTTTGTGTTCCAAATCTATGGTATTTATGGGAAAATAATAAGGATTTATCATCTTTTACTTTAAAAGTGTCTATTAAATGAAATTAATCAATCCATCTTGTTAAGGATTTTGAAATAGTTGCTATGTGAAGAGACCTCTTGCTGGTTTCAGAAGCTTCTAAGATACAATTAAAGTCTCCTCCCAGTATAAGATTTCCTTTATAATTGTTGGAAATAAAATCAAGGTGTTTTTTAACCATTCCTGCTCCAATTCCTGGGAACCAATATAGATTAGCCAACGTCCATATTCTGTTATTTACCTTCTTTGTCTTCATATTTATAAATAACTTTTGTTGGAGTGATTATGTTTTTCTTCTAGAGAATTGATACTCCTTTTGTCTTTGTTCTATAGGAGGAATGAGCTAAGACTGTATAGTCCTTAGGGTTCCAAATAAAGCTATCATTAGTCTTAAAATGTATTTCCTGAAGAAATACTACTTATGCCTTATTTAGATTTAAATATTTTAGTAAGTTTGATCTTTTATTTGCATTATTTAAGCCATTAGTATTTAATGATAAATAATTATTATTGTCATCATCATATAGTTATTGTTGGAAGAAAATTTTGCTTCTTTTTTTTATTTTGATTATAGTAGTTATACTATATTCTCTGATAACATTGAATGTTATTTTTATGTGTGTAAACTTGGGAGTGTAATTTAATGTTCTTTCTTCTTTAAATGCAAGTAGGGTAAATTTTGGTCAGGCTTTAAAAAAGTATGTCTATAAAACATTAATTCTAAAGTATCAAATACAAATAAATATGATTTTCTCATTAAACATGGAATGAAAGTCATTCCTAATCCAATAGATAAAGATAGATCTACTGGATTATCACACATACCTTTAACCAACAATATCAACTGAGCTCCATATGTTAAATTATTATATGCAGAATTTTCTTAAAACAGATATGAAATTCTATATCATTCTATTATTGTTCTATAGTATTTTAAATATCAGGATGGAATGTTAGTAGTGTAAACAATTATTATGCTGACTTAGAAAATATCCAGTATTTAGTTACCCTTAAGAGATCCCAAATATGTCAGATATGTCATTTTGGAAAATTAAATGCAACAGAGGAGCATACACTAAATAAGCCAACAATAAATAGATTATTACTAAAATAATTTGACTAAGATGACTCTACAGGAGACAATGAGTGATTCCCAATGAAATATGAATTTACTGTAGGTGTACTGTCTTCCTTTACTTTCCCAATTTTCAGCTTACCAACTTCAACTTACACTTATGAAAAGACATGCCTTATCAGTGGTATCCTGACTCTTGAGTAGAAGTGCCCTACATTCTAGTATGCAGTGCTTTTACATATTTATAGATTTACAAAACAGAGTCTAAGAATGAACTATGATCACCCTGACAATTCCCATCCTGCATAGGGCACCTCCTGCTTTCAGAATGGTTAATCACATCAGGTCTAGAATGAATGTGAAGGTACCTATATGGTAATCAAGACTTACCTTAGGTAAGTATTAATCAAATAGTATTTAGAGCATCTTAGAAAGTTCTCAGGGCAGTTAGAATACTCTTAAGCCTCTCCTGCCTTGACCAAAAAAAAAAAAAAAAAGATTTCCCTTCCCTTTCTTTCCCTTGTTTTAAATCCATTAAACAAGTCAGTGACTAACATCACTTTAGTAAACATTATAAAGACAAATTAGAAATAATTTCCTAGCTCTTTATATTTTCTGATAAAGCAAAAAGTTAACAATAAGCTATTTTAACTAAAAGTATAAAGCATTTAAATTTTTCTTGCATGTATACATTTCTACTTATATTGTAGTGTCAATAGCTGTCTTTGAAATCTGTACAATACTTCACTTCTTCAAATCATTCCTTTTTCAATTCAGGTTTTGATTTGTCAAAACGGCAACAACATTTCAAGGGCACAAGTAATATTTAGACTGATGTTTCAAATAAATTGAGTTAGTTTAGAATGTATGGTTAGTGCAAATATAGCATGTTGCAAAAATAATATGCATTTTTTTCGTGTGCTCTAGAGCCTGTCATATGCAAGTGACATATATAATGTAGCATATATAGAGCAGATAGCTTATGGATTCAGGTTGTTAAAGTAAATTATGCTTATTAATCAGGCAGTTTCATTTAAATTCACAAGTAATTTGGGGACATTTCAGTTGAGTTTCCAGGAATATGTAGTCCAATGTGAGTAACTGAGTCTACTTTTCCTCATAAACATATGTCACAATTCATTAAACTAAGGAGAGTCTAACATCTAATAATTGTTATAAAGACAAAGAATAGTAATTTCCTAGCTCTTCAAACTTTCTGATATCGCAGAATGTTGACAGCAAGCTATTTTAACTGGAAGACTAAAACATTTCAATACTTCCTTGTGAATATATATTTTTACTTTTACTGTAGTGTCAAGAACTACAACAGGAGGTTCTCCCGTTCGATTCTTGGCTGGAGTGCCTTCTGTGTGGAGTCTGCATGTCCTCCCTGCTGTTGAGTGGCATTCAAAAGATATGCGTGAATGGGTGCTCATTTTTGTTGAAGGTTAGGCATCGAGCTGGCACCTCGACACCTTAAAAAATCTACTACCAATCATTAGCGGACCGGAGTTCCGCTGTGGCGACCCCTAACCAGGAAAAGCCATAAGAAGAGCAACAACTGTAGTGTCAAGAACTGTCTTTGAAATCTATGCATTACTTCACTTCTTTCAAGTAATTCATTTTACAGTTCAGATTATATTTTGTCAAAAATATCAATAGCATTTCAAGGGCACATCTAATATTTAAACTGTTATTTTAAATGAATAGCTATCAGTTACCAAGTGAGTTTTTACAGAGTGTGAGGTAACTGCAAATATAACATGTTGCAAAAAATAATATATATCTTTTCATATGCTCTAGAGACTGACAATTTCAAGTAACATACAAAATGAAACTTTTACAGTGCAGACAGCTCGAGATATCAGCATATTAAACTGAGTAATGCTGTTTAATCAAGCATCTACATTTAAGTGCACATGTAGTTTGGGAACATTTTAGTTGTGTTTTCAGGAATATGTAATCTTATGAGGATAAATCATAAAATATTTACAAATAGTCCTATTATGTATTTATTTTACCTTGCTTAGGTTGTTTTTCATTTTAATAACTAAACAACATTACTTTTTCCTATTATTTGTTATCTGTGAGGCTAAATGCACTTTGCAGGTTCACAGTGTCCTTAGAAACTAACAATTGTTTACTGTTGCTATGGCAACGCAAACAGAATGTGAAGAAAGCTTCACTTTTCTTAACCAACAGTACATTTTCCCTCCTTTTTTTATGTATTTGTTAATACTAAAAGGAAAAAATTCAAAGGACATATGTACATGAATGGAACATTTCAGAGTTAATCACGAACATGTCCCCAATCCCAATAAGCATAACAGTGACTATCATTAATTTAATAAATATTGTAATAACAATTAATTAAGTTCACTATTCCAATTAGTTTACCTTAAAACTAGATTTTAGACTATTATTTATCTATGTATAGACAGTGAGTTATTAAATATATACAGACTATATTAGTATAGTAAATAGGTGAGAATTTAGAAAGGGAGATGATGCAGTTAAAATAAATAATGAGAAAAAGAAGAGAGAGAAAGAAAAGAGAAAATACATATATACTATGTATGTCGATTTACAGTATAAATATTTTATGTGCTATATAACCTTCCTTCTGTGAAAGAAAAGTACCCTGTTTTATATACCTGAGGTAATGTGAAAACGCTCATGTGTCATCTATTTTCAAAAAATATAGATAAAGACTCCAGTAGTTAGTTACCTTTGTTTTAAAATTCCAAGCAGTAAAATTGATCCTTTAAGTAATGTTAAAACAATTCATATCATAGTAGATGCTTTGAGAGATTTGGCTATAACAGTATCAGTCTTTTGCTTCTTCTTTTTGACATCTGTCCAGACATTTGTTTCTTTTGTTCTCTTGAGAGAAGGTGACATCCAATCCATATCTTCTGGTAAAGTAATCACATTATTAGCTTTAATAAATGAAGAGGCTTCCTCTAAGTCAATAAAAGTCCTCATCTCGTTGGCATACAGTATACTTATGTTAGCTGGATATGCAAGTTGTGCCTTGATGTTATTTTGTTTCAGAAACTATCATTGGTCACACTTTTTTCCTTTGTTCCATTATTCTAGATGAATAGTCGTTATCAAATCTTATCAGGCTCTGTTTATATTTTAGAGGTGCCTTCCTCCAAGCAGATCTTAAAATCAGTTCTTTGTCCAAGTATGAAAGAAATTTGATAATTATTGACCTACTAAGAGAGTTTGAGTTAGTGGCAGGTTTCCCAAGAGCTCTGTGTGCCCTTTCAATGCCAAAAGGAAAGACCTTCTTTTAAATTTAAAAAGTCAGGGATCCAGCTTGATAAAAAGGAAATAATATCCTCACCTTCTGTGTTTTCAGGTAATTTGAAAATCCTGATGTTATTTCTCCTCTCTCTATTTTCCAAGTCATCTACTTTATTAACCAAACAAGTGTTTTGTTTAAGAAGCAGTTCTTTCTGTGTTTCCACTTCCTTAAGTCTGCTTTCTAAGTCATTTAGAGAAACCTCTATGCCTATTATCCTTGTCTGGTGTTGTTATAGCATTTCCTTGAGGGTGTCAGCCTGTTTTTGACTGCTTGTTTTAAGATTTTCTACATTCTCTTTAAAATCATCCATCTTTAAAGACAACTCCTGCAGGGTAGATGCCATCTGTTGTAGTTCCTTCTTTAAGGCAGCATCCTGATGAGAATTCCTTGAGTTGCTCATTTTAACAAGTGAATATATCTCCAAGCTTTTTGACAGGAAATTATTTGTAAAACTTCACCAAATTTCTAATTATGTAAATTAGTCATTTATCTAAAAGAATATTTTTCCTGTCTTATTTAACTAGTGATATGGAGCTCTAAAATACTTCTGCTTTCAGCTAGCCATTCAGGCTCCGCCCCCCCCAGTTAGTTCTTTTCTATAATAAAGTAATTCAGCTTGTCAAGGAAATAGCACGAACGGCAGCTGATATTAAAATAAAATGATTATAAATTCTACACTTCTAATGAAATGCATAACTGCTTACATTTTTTTTTAGTTCAAGAAAAAATGTAGTAATGGGTATGTGTTAGAAAAATGTGTATTTGAATATAAGAGAAATGCTAGTTTAAAAACAAAGTAGTATATAATGCATTTTATTCTATTAATCATATAACAGAAAGGATTAATTCATGTGTAAATGTAAGTAGTTTTGAAACTGCTGTGTGGCTTGAAGCAAACTGACCTCCGACCCTGGCAGATGCTAACTTAGCAAGTTTTAATGTTTATGCTTTTCACAAGTGATTATCTGCTGGGTCAGGAAATTAAATATGTGAAATAATGAAATCTTCTGCTCTTTCCTGCTGGGATGATTTGGCCTTGTATACGTGTTACTAAGATTGCATGCAGCTGGTGGGAAAGTGTTACAGTGAACAAAGATGTGTATTAGAAGATTGAATCCACTATTGTATTCGAACTGATGTGAAACCTTGAAGAAGTAACTTTACAGAAAGACATTATGTCTGACCAGGTGGATAGCAAGGCCGTATTGTTACCAGAGGAAAACTTTTTTAAAATATACAGCATCAGCAGTTTTTATGAATAGAGGACTGTAAGCTAAAGTGATGTGGATGCCCTGTGACATACCACGTCAGTAAGGTGGGCACAGCTTGAATGTAAAGACTATATAAAATTGTGTGCTTCCTGTTTCATGTTAGACAAAATTCTGTACTTGTACGTTTTTTGCCTCCTGGTGTACACTAGTAAACTTTTTAACCTGAACCTCCTGTGTATTGAATTCTTAATTTTATTTAACAGTTTGGTCCTTCTTAGCCAGAAATTCCTCGGACAGCTGCAGATCAGAGTCTACCGGTGGTCGAATACTGCGCAGGAGAAGTTACCGAAATGGTTCTTCTTGGGTGAAAAGACCTCCGACTGAATTGTCATTTAAAGAGGCTGGCCACTTTCTGATCTGTGGCCGAAGAGCGGATCCTGGACGACTCAATATCGGAGGCTCAGGTAGGAAGATTTTGCCTTTTTTCTGTTTTAGATCAGGGACTAGGTTACAGTATATTGTTGTCAAGATTTGTTATGCAGATCAGGGACAAGAGGAAGTACTGTATATTTGGTCATAGATCAGGGTAACAGAATAAGGTAGGAAGTTATTCTAGATAAACTGTGAAAAGGAACTGAACTTCTGATATCACGTGATAAGAAGGGTTATGTAATATTTTCTTTTACCATGGGAAATCAATGCACTAAAACATCACGAGATCCGCCCCTAACCGAAGATGCAAAATACATGCAATTACAACGTTCCGATAACGTTAGGTATTATATGAAATGGGTTAACAAATATGAATTTGATGGTAAACTAGATAAAACTTCAATAGTTAAACTCCTTAAGCAACTTAAATCTGATGCGGGAGGTCAGGCAAAAAAGCAATGCCAATTAGGCATTCCTCAGGCACACAGGTGGATTGAGGAAGCAAATCGTAGAGAACAGAAGCTTAAAAATTCAAAAACATTGTTTTTAGACAAAGAAGATAATAACTTAGTAATAGCAACAGCTCCTCCTCCTCACTTGCCCCCTTCTTTACCCTTTTTAGGATATGAAGTGAGTGGACAGGCTGGTCCGCCTCCATGTTATCCTGAAGTCTCAGCAAGACTACAACCGTTTGTTAGAGATCCTATTGAAACTAGGTCCCAGACACGTAAAATACATAGGGACGCAGAATCATATCAAATAGAGAGAAACCTACAGGATGAGAGTGAGGAAGAAATATGCCCACTTATAGAGGTTCCAAATCCTCAGGCAGGACAGGAAGGGCAGGATCCAACACTCTTAGTATATAGACCATGGACACCGGAGGATATCCGGAAAGCTACTGAGGGAATTCCCCATCTGAAAGTTAATTTTACAAAATTTTTAGAAGATTTACAAGGCATGAGGTTGAGTTACCACTTGAATGGGGAAGAAGTAGAAAAAGTAGTAAGACAAATTATAGGTCCAAACTGGCACATGATTTGTGGCACCTGGAATCCTCGTAATGCAGAGCTCAAACCACTCCCACATAGTGACGCAGAATTAGACAACAGAGTGAAAGGTCTTACAGACCAAATCTCTGAGAAATGGAAACCTAGAGCAGACTGGACTTGCATTAATCAATGCATGCAACAGGAAAATGAGACAATAGATGGATACTATGCTAGATTATTGGAATGTTTCAATAATCATAGCGGTATGTCGGTTCCTGAAAACCAAACGAATGACTCCCCGTATGAACAACAATTGAAAAATGCATTTTTGAAAGGTTGCATTGCACCTATTAGTAGCTTCATTACAAAGCATGTGATAGACCATCAAACAGGTAGGCTACAAGCCTTACTTGAATACACTAGACATGCTGAAAGACATTTCAATAGCAAAAAGAAAAAGAAGGTGCAAGTCTTCACTGCTGAAGACGGAGCTGAAGTATTTGTGTTACAATCAGGTAAAAAGGGCAAGAAGAATGCCCAGGGAAACAAACAGTCTGACAAACAATCAGAAGATTTTGAAGAGAGGAAAAAGAGAGGTGAATGCTTCAAGTGCGGGAAAAAGGGACATCTAGCAAGGGATTGTAAGCAGAACAAAAAGGTAATTACAGAAGATAAGGGAGATGAGGACTGACTATATGATAGTGAAGATACATCATGCGAAAGTCAGAAATCATCAGGAAAAGTTAATAAACAGAAAAAAATGTAAATGTGATAGAAGGAATAGAGGAAGTGCAAGTAGATATGGAGGATGAAGAAAGTGAAATTTTGGACTTAGCATTATTGAGCTTAGAGCTCTACTTAGCAGATACAAAACCGGAAGTTACACTTCTGGTGGAGGGAAGGGAAGTCAAATTCCTGTGTGACTCAGGAGTGTCACGGACCCTGATATACCCCCCTCCAAGTTACCAGAACATTCCGAATCACCTGATTATATAATGGTAAAAGCTGCAAATGGACAACTATACAGGGAACCATTTTCCCATGATATAGCAATAACTGACCCTGTTTCAGGTATGACCCAGAGAAGTAAAATTGTTGTTTCTGCAAAGTGTCCAGTGAACTTATTGGGCAGGGACCTTATGCAGATATTTGGCATAGCAGTAGTTCCAACCGTACAAGGTATGGAGGTGCAGAGACAAATGGATACCTTTGTAGTGCGATCAGAGGGTGAAACTTTTTACTGGTACAGCCAGGACCTAGTCACGACTGGTCCAGGTGCAGTAACCGAGGAACTGATGAACGTAGCCATCAGTAAAGCCCTCTCCCTTGACACTGATCGACACCATTTGTTACACTGTACTCTATACTACTGTACTACACCAGGACCTGATAGAGAGTATGAGCAAGAATTGTTCAGAAATCGTGCAACTAGATTAGTATTGCGTACTTTGTACTGGGATACTGAGAGGAACAGTGTAGTTAGCTGTTCATTACCTCAAGAATTCCTTGCACTGTACAGATCAAATTGATTGCCACATGTCAGCTTGACAAAGAATAAAAATGTAAAATGGGCAGACTTAGGAGAAAAGGTGACAAGATGGGAGAAACAGACTGATTTAGAACTGTCAGAACAGGGGATACAGAAAAAAAAACTGAATTGGTTAACACAGACACATCCAGCTGTTCACTTGCAATCTAGCGAGGACAGCTGATTAGCATTTCTATTAGAAGAAGAAGAAAAGGCCTTATGTGAAATTCCAACGACTCTTTGGTCAACAGGCAAGTCAGATTTAGGACTTGTTCGAACAGCAGGACCAGTTACAATTACCCCGAAGTCAGCATTTAGACCACAGAAAAGACAATACCCTTTGAGAAAGGATGCAGAAATAGGAATCAAGCCTATAATAGCAGCATTACTCAAAGAAGGAGTACTGGTAGAATCTCCTAATTCACCATGTAATACACCCCCTATTTCCTGTTAAGAAAGCAAACGGGGAATGGCGGATGGTTCAAGCTTTATAAGCTGTGAATAATGCAGTAATACCTAGAGCACGTACGGTGCCAGACCCACATACTTTGTTAAACGATTTAAAACTGCAACAGAAGTATTTCTCTGTGGTAGATATCAGCAATGCTTTCTTCTCGATACCTATACATCCTGATAGTCAATATTGGTTTGCATTTACATTTCAAGGGAAAAGGTATACATATACTCGACTACCACAGGGATATTGTGAGAGCCCAACAATATTTGCACAAGAAATGGCTAGCAACCTGGCAGGGTTTACCCCACCGGGAGGTAGTCAGATTCTACTTTATGTGGATGACATCTTGCTAGCAGCCCCCACCCAGCAACAATGCAGGGAGGATACTGTAGAGTTATTGAAATTTTTAGCAACACAAGGACACAAAGTAAACAAAAGTAAGTTACAACTTTGGAAAAAACAAGTTAGATACCTAGGATATGTAATATCCAATGAGGGTAGAATATTAGACGAGGAAAGAAAAACAGCAATTTTGCAAGCACCCAAACCAGCAACCAAGAAGGAAATTATGTCCTTCTTGGGTACAACTAATTTCTGTCGGAGCTGGATACCAAATTATGCTTTGGTATCTGCTCCACTGACTGACTTGATATACAAGACACCAATGGCAGCACAAGATATTTTACAATGGACACCTGAAGCAGAAACGGCTTTCTTCAGGTTGAAGCAGTTGATAGCTTCTTCATTAGTTTTAGGACTCCCAAATTATTACAAACAGTTCTTTCAGACCGTAGATTGCAAGCAAGGATATATGACGTCAGTGCTGATGCAACAACATGGGGACAAGCAACGCCCCATAGCCTATTATTCATCGCAGTTAGACCCAGTGGCATGATCTTTGCCTCACTGTGTACAAGCAGTAGTTGCAGCTGCAATGGCAGTACAGGCTTCAGCCTCAGTGGTGTTATTCCACCCTCTCACGTTGAGAGTGCCTCATGCAGTCGCAATAATTTTACTGCAAGAAAAAGTAGCATACCTCTCTCCTGCTAGACATCTTTCATGTATGACTATACTACTGAGCCAACCTCATATGACAATTGAACGATGTACGACATTAAATCCATCAACGTTACTTACAACTCCTATGGATGGCACACCACACAGCTGCCTGCAGGAAATTGAACAGTTAGCCTTGCCTAGACAAGATGTGACATATTACGTGGACGGCTCATGCAGAAGGGGCCCTACAGGAAAAAATCTAGTAGGGTATGCAGTAGTTACAGACACTGAAATTCTAGAAGCCCAATCCTTACCACATAACTTATCTGCATAAGCAGCAGAATTGATAGCTTTGACGCGGGCATGTACTTTAGCAAAAGACAAGTGTGTAAACATATATACTGATAGTCAGTATGCTTTTTCTACAGTACATGTATTTGTGCAGCAATGGAAAAATAGAGGAATGATAACACATCTAGTGGAAAACCTATTAATCATGCGCAATTTATTTTGGAATTATTAGAATCTATTCAGTTACCTACCAAAGTAGCTATTTGTAAATGTGTAGCTCATACAAAACAACAGTATAAGATTTCAAAAGGCAATGCACGAGCTGATGCAGCTGCAAAGCAAGCAGCCTCAGACTCAGAAACTTTACTTTTGAATGAGGAATTACAACCCTCTGAGATTTTAGATTTAGACGTGTTAAAAACAATGCAGATGCTTACTACAAAAGCAGAAAAGCAAAACTGAAAAATGAGGTGCAATTCTTGAAAATGGACTGTACATTTCCAAAGAGAGAAAACCAATATTGCCGTCTAATTTATTTAGACATGCAGCTTTGTTGAGCCATGGGCAGTGCCATATCTCAACAAGGGGGATGGTACAGTTAGTAAACCGAATATTCCAAATATATGGATTCACAAACTATACAAAAAAATTTTGTGCAGCTTGTCATACTTGTAACAAGCACCATGCACAAGGGGCATTTAAAACCAAGCAACAAAGTTTTCCTATACCACCATATCCGTTCCATACTATTTGAATGGATTTGATAGAATTGAGTAAGTGTGAAGGGAAGAAATACTGTTTAGTTATTGTAGATATGTTTTCCAAATGGGTAGAAGCTTTTCCAACCAAAAATCCAGATGCAGTAACAGTGGTGAAAGCCCTGATGAAAGAAGTAATCCCTAGATTTGGCATTCCGGAAAGGATTTATTGTGACAACGGCACACATTTTGTGAACCAGACAATCCAGCAACTTGGGAGATTTTTTGGTATCTCCTTAAAGAACCATTGCGCCTACCACCCACAGTCAGCAGGACTGGTGGAAAGGTACAATGGTACCCTTAAGAATAAACTTAGGAAGTTAGTTGAGGAAACCCAAAATAATTGGATACACTGTCTGCCTTTAGCACTGCTGAGTATGAGAACGGTTCCAAATGTGAAGGGTTTGACTCATTTTGAAATGATTTTTGGGAGAGCATATTATGTGCCTCAGTGGAAAGCCCTCATGCCCACAGAACAAGAGGCTGACAGTTCATTAGCTAGTTATATGAGGAAACTGTTAACAAATAAATCTGTTTTGCAGTTTAACTCTTTTTCAGATAAGGAACAGACCAGACTGGTAGAAGCAGTTTTGGCCCCCGGGACGTGGGTTTGGCTGAAAGTGACGAAAAGGAAGAACTGGGCGAGTCCAAAGTGAGAAGGACCGTACCAGGTACTGTTGGGCAACACCTACTGCAGTCAGAGTGGCTGAGAGGACATCCTGGGTTCATTTGACACACTGCAAACCGGTAAAGAACTTTCAACTTGATAAAAACTTTGTGAATGATACACAACAGGACCAAGATGGCCAAAAACAAAGCGAATAGAAATTTAGATCAACCCCAGAGATGTTGCATAATCATTTTGTTGAGTATACATTTATTGACTGTAATTGTGACAATTTTCCTCTTGTTGTGGTTTATCCTGCACACAACCACACAAGTGGGAAGGCGTGACGAAATGTCTATAGACTGGCATCCAAATTTTAACACATACCTAGCCATGAAGCGTGTATATGCAGAGACTATGAACATTTCAAATTGCTGGGTTTGTACAGCTATGCCAGCAGCATATGGAGGACTGATAATGTCCGCTGTCCCTTTGGGGATAAATGAGACTTGGGAGAATTTACTCTTTGATACAGGAACTGTGAGATCACAGGACAAAATAGCTTTATTTTTACCTGTCACACAAAAAGGAATTGTATGTTTTTACAAAAAAGATACTCTCCAGGTGGGCTGGAGCAACTGTAATATAACCATATCTTACCGGTATTATATTAAGAATAGTAATGGCAATATTCTTTGCAATACTAATTATGACTCATATTTGAACTCACTGAAAACAACCATGAATGACATTCACAAGAATCCTGTTTTGTTTAAACAATTGTCAGTTATAGATCAAAAAATGTTTCATGCAGGGTTAATGCGTATTAGTACTAAAGTAGAAAACTGTATTTTATTTGTGGGAAAAAGGCATATAAATGGTAACCTGAGAATTGGTCCGGCAGTTGTTTTTTGGGTTATCTGGTTCCGGCAATAAGACATACTGCAGAATTGCCTTTGGGTAAGATACGAAGCAGACCGAAAACCTGAAGGTCCAGTTGAAAAACCTGTAAATCCAGTTGGAAGGATCGAAGCTGGCTGGAAAGACCATAATACCATGAAAGACAAAAGTAAATTGACTCATATGGACTTGAGTGACAGTGTTATATCTTGGGCAGGAATATTCCCAGCATATGGAGCAGTCAAATCGATCTGGGAGCTGTGGAAGTTGTTGAAACTTCTCAAAGTAATAAGTAATGCAACTTTTTCTGCCCTAGAACTGGTGACTGATGAACTGAATGCAATGAGAACTGTTGTGCTACAAAATCGAATGGCTCTTGACTTCACCCTAGTGGCGAGAGGTGATACGTGCGCGCTTATCAAAGAAGAATGCTGTGCGTACATACCAGACAATAGGCATGAAATTAACAACCACCTAGAGGTAATTCAGCAAGTATCAGCCATGACTGAACCAGGCCCAAACCCACTGACGGACTTTTTCCAGAATCTATTTGGGGGGTGGGGTTCCATCCTAATGAATATTCTGATTGCCATTTGTGTGGGTATACTCCTAATAGGAGCATGTGTTTGCTGTGGAATTCCCTGCATGCAAAGACTAATCAAAGATTTTATTGATGTATCTATTACTGAGACCTTGTATCAAGATATTGAGATTGAAAAATTGATCTCAGATGACATTTTTTCCTGAAGTATAGATTGAATGACTCACCAAGCTGAAAATCCTTAGTGGAAGATTTTGGGAGATGAAATGACACTATGCATATTTCAAAATAGAATAAAAAGTATTAATAGGAGGGAAAATGTTAGAAAAATGTGTATTTGAATATATGAGAAATGCTAGTTTAAAAACAAAGTAGTATATAATGCATTTTATTCTATTAATCATATAACAGAAAGGATTAATTAATGTGTAAATGTAAGTAGTTTTGAAACTGCAGTGTGGCTTGAAGCAAACTGACCTCCGACCATGGCAGATGCTAGCTTAGCAAGTTTTAATGTTTATGCTTTTCACAAGTGATTATCTGCTGGGTCAAGAAATTAAATATGTGAAATAATGAAATATTCTGCTCTTTCCTGCTGGGATGATTTGGCCTTGTATATGTGTTACTAAGATAGCATGCAGCTGGTGGGAAAGTGTTACAGTGAACAAAGATGTGTATTAGAAGATGGAATCCACTATTGTATTCGAACTGATGTGAAACCTTGAAGAAATAACTTTACAGAAAGACATTATGTCTGACCAGGTGGATAGCAAGGCCGTATTGTTACCAGAGGAAAACTTTTTTAAAATATACAGGATCAGCAGTTTTTATGAATAGAGGACTGTAAGCTAAAGTGATGTGGATGCCCTGTGACATACCATGTCAGTAAAGTGGGCACAGCTTGAATGTAAAGACTATATAAAATTGTGTGCTTCCTGTTTCATGTTAGACAAAATTCTTTACTTGTACGTTTTTTGCCTCCTGGTGTACACTAGTAAACTTTTTAACCTGAACCTCCTGTGTATTGAATTCTTAATTTTATTTAACAGTATGGGTTGTAGGGAGAGATGCTAAAGTGAAAATGGGAGTAATATATTAAGTATTGAAATGTAACTATGCAAGGAGGCAATATATAATGTTGATGGAAAAATGGTGAGAAAACCTAAAATTAACTCCAAGGTTAGCACCCTTCTCCCCCATGGATAGGGGAAACAAGTAAATGTCCCAAAATATCCTTATCCTGCCATCTCTGGTATATTTGTACATGGAATATAAGGGCTAAAACCTACCATGGGAATAAAAGGCATTCTCAGAGATCAAAAGCATAGTAAGTATGACCCTAGGGTGAAGTCAAATGAGGAGGGGTGTTAAGATTTAAACAAGTTTGATGTGTGGGGTTAGATTATATATAAATGTGCCCAAGATGTATATAAACAGCCTTCAGAGATTATTATGCTGAGACTGAGACAAATATCAGAAAATAAATATATTTGCAAAGGGAGGGAAGGGAACTACTGCATATATTAATGTAAGTGTTTTCCCCCATATGTAAAGTAAATCACAAAAAGAAAAATCTAGCAAAGCTACACTTTCCACTGTGTGATACCTTAAACCGCTTGCATTAGAGACAATATGGGATATATGCAAATTACTCATTAAATATATCAGGTGTTGCAGATATCAGGTGTTGCAGCTAAATGGCAATTCTGAATGTCCATGACTTTTTCTTTTACTTTCACTTTTAAGTCTATTTATGGACAATTTTAGACCAATAGAGCCAAACCCCTCTAGCTGTGAAACTGCATGTTTCTGCCTTCGTATGTCATCATCAGCACAGCATAAGAGAAATGTTTGGCTGACATTTGGAAACTCATACCCAACTGAGATCCATAACCATTAGGGTGTCTACAAAATAACCCAACTAACAAAGTAAAACAATGAGTAAAAAGGTCACACAGAAAAAAACAATTGGTAAAAAACACAAAAAGAAAAATAAAGCAAAGCTGGACTTTCCAAATGTGTGATAAAAAGTCATGGACATTCAGAATTGCCATTTAGCTGAGACACCTGACATCTTTAACGGGGAATTTGCATATATCCCATATTGCCTGTAATACAAGAGGTTTAAGGTATCACCATTTGGCTCATATTTTGGCCTGTTCCTCTTTTTACTGGCAAATCACTGGGATGATCTCAGGATTATAGTCACTAAATAATGACATACATTTGAGTGTCAGACTTCAAATCATTCAGAAAATGAATTTTAAAACAACTGTTACTCTAACAACTTTCTATGTTTATAAGAGCAATATTTAAAATATGTCCTTATTTGTACCCCCATTTTGTCAAGCTTTGTCCAGATTTTTTGCATAAAGAGGTTGAGAGGTACGGGTATCACACAGTGAAACGTCTAGCTTTGTTACTTTTTCCTGTATGTAAAGTAGACGCTGGGTGTACCTTGATTTTAATGATTTATTTACAAAATATCAATAAAGCTATTAAAAAAAATTAGAAATCTAGATTGCATTCATGTACATACTTTCAGGCTGCAAACTATAGGCCTGATTTTAAAAGAGTTTCTCTCAGTGCAAGTGACATACTCCATTGTAATACTGGCTAGCCTTCTAATAATTTGCAGAACGATATCAGTTAGTTACTTGTAGTGAGCACAAATCTTTTGGAATCAGAGCATGTTTATACTTGAGTAAGTCACTTACCCTGCCAGCAACTCTTCTGGAATCAAGCCCTATGATTTCATTTTCATGGGCTAAAATGAGGTCTCAAGCTAGAATGTTGGTGGTTATTTTTCAGAAGGCGAATGGGCCTTTTTATCCCAAAGAACATTTTGGTAGCCTGCTGCAACCCAAAGAAACTAAGAACAAGTGGAGCTTCCCTCTCTGTTTTATAAAAGTGTATTTGCAGACAACCCTTGTAAGGTCTGTAGCTGTAAGGTTGCATGCTCTACCCAATAATATCAGGAAATCCTCTGTCCTAACCATAAAGTAAACATCCAACATTATGAAGTTATCTTCTATAGTGCCTTACTATCTTTTGAGGAGCCTGGACAAAGAATAACATTTAGGGAAAATGATATGACTATATTATATGGATGAGTTCCTGTAGCACCTGCCACCCCGGCAGCTTAACTTGCTTTCCTGCAGTGCCTGCCACCTTGAGAGCTTAACTTGCTCTGGCACCACTATTACTGGCCACTTTGACAGCTTAACTTGCTCTGGCACCACTTAGATGACTACCTTACTGGATTGCAATTCTTTCAAATGATGCTGATGAGTATAAACTTGCTTCTAGATATCCCCCCCTATCTTGTGTACTACTATTCAAATCTCCTAAGCCTTTGTGAGTAGTACCTACATTTAAAAGCAATGTATCACAAAGTAATGTCCAATTGGTGGGTTACTGAGACTGTCTGAACATTGTTTTATTCTGATTTCTCCTTTGTCCCACTGCATGCACTGCTTCTTCGTTATGGGTATGCATGATCAAGTTGACATTGTACAGTCCATTCTTCTTGCAGCATGGCTACATAATTAGCATTATTTCGTTTTTACAAAGAGTTAAAATCCCTGTCCTTTGCAGCTTGCTCTCTCAAAATTTAGTGAGAGTTATATTTTATCTACTGTATAGTATTAGACTCTACAACTGAAGTCATACCAGATTTGTTGTTTTTTGTTGTTGTTATAAACCACACTTCACAAAAGTCTGCCCATAGGTATAGGTGTATTCAGCTTAGAAGTCATAATTTCCCATGATGGAACCTCATCATTATATGACAAATATTCTATTAAGAAAAGATGAGATGATACAAACAACTGGTCCATTTTCATTTAAAGTCATATGCAGATACCCTCAGCATAGTCTGAGATGTGGGAACCAAACTGCCACCCCCCATACACTACTACTATACTACTTTTTGGGTGTTTGCAGAGTAGCCTTTAGTTGCTTTATCCTGCGGGCTTTCCAAAGAAGGTAAGCAGCTCTAACTTACATTAGTATTTTATTTGAAATAAATAAAACATTACTCCAATGATGACATCATAATACTCTTCTTAATAAACGGTCCACGTATGTGATTCTATGAAGAGCAACTTAAAATCATGGCACGTGGAATCAACTCACAACTGACATGCAATATTTTAAATTTAGAAGAAAAGTTGTAAAACATACATGTAGAACAATGTTCAGAAAGCATATGATAAAAAACACACACATGCACATACACACACACACAGAAAAAACATGTTTGGCTCACAGACCTTACTATTTCAAATATAATAAGCATTAACAAGGCAAAGTAAAATCTGATTCACTCAAAACTCATGGATTGTAATTCTAACTAATATCATATACATTTAAAGGGTTTGGATGTAATATATAAACCTGAACATAAAGTGCTTACCTAACAAGGGAATTAAATACTCTCTCTACTAAGTAAAAGTGGACATTAGTTTGGAGCATAAAGAAATCTACTTAGATACAAACTTCAATAACAAGTTTGTACCCAGCGGACTTTGGCTATACAAAAGAAATAATTTGAAATAATGTTGATCCTGATCTTAATAAATTGACTAATGCCTTGGAAGAAGCTGGGCTTAAATTCAGTGAAATCCTGCTTGAAAACAAGAGACAATAAGCCATCACAGAAACAGCTTTATTACAACTGGAAGAAAAAATCAGACACTCACATCAGGAGGGTTTTACTTTGGATGAACTTAAACAAATTAAAGGGAGAGTCTTCAAATTTGAAACTTACATTAAGGCATAAAAACGTAATAAACCTACAAGAGATGAAAACGGTTATGGTTGGTATGGCAAGGAAGAAAAAATATAGAAACAGACCTTTACGATCAACCTGCTAGACATGGAAATCCTCCCTTTGGAATATCTAAATATTGTAATGACTGAGCAATAAACAGCACCAATGTTATTGGGACTGATAACCAAGTTTCTGGTACTTCTCTTAACAGAAATGCTAGCACTCAGAACAGAAGTGGTCTAGCAACGTGTCACACTGAGTAGGATTTTTCATTGGATTCCAGAACCGCCCCTCCAGGCAAAGCTCCACAAAAGTGAGAAGAAAGATCACCAAAGGTACATTACACACAGCAGACAGACAACAAGAGGTGATGGTAAAATCCAACAGGAAAACACCATGCTCCAAGGAGACAAAGAAAACTGGACAAGACAACAAAGGAACATGAGTATTACTACCCTGGAGTACAGCACCATCTCCTTAACAGATACCTCAGGACACTCGATCCAACTTGGTGGGTGGGTGTGGCATAATGGCTAAGGTTGTTACCTCATAGAAGCAAACTACAGGGTTTGATTCTGACTTACAGTTATTGGCTAGGCTTAAAATAGCCCTTCAAGGAGGTTAGCTTAGTATTCACCTATGAAACTATGAATGCCTCAGTAACCCACAGAAATCAAAATATGGAAGCACTGTAAGATTCCACTGACTGAAAATGAAACAAAAAATGCAAGAAAAGGTGCTAGCATTTATACCCCATAGCAGGAGAAACTTGGTTATCTCCATTATCAACCTTAAGATGTTTTGCAGGAAGCTGAACATGATTTTTTTTTCATGAAATGGGAATTAAAATTGGATGTTTCATACAGTATGAAGACCAAGAAATAGGGAATGAAATCATCCACTTTGAGTATAAATGGAAGAAACAAAGTACCTTTTATCCACCTCTCCACTCCACTTTATGAGCGTGTGAGAAGTACATTCACAGAATTCTTACCAAACACTGCAAGAGAAAGTTTTACAACTTGTCCCAGAATGAAATAGTAGCACTAAAATGCGTTAGCATCAGTTGGTGAAGGCAGACAAAGTGGGGGTATTTACATCACTGATACTGATTCCTAAAAACAGAAAAGTGGAATAATGTTGGGAAATCAGGACTTCTACCAAAAGGTGAACACTGAACATATCATCCAAGCCTGCAGACTGGTGAACACAAGAATAGTTGCTCTGAACTCAGGTAATCTACCTGATGATGATTTCATTAATTTTATCAGTGTCACTCACCCGAAAATACCCGATTTTTTCCCACCCCATCATCCAGTGGTATCATCCAGTGGTATCAGGAGGAGGATCTGCCACTGAGACCAATCAATTTATTTGGAATGTAAAATAAAATAAATTGTCAGAAATGCACCACTATACATCTTAGACATGCTTGACTTTGAGAAAAAGGCTTGAGAAAGTAAGGTAAAGCCAGACATTGTACTTGTCGACACTGATGTGGAAACACTTTACACAGTACCTCCACATGAGTACTTCACTGTGGCAGCTTAAGAATTCATGAGCACGAGGCCTTTCCACCAGCCCCATGGAAATATATGCAACAAGTGGACCATAACAGCCTTTACCAACAGTTAGATACTGTATTTTTTTTAAATATTCATTCATTGCATTTGTAATTAGCATTATATTCACATTGGTTGACTACTACAGGACCACGTGGGAAAACATTAGGTAAGTTAACATCATGGGCTTTGAAGCACTTTTAAATGTATATGTAACACCACCTTCTAAAACAGAGTTCTCTCATTTCAAACTCCAATACTTCTGTCAGGAATACTATTTCTAGTAAGCATAAGTGTTAACACTTTCCTCTGTTAAGTCATACAAGATTTTAATACTGGGTTGCGTACACCCATTGTTTAATGTTGCTAAATCTACTGATTTCTTTTTTCTGGTCTCATAATAAAGTATGCCATGTACACATATTTATTATTTAGTAGAGTTAACCATATGAATGCATCTAATGCCATTGTACTGTTCTACACTGATCTGAAGAAGCCACACCTACTTATTGGTAGTTTAGGTGAATGCACTTTAGACTCCTGAGTTTATTATTTTGTCCTTTTTCCTTATTTGCATCAGTTTAAATAACAGTGGTAAGGTAATGATGTTTCTCAGTGCTTATGTACTAAACCTCCTTAGCCTCAGTTTATGCAGCCTGAGGCAATGCTGCCTTCCAGCCTGCCCTAGTAATTAGCCCTAGTGTCACATATTTGGTTTGTCTCTTTTCAACTAAGATTCACACCTTTGTGATATCACTCTATCACAGACTCAGCTTGTGTTAGCTTACAACTTGTAACATCTGCACTGTTTTAGTATGTATGACTATTGGCAGTAGACCTGTCTTTATATATACCTAACGTGTTTGTACTGTATTAACAATCTATGAATTATTTTCTATGTGTTTCAATTATAGATGGATTAATATTTTGCTTATACTTAATGAATGATCAAGTAAATTCAGTGCACAGCAAAGGACTAGACAGTCTGTACAGCTGCATATTTTTCCACACTCAGTAGACATCTCCTCAAAGGTTTTCTGCAACAGGCACTGATACAAGACGCACTTACAGAAGGCACACTGATTCCCCAAGGTGAAGAACTACACTTTGTTGTTTTATAGGGATTATCACTGTGGCAACTAGGATTTATGACACATTACTGACAGCCTCTTATAATGTACCTGTTTTGACACTATTGAGATGCAACAAACTGAAACAGAAGTCAGTTATCTCTTTCCTCATTTAACTCTGTTTGGTTCACTGTTGTAGAATGCTCCAGCTTTTCCTAGACCTAGCACATGCAGAGAGCCCTTTCTTGTCTCTCCGAACATGCTTATATTTGACATATCACTGGAAAGTTGAATTCAATCTGTCATGGAAAGGGCTGTATGCTCCTGACTTAACGGATACATGGTAGGTGCTTCAGTCACAGGATAGTCTGGCTGAACCTGACTAGCTGCAATTATAATTACTACAGTGTAATACTTCAGAATTTTAATTTGACTGTTTGTCACATATTTTTTAGCACCCGTTGCCATATCAAAAAATGGGAAATAGCATCTGCTTATCATATCAACAATACAATGATGTACAATAGTTATACATAGACAGGGACAAGATTTATATAACATGCTTTTATCAATTAGGCACTAGTCACATAAAACAGGAGTACAACACATAAGCAATAAACTATTAGCTATTAATAGGAGCAGATATACAGAACAGGTATGAAAGATGAGACTTATCCTACTGCAGCTTGGATGAGCAACTTATGACGTATGTTTATGATTCCAGCTCAAGTGAATTGACAATGACCTCCTTATTAAAGTAGGTAAATAATGCATCATGAAAACTGGATTTAGATCTGATGATGGTATTTCAAGGGTGAAAACACTCATCTATTTGTTTTTCAATAACAAAGTTTTGATTTCTAAAGTTATAATTACTTGATTACTCTGAAGTCTCAACTGAGCTTGTCTACTACGCATGGTTCTTTTTTCCTGATTTTTTAGGATTCTCAGCCAGCACGTTTTTTGCTCACAAGTGCCATTTTTCCATGTGGTCTATTGTTTTTCCTTATGGAAGGAATATATCATACCCCCTAATGACTATTTCAATGCAAGAATCTATGCTTTATACATATACATATGTGTATATATATATATATATATATATATATATATATATATATATATATGGTTCTACCTGACATAGCCGAAACCACACAACACCGACAACCACATCACCGACACCACATATTGACAGTCCATAAACGAAACCACACATAAAACCCCATACACTGCACACACCACAATAACAATTATTAAAACAAAACACATCCCCATTCCACAAACCACACACACAACACAAGCACACCAAAATCCTTACAAGCCCACACTAAACCTTACCTAACCCTAAGGTCCCTAACTCACTTAACCCACCCCTATAACCCTAACTCACTTAACCCACCCCTATTCGCCCCTAACCCCTAACTCACTTAACCCACCCCTATCCCCACAGACCGTCAATCTCCACACTTACCTGACTCACACAGCCTTTCCCCATGTCGGCATCCTCGGCGTTGGTGTTGTCATCCGTCGTGTCGGTCTTCTGCATTGTCGATGTTCTGCCACGGTCTTCTTCACTTTCGATCTTCTATGTCGGTCTTCTTCAGGTAGAACCATATATATATATATATATATATATGTGTGTGTGTGTGTGTGTATCTATATACAGATGTATCTATCTATATATAGAGAGAGAGCTATAAAACCTATATATAAAAATCTCTAGCTCCAGAAGCATAGCTGGCATTTTTAGTGACTGCAAATTATACTCCACATGGAGTACTACACCACTCAGATTTTAATATGAAAAAAAGAGAAAAAAAAAAAAACTTTTTTTTTTCACTGTAGCAAGCATCTGCTGCAGTTTACATCATACAGGAAATGCTATGGTGTTCAAGTTTAACTGTAAATGCAGTAAAGCGAGACTGGGATTGGCCAATTGCTTCCCCAAACATTCTGCCTCCTGGGCAGGTGCCACCTATGCCCTGCTCTATGTCAATGTCTATCCCTGCCGCTGTAGTTCTTCATACCACACACACCATGCACAATCACACTTATACCCAATTCAGTGTCTCCAATCCACCTACTGCAAGTCTTTGGAATGCAAGAAGAAACTGGAGCACCTGGGGAAAACTCCATACAGACTAATATACTACATATACATATATATATATATATATATATATATATATATATATATATATATATATATATATATATTTGTGTGTGTGTGTGTGTGTGTGTGAGAGAGAGAGAGTTCAGCCATATTTGTTATAATTGTTTCACCTAAATTGCAGTTGTTTTGCGATCTCACACTGTTGAGAACACACTCCAGAGAAATGGACTGAAATGTAAGGAGGAAAGGAGAATGGTTGCAATAAAATAGTGTTTTTCCTTGTGAATGAGTGTGCGTGTATGTGTGTGCATGTGTGTGAATGTGTGTACGCTACTTCTTATTTGTTACTGATTTTTTTATTAAAATTTTGCTCCATCCCTCCAAAAACCTTTGATTTTGTATCCCAACAGCCAGAAGTTTACACTAAGAAATCGATGCTAGTATTACAATCAAAGACCTATACTCTTCAGAGATGCTTTTAAACACAACTCCTGATGATCTAACACTTTCCTAACTGAATAGTGGACATGTTTAAAAGTGTCACATACTAAAGATTGGGTTCCATTATTGCGGTAACACCAGGGAGTGCTGTCTTCCCAAAAGGTACCTGTATTGTACAGACTGGCATTTAAGATACTTGTATGACTGATACAACAGGTATTGGTCTAGTCTAGGCCTTGCTGAAATATCAGGCCCTTGATATCTACTTTTACTTCTAAAAGGTGATGTCCAAATGGAGACTGATGCTACTAAGCCCTCCAGGAATCCCACTGATGACACTTCTTTGACAAGAAGTTTTAACTATTACCTTAAGAGGGTGGCTGTGTTGATCAGCCACTTGGCTATCCAATGAAAGATGTATATGCATATGATAAACTGGGTGAGTTTACCTATGATACTAGCAATTAGGGTTAAGTTAAAAGCCTTAGTGAGGTCAGTGCAAGCATTATGCATGGTCAGACTCTCACTGACCAGGGTCTGGGGGAAAATGACTAGATTTTATAGGCACAGCATACCTTTTACAAATCCATATTGGTTTTGCTTCAGTTTATAGGTCACCTGTATCATTGTTAAGCATCACAGTGATTAAAATAAGGTAGCACGTGGACAAGTTCCCCATATGGAAGATTTTGTAACCCTGTAATGAAAGAATTTTTAAATTGCTTCCTTTCTTCTAACAGAGTTTCTGCAATCTTGGCTCACAAAAAAGATGCTTAAATGAACTATGTTTTTAAAACCAGCACACTTTAATAAAATAAAATGTTCTGAGATTTGAAATAAAAGAACGAACTTGTGCATTCTGTATTAGTCCAACATATTAATGCTGCACTTGATGTGTTCTAAATTTACTGCATGGAGAGCCAGCATGATAAATGAAAACAGGTGGCTTTATGATATATACAAAATAAAATCATCCTGATTCAGTTTGTGTGGAGATGTAACTTCTGGGCTGAGATTGCTATGCTCCCCTAACAATGATGTTTATATGAGGGTATTAAAGTGTAGACTCTCTACATTTACATTTAATATATTGTGGTGGAAGTGAAGAGCTTGGACACCATCCATTATTAGTTTCTCTGCCTTTCACACACAGAGTGCCAGGATAGAGTGTGGATCACTAGTGGTCCCGAACTGGATAAATGAACAGAGAAATAAATAATTTTTGGTGAATGAATGAATGCTTGGATGCTGTGCTGTATGCTGTCAAGCCAATATTTATCTGTACTGACTTTTGTTTACTCATCATATAGTCTCGAGCCCTTTTCAAATAACACAGCTATAATTAAGTTGTATAAAGTGTATCGGGTCTATAATAGAACATCGAATATTTAACAGTTCGAATCACTAAAGGTCGACCTTTAGTGATCAAACTGTTAAAACATCAAATGTTCAGAAAAAAAAATAAAAGTAACAAAAAAAAAAATAAATAAATGGTTTTCAATCAATCAAGTAAAACACAGACAAATTTGCAAGTGGTTCTAGCCAAGACGGAGAATGTTTAAACTTAAGTTACACACACAAAAGTAAACAGCAAGATTCATAAGTAGAAGAGAAACATATCTACTGACAGATGTTAATAACAATAATGTGCTATCTCAAGACAGTCTGGAGTTAGTACTGACTTGCACGTTAAGAATGAAAGGAAACAAATCGTAATGTGAAGATCTGAAGAGGATGTTACAAATAAAGAGGAAACTGGATACGACAAAAGCACAATGTGGTAGAAAGGAGACTGTGTGAGTTAATCCCATTGGTAACTATCTAACTTGTGTTGATCTACTTATCATATGAAACGTGTTTGCAAATGTTAAAATAGCTGAATCATTTCCAGTCATAAAAAAGGAAATAATATAGCAATAACCCACGCCTGGGTGTGGGTAATGCGGGATTTACCCACGGTTGGCGTGGTTTGGTCCCAAGGGACCAAACAAAGCCAACCGTGGGTAAATCCCGCATTACCCACACCCAGAAGTGGGTTATTGCTATTATACAATGGCATTATTTAAGAAAAGAAATAATTACTCAATATATATAGCCCTAGGGTCCACAGCATTGTACTGACCGAGCTTTCATGACGACTTGCCCTCGGGACTACAACTAATCCCTCCTTTAGCTTACATAAGTACTATACAGTCTATTCCAGACTAAGACATAGAGATATCCATCGTACTCTGTCCCCTAAGCTCTCTGTGCTGTATTAGCTTCGCTTAGAAAGCGACTTACACTAGGGACTTTCTCAAACGGCGCTATTGAACGCTGAACTTATAAAGTGATATTTCCCTTGCAGGTATAGAGAGGAATGTTTTTTGTTTAGTCAACATATCTCAGCGCAGTTTACTGATATTTGAAACATTTATACTTAATCACACAGTGTAATTTAATTGATTGTCTGCTTATGGATTTTTCCTATTTAAATTAGCAATTGCTACTCTGTGTTTACTCCAATTAGCTGAATGAGACTGTAACCTAGAGTGCATTAAAACTTTGATACACCAACAAGAATACTATTAGAATGTAATACTGAATTAGAGTGCATATGAGCTTTGTTACACCAACAAGAATACTCTTTGAATGTTACACTGTATGCTGTATACATAAGAATAGCCTTTACCTAATTTTCCTGTTGTATGTGTTGCATGCCTCACCCCCTTTTTTTTCCTCTCTTTCTCTTTTATTACCAGCTGTGTGCTTCGGTTTGCCCCCACACCAAACAACTGAATTTAATCTGCTGGACGCCACAGAAATAAAATCTAACTAAAGAAGTAGCTACTGGCTCCCAGAGAGATTTTACCCTTCCTATAAGCCAGTGAAAGTATGTATTGTTATAACTACGTGTTATATATAACTTGATTAATGTTCTAGCTACTGCTAGGTTAGTCAAAGCTTCTGCGTCAAGGTAGCCAGCAGCCAACCCCCCCCATCTAATTAATCTCCTTGATGTATTCCTTCTTCTAACTCCTTACCTATCTTTTCTATCTGGTCCATTCCCATCTTTCACTTAGCCTGCCATCACCTATAGAAGCCCTTGCTCTTGCAATTAACTTACTGGCCACTAGGTGGCGTCACTCTATAAGCTAGTGTATTCCAATTTGCTATGCACTTACTAATCCTACCTCTAGGTCATTGTCCCCAGCTTTTTCTCTGACCTTTTACCATCTCTCCTCATTCCACGTATCCTTTTTCCTGCTATTTTTCTACCAGCCTTAATCTCTTCCTACCAGCCTCGATTTTTCCTCTCACTCTCTCTTGCAGACTCCCATTCTTCCAAACTTACCTGCTGAATTTCTCAGACTTCACTGATTGTCTTCCTTGACAGAACTCTCTCTTGTCTCATCCCGCTCCATTCGCCCTCCGAGCTCACTCCGCTCCCCTACCCTGCCCCCTATTACCACCTGTCCCCAGTGCTCCTACTTTTATCCACCCACAGAACACACCCCTCCAAACTTTGCACCTATCATACAAACCACATAATTTATTATGCCCAACCCCTTTCTCTCACAACCCGCCCAAACAATCCATCGCTAATCATTCCTTCTCCTCTCTCCTACTCCATTATTATTTCTCTACAGTACTTCTATCTCTTACCTCCCTTTTCTCTATTCAACTCACCATCCTTAGAATGTCTATCCCCATAATCCCGCACAAAATTCAAATTTTAATGTGGATTTTCTTACTACCCCCTCTAGCCACCACTTATCTCATTACCTTCTATGAATATTCTCTTAACAATACCCTACCATTACCTTCGAAACACACCTCATCTACTACAGAATTTTCTCCTTACTACTTCCTAAATATCATTTTCAAACCAAGCTACCAATTAGCCAAATATCATAGACTTACACATATTAAATACTCTAACCCAAAAGCTAGAAAAGTATTTTATTTCTACTGCAAGCCACAACAACCTAAACCTTTAACACCCCTTCAGTCTCTATTAGATGGTGACATCCACCCGAACCCTGTCCCTAACAATCCCCCCACCACTACAAATAACTACCAAGACAATTCTATAACCCCTTCACCTACCAAACCTACCAACTCACTCTTAATTGCACATCTAAACATACGCAGTATCTGTAACAAGATTGCTCAACTTCATGCCCTCTTACAGGCCCATCCATTTGATATTCTATGTTTATCAGAAGCATGGCTAAAACAAACCATTAAAGACAACGAAATCACCCCTCCGGGCTATAATATCATCAGACTCGACTGTACCTCCAAAAAGGGAGGAGGAGTAGCAATCCTCTATAAAAATGAGCTACAACTCAGTAAACTTAATCTTACCTTACCCATAAACACTAGTGCAGAAATAATTCTCTCCAAACTACAGCTAAATACAAGTAAAGCCATAAACATCATCTGTGTTTATCTTCTCCCAGGGAACAACAGTAATACTGTAGAGTATATTTTCAGCTGGCTTTCTAGCAATATCCCACAAGAAACTGTAATTCTGGGGGACTTCAATATTGATTGGAATTCCTGTACAAATACCAACCCCACCACCCATATTAACCTTTATGGCTTTTCACAACTTATAGAATCCCCCACCAGAACCAATAAATTCAATAACAAAGCAACCACCTTAGATTGGATACTTACCAACACTCCTCAGCAAACCTACTCAACAGGTATCCTTCCAGATGACCTCAGTGACCACTCTCTAACATATATTATCAGACATAAAACCAGCATGATATTCCCTAACACCTTCCGAACAATACGCTCAAAAAAGCATTTTAACCCAGAACTTTTCCAAGCAGAACTCAATCAATGTAATTGGACACCATTAAAAACTCTCCCTCTAAATGAAGCAGTGGAATACTTTAATTCTACATTCTTAGCCATCCTGGATCATCATGCTCCGACTCGTTCTATTAGAATCAAAGCTAAACCAGCCCCTTGGCTTACTAACAATACTAAACAAAAAATCCTAGTTAGAAATAAATACTGGACAAAATGGTGTACTACTAAGAATCTAATAGACCATCAAACCTTTAAAGAACATAGAAACAGCACAAAAAGAGCCATCCTGCTAGATAAAAAGAATTATTATCTCCAACTACAGCAAACCTCTCTCAGACAACCAAAAAAATTTTGGACTAGTATTAATAATCTTCTCCACCCAGGTCAATTGATTACACCTAATCCTCAAGGTTCTAACCCCAAAAATCCTATACAAACTGCATATTCCTTCAATTCTTTCTTCACAGATACCATCCAAACTCTAGCTGGCCACCTATCACCTGATATATCTAACCTACCCACTTCTTCTGCTAATCCACCCCCTCAATTCCACCCCCAACCTGTCTCTACCTCATACATTTCCTCCCTTCTCCAAAAGTTAAAACCTACCTCCCCATCAGCAGACAAACTCCCAGCAGAATTCTTGCAAAAAGGTGCAAAGGCCATTGCCTACCCTATTTCCATTCTGATAAATAGATCTATAAACGTAGGAGATGTCCCATTAATCTGGAAAATCTCTCATATCATCCCACTACATAAAGGGGGAAACTCCAGTGACCTCTCCAACTATCGTCCCATAGCATTATTATCCCCTATAGCCAAAATTATGGAAAAATGCATCCACAAACAAATTCTCAACTACCTTCTCCAAAATAACCTACTTGCTAACTGCCAACATGGCTTCAAACCTTTCCACAGTACCACCACTGCCCTGCTATCATTCTCAAACTACATCAATAACAACCGTAACAACAACGATCTTTCATCAGCTGTCTTCATTGACCTATCCAAAGCTCTTGACATGGTTAACCACCAACTTCTCCTGCATACACTTAAGTCTCTTTCACTTGATTCTCTATCTTTGAACTGGTTTACATCCTACCTTAATAACCATCAGCAGGCTGTACTCTGGCAAAATGATCTATCTAATCACCTCCCAATCTCCCTCGGTGTCCCACAAGGCTCTATTTTAGGCCCACTCTTATTTTCTATCTTCATTAATGACCTGCAATCTGCTATTCCATACTCCAACTGCATTCAGTATGCAGATGACTCTACCTTAATTTGCTCAGCTGCCTCACCAACTGAACTTCAGTCCCTTACCCAAAAAGCCTTCAGCACTGTAGAACAATGGTTCTCCCACCGCTGCCTCCTTCTAAATCCCCAAAAAACTAAATTGCTACTTTTCACCCCAACCAAAAAGTCCATCTCTTTACATTTCAATCTCACTTCTAATAATGGTACCCTTATCTCACCTGAACCTACCACTAAACTGCTTGGAATAACAATTGACAACAATCTAAACTTTGATATACACATAAACACTACAATAAAATTAATTAATAAGAAACTGGGATCCCTGTACAGAATCAAACCCTTTCTTACTCCAGAAGCTAGGTCTGCTATAGCTAGAACTCACCTTTTATCCACTCTGCTCTACGCCGCTCCCATTTATACTAATATCTCAAAAAACAACCTCAAGAAACTAACAACTTCCTATAATAATATATTGCTAGATTTGCTACAGGCTCACCTTTCAGAACCCATCACTGCCTTAATCTTAAACAATTAAACTGGCTAGAATTCCTTAACCAGCTTCAATTTCACCAGCTTACAATAGCTCATAAGACCCTGTATCAACCTAGCGACACTCCTATACTCTCTAGCCTCATCACACCTTATAACAATCTCAAAAATCTACGTTCCTCAAACAAACTGCTGATTAATACTACTAAATCCAACAACTCAGCAGGTGACTCCTTATTCTCCAACTCTGTAGGAAAATTATGGAATCATCTTCCTTCCGATATCACAGCTCAGACTTCTCTTTTTCTTTTTAAAAAACAACTAAAACCATATCTCAATAATCATTGGCTATGCACCTGTACTAACCCTGACTAATTCTCCCCCCCACTCACTCTTCTCACCCTTCCTTCATTTACTACCTATTACAAATTAACATATCCTATAGTACACAGATTTTATGTATATAAGTAAAAGTTATCTCTGTACCTTAAAGAACTTGATTTCTATTCTACAGTATTTGTTAAAACTCTTGTATTATCTTATAATTTTTTGATTTTTTTTACAACACTGTATAACTTCTATTCTTTTACCATCTATTTACTCTGTACAAATACGTGGAGTTTTTTCTCCCCGGGCCTCTACTGGAAATGGAAATGCATCCAGTTAGACTAGCTCAGTCAACAAATGTAAATGTAGCATACTTTAACCTGCTTAGTATAGTACCCTTCTAAGAAGTGTTTCTAGTAAGAGTAGGTTATAATTGAAAAAAAAAAAAAAAAAAAAAAAACTTTTAATTTCTTCTCTTTTTTATATTCTTTAAGAATTTCTCTAGCTTAACATGTTATGCTAAATTTATTGCTGTATAAAACTGCTTTTATTGTATTATTATTGCTGTATAAAACTGTCTTGATGTTACTCTCTATTAAATTGTATGTTTTTTCCTTGGAGCTTTTCTCCCCGGGCCTCTACTGAAAATGGACATATATCCAGTTAGACTAGCCCGGTCAACAAATGTAAAATAAAAAAATAAAAAAATAAATAAATAATGGCATTGTATAATGCCTCCTATACTGCCCTTCCGCAGCTATCTGGTATCCGCGGCAGTTCTGATGTACTGCGCATGCCTACACAGTACACCAGAGCTGTGGGCAAAAGCAACAGAGAAAGCAAGATCTCCATTGCTTTTTACTGTTTCGCTATGTTAAATGGGTTTAACATAGCGAGATAGCTTTAAAATAAGCATCAGAGATCTCCGTTGCTTATTTTAAAGCTGCCTCACTATGTTAAACCCATTTAATATAGCGAGACAGGTTTAAAAAAAAAAGCAATGGAGACAGCAATATCTCCGTTGCTTTTTACACACTGTGTCGATATGTTAATGGAGTTTAACACAGCGAAACAGCTTTAAAAAAGCAACGGAGATCTCCGTTGCTTTTTTTAAACCTGTGCCGCTATGTTAAACTCTTTTAACATAGCGAGACAGTGTTTAAAAAAAAAAAAGACTTATACTAATGGAAAAAGTCCGGGCGACCGGACCTTTTTACATTAGTAGAAGTCGATTTACAACATGCACGCTGGCCAATCAGCGTGCATGTTTTGGAATATTAATGGGGGGTCATGGTATAATAGATAATGCCTAACAAACCACAAAACATCTACACAATTCTGTGAAGATGGATGATAATTTAAGCATAATTAAACAGGTAATACAAAATATAAATTTGTGACAGATGGTACATGCTGAAATCCTTGGAATGAATTTACACAGGATGTTATGTTTAGCACTGGAATAATTTCCATAGATGCACAGGGTGAGAAGATTGATTGCTTTAATTACATAGAAATAGAGGCCATCTTCACATTATTCCTTGGCAAAACCATTTGAACTATCAGATTCAGAAAATCAGAAAATCATTGCTAATTCATGAATAGCAATATAATAAGTTCCAATCATTATTACTGTAAAAAAAACCCAGACTTTCCTTTTTCTTCACTGATCAATCAGAACTGACACCACTTTTTTCATTATATACAACATTCTTAATGGAATACAGTTTGCTGCCAAAGCTTCCTCATTATTGTCACTTTTTACTAACTGGCAGACTTGCATTATGTTTGATAGTAATAACAACAGTGAATGGGATATGAATACTTCAAGGTGAGGATCCTCTTTTAATACTGGAGTAGAATATGCTAGACAATAAGTGGAGAAAAAAAGCATCATGACAGATCCACTGAGCTGACACTGAAAATATAAACATGTATCTGTTTGCTGCCAGAAAATAAAATGATTTGCAGCAAACACGCATTCTATGGCAAGAAATGATCACAGACATAGCCGGCCTTAAGCATAGGCCAACTAGACGGCCGCCTAGCAGGGGCGCTTTTCCAGTATTTATTTAATGTAGGTAGAGCAGGATGGGGGCACCGTGGAGCCCTTTTGCCTAGTGCACCAGTTGACCTAAGGCCGCTCCTGGTCACACATGTTTTGAAAAAATAAATAAATAAATAGACAGCAGACTTACAGCAACCCCTAAATGTAATGTTCTGAATTCATGCTCTCTGAATTAAGCAATGAAATGAGTTAGCCAAGTAAGAGTGGGACATAGTTTATATTTAAGCTGCATTACAGGAGGTTAGATACAGAAATCATACAAAGAAAATGGTTTGCATGACAGTATGTTAGTTCAAATTCTGGAACAAACACTACATGTTCAAAGAACTCTAAATAAAAATCAATGCACATGCAAAGGTTTTATTAACTGAAACATGCACTGCAGTTATTTTGCTGAAGTTTTGCAGAAGAATAATTCACATTCAAAGCCAGAGCCATGGCATACAAAGGTAAAGCCCTAACTGGGGCCCAGGTAGCCAGTTATTGATTAGTGGCAGGTGAAGCACTGGCAGGGAGGCATAAGCATGTCTGTCCTAAGGGGAGACATGGTCCAGGTAGAGAGGAATAGTCCTCAGATGATTCCAGGATACGTATAGAGAAAAGGGGAGGGGAAAAGGGTAGGTCTTAACATAAAAAAAAACTCTACATTTCTGAAGCAGTTACCAGTGGAAGGCCGTATGTTTCATGCCAGTGTCTCCCTGCCAAAAAAAAAAAATCAGTGCTAGTCTAGGGATGAAAGGAGGTGCCGATACCCTGGCAAAGGATGAGGACACCACTGTAGAAGTCTGGAAAGTTTGAAGGACAGGGAGGAGAATAATAATCAGCATTTGAGTCCAGCCTCATAGTGTACAGGGGTAAACCCTGACTATTAGCCAGTGTAGCTATTTTTGAGTAGCAGTTTAAGTCTTGAGGGGTGAGGTAGCAGAAGATGGGCTTGTGCACAGATACCAGCTCTCACATCCTGGCGGTACCTCATTCAAATACTTGATTATTTCCTTCCAATGGGTAGGTGATCAGTGGTGGAAGTGGATACAGCAGACTCATGCTGTTAAGTAGTATGTATACCTCTGAGGTAGGAATGATGTGGGTCGGAGCACTCACATCATTCCTCATTCAGGGAGTCAGTGGTAGGAATGATGTGGGTTGGACCATACACACCATTCCTCACTCAGGGAGTCAGAGGTAGGAATGATGTGGGTCAGAGCACACACAGCATTCCTCACTCAAGCAGTCAGCAGTAGGAATGATGTGGGTCGGAGCACACACGTATCATTCCTCACTCTTGCAGTCAGAGGTAGGAATGATGTGGGTCAGAGCACACACACATCATTCCTCACTCAGGCAGTGAGAGGTAGGAATGATGTGGGCCAGAGCACATACATATTCCTCACTCAGGCAGTCAGAGGTAGGAATGATTTGGGTCGGAGCACATGCACCATTCCTCACTCAGGCAGTCATTTTGTGTCTGCCAGATGTCAGAAGGAAGGGGTTAAGAGTGATGGAGCAGGCAGCTTCTCAAGACCAATGAACTGTTCCACATTTTAATGGCTAACTCTCACATGCAATAAAACAAATGGGCAAATTAGGCCCTCAAATCAGAATGAATAATCCATATGGCTGTCAATCATGTCAAAGATGTTTAGTTAATTTCCCATGTAGGGGTGCCATTGATCAGGTGCCATGGAAGACCCTAAATATTCACATAAAGATTAATACATTTGGCAAATAATCTAAAGTCTAACATTTACTATGTGATCTAGCTACATAACTAGAAGATGAAAGAAAAGGAATGAATGAAAAAAAAAAGAACAATTAATGTAACTAGGATCAGATCACTGGAAAGGGATAACATACATGGCCTGAATGATAAGGCCATCCCCGTTAGTAAAAACTCTGTAACCATGAACTACCACATAAGTGGTAGTCTACTTAACGCCAAAAGTGTGATAAGAGACCTTGGGACACAGGTGGACAGTAGTCTCTCCTTTAATAATCACATTGCCACAGTGGTCAGGAAATCATTCTACATGACTCACCTCATCCCAAAAGTTTTCTCATCCAGAAAAAAAGAGGTCATTGTTCCCCTCTACTTATCACTCATTAGACCCATTATAGAGCACAACACCCCTTTTGGTATGTACCTCACAAGACATCTACAACAACTGGAAAGGCCACAGAAATACCTCACAAAGAGGATTAATGGCCTCAAACAGATGCCCTACGCAGACCGTCTCAAAAAATCCAGCTTTACTCCGTAGCATATCGCCTACTCAGAGGCGATCTCTGCCCAACATACAAAGCTATGTTAAACCCAGAGCTGTTGGACATGCTATACAAAGAAATCCCAATCTCTCCGAGCTACATGCTCTAGGGACCTAAACCTTGTCACCACAATAAACATAACATGCTAGAGAAATAGATTCCTGTCCCAGAGACTTCCCATACTCTGGAAAAGACTATTTATCTATGTCAAACAGAGCTCCTCATTAGCACTCTTCAAGAAAAATCTTGATGATTGGATGGGAAATAGGAAATTCACCCCAGGGATCACTTCTGTGGCTCAACAGGGGCACAGGAAAATAATTTTCTTGGGTGGCGAAAGCCAGGGTACCTTTTTGGCTAGGCTTATATAGGCCCTAGGGCTAATAGCCTAGTACCTAACTATGAACCTAAGTAGTAGAGGAAATTGCTTGTGGATTTAATGATCTTTTTCTTTATGAGAAGCACATGGGTGGGTAAGGAAAGAGAGTTCAGGCATATTTTGTTAATGGATTGAAAAGGCAGATAACACAGATAGATACTTCATAAAGCAAAATAGGAAGAAATACTAAGGAAAGATGAAAAAAACAGCAAGATGCAGACAATGAAAGGCCTACAGGATAGATCTGCATTACTGGCACATGGCAAACATACCACGAGTGAGTGAGACACACTATAAATGCTGCAAATTATTCCTCCCAGCCATGTCTATGCTTCAGTATGCTGGCAGACTGATGGCTGCACAACAGGATACAGCTTTTATCTGTTCATTAATAATGAGTGTATGCATATATGGATTAACCCATCCATTACGCAGAGAAAAAAAACTTAACTATTTATCAATACTGTCACTGATCTATATAGCAGGAGACAAACATGAGAGATCTATGTATCATACTGTACAGGAGGTTCTCGCATCTTGAATTTGTGTTTAATTGTTTGAGTGATGCTTAGCTGACCTGGCTGGAGACAGGATGGTACTATGTACATTGTATTTCATAACAAGAGGTTGCAGGAGTGTCAGTAAATGTTTGCACATGTGCATGGTTACAACTGCCACTCATGAAGCACAAGTTACAATACTTAAACATATCTATATAGAGTTATGCTCACTGAGGAACACCTAATTTGGTCTTGTTTTGATTGTACTTTGCATACTGAGAAGGCATCCTAGCTATATACATAGTGCCATAAGATTAATACAAACTGACCATCACCTTTGTGTCCATAAGGCAACACATATTTACATGTATCCACAGGTGGGTCTGTTACTCTCTTCACAGATACAGATGCATACCTATATGTACTATTACACTGGCATATGGCTAGGCATACCCCCCCCCCTTCGAAAACAGCCTAAAACCATAGCATCTCTTTACAAGTCTTAGTAAAAATGTACCAGTGAGTCATTTCTGCCACTTCCTTTCCATTTTACTTATAAACTAAAGAAGCCTATAACTGTTGTGGTTAAGACTGCATTTGAAGCAAAAACACACAGTTCTAGTATTGGATGACTTTGTGCCATGTTTTTGGTTTTAAAATGCTGGCAATCTGAGACATTCCACTCAGTTCAAATACAAAGTCAGTCCTTTCCCAGAGAACAACATTCACACCAATGTATTCCACAGTGGCAGCACAGCAGATGTGATGGCAATCTATCGATTTTTTTGTAGTCTGACATGTAGACCTTCTGGTCTCAGCTTATTATAGTCACCCCCAAATTAGCAGTATCTAGTGAAACATGCTGTTTCCATTTCCCAGACTGCTGCCGAATTTTTCAACAAGCAGATTGCACATCAGTTTCTTCAGTCAGTGATCAGTGTTGCCAAAGGTCAATGCTTAAATGAAATGTAGTCAAAGTCACTCAGACACATACATCTCATTCAACTAAACCACAACTGAGTGAATGATTGTCCCCCTTTTTCAAGTACTCACATGATCAGTAAATTACTTTAGGAAACTGATAATTTCAGGTTTTTGTCATACAAATGTTACACAACGTACACGGCTACACAGCCATTAGAGCCATTTGCATTTCATGTGTCATTTTTTCTTACTTTTTTGATCCCACTGCCTGCTGATCATCAGCCCCCTGCTGGCCTATCAGCCCCTTTATTCCCCATCATCACACTGAGTGTCGACTAGTAATGGGCCATTGTTCAAGAAATTATCAGGGAGGTGCAGGATTTTCTTTTGCCCTACTGTTAACCCAGCAGATGCTTGCCTTGCGAAGAAGTTGATATGCAATGGTATGCCCAGACTACAGTTTCCTCATTTCAACAAAGGATGTTGCCAGCAATTAGCCCTGCCCCTTCTGTCAATGATGGAAAGTGGGTTCTCTAGTCTCAAACAGAGAATTTGCACTTTCCTGTGTGTTCCCTGAACACCTGCAACATCCTCCTTCCCTAGATAAAGGTACGTGTGCCCCTTTACTCCTTTTCCCTTCCAGCATTTCTCCTAAAGTCCTGCGGCCACTATTCAAACCATGGTCAACTGGGTCACATTAATAGCTACTTCCCACTACACCATGGATCCACGCAGCATATGGCAGATATTTGTAACATATTCATGATGAAGTAACAAACTTAATTGTTCCAACAGTTTCTGAAAATCACAATAATATTCAGGTAAACAATATGACAGCTTAATCAAACCTTTAATATCAGTAAATATGGCTACGGTACATTTACTCATGCATAAATGCTGACTAGTTCTGACATTGTTTAGCAAAACAGTACTATGCAAAATCTGATTTGGATGAAATAAAATGTTCAAACTGCATTTGTGAAAACAGTGAAAATATTATTTCCTGGTGATGGGCAAAGCTTGCAGCAGTCTCTGCCAGATGCATCTGCAGGCTTTTCATAATCAGCTCGGATGATACCATTCATCTTGGCAAAAGGGGCATTTTTCTTTTTCTGTAACTACAAGCCACCTGAGCAAAGTCATGATTTCACAAAAATGTTTCGTGGATTATCTTACTACAATTTGCGTTTTATATTGAATACTGAAAGCCACCTCCCTATTGAAATATCAGCACTCAAAGTGCTGACAAGCAGGGAAAAAAGACCGAAAACCCAGTAAAAGAGTGAATCTCAAAGATTGCTCTTTTCCTTCAAAATTCTTTTTACTGGAGGGCTATCCCTCCCTGCGCATGCCCCAATGAGAGGGAAAAGCACCCACACACACCCCAAACTTTTATATATCCACTCCAAGATCACCATACCATGGAGAAAAGGGAATATTCTGAGAAATGACAATCTTGGATTAAGTATATTTAGGTCCATTTTTTGGCCATTCATTCTCAGTGTTTTGGGAGACTCTGGAGTAGGTCCTGACACTTCAAATGGTTAGCCTGAAAGGTACTATCATTACTATGATTTATTGCTTCATTTTTCCTGATGACTTTTTCCTGTCTTACTCAAAAAAAAAAAAAAGTATTTGATTTCTATACACGGGGACTGATGACCTAATAACTGAATAAATAATAATTTTGCAATATTTATGAATTAAGAGATTCATTAAATACGTAAAAGAAGATATCACATACATGTGCATGGTTACAATTGCCACTCATGAAGCACAAGTTACAGTACTTAAACATATCTATATAGAGTTATGCTCACTGAGGAACACCTAATTTGGTAAGACACTTTTATTGAAGCAGTCTGTATCGAGTCATTTGAATCACAATACAGTTTTATCAAATGATTTATTCTTCAGTGTTTTCATTGGAAACTGTCATTCAGTTTTACGACAGTGCACTTTGAAAGTTTTTTGTAATATTCGGAAAACAAAAGATGAAATCATAACTTTCATAAAGCAACTTTTTGTGTGTGGGGGGGTATGGGTGTTTGTATGTTTTGTTTATATGATTTCATGGGTGTTTGTATGTTTTGTTTATATGATTTCATGGGTGTTTGTATGTTTTGTTTATATGATTTCATGGGTGTTTGCATGTTTTGTTTATATGATTTCATGGGTGTTTGTATGTTTTGTTTATATGATTTCATGGGTGTTTGTATGTTTTGTTTATATGATTTCATGGGTGTTTGTATGTTTTGTTTATATGATTTCATGGGTGTTTGCATGTTTTGTTTATATGATTTCATGGGTGTTTGCATGTTTTGTTTATATGATTTCATGGGTGTTTGCATGTTTTGTTTATATGATTTCATGGGTGTTTGCATGTTTTGTTTATATGATTTCATGGGTGTTTGCATGTTTTGTTTATATGATTTCATGGGTGTTTGCATGTTTTGTTTATATGATTTCATGGGTGTTTGCATGTTTTGTTTATATGATTTCATGGGTGTTTGCATGTTTTGTTTATATGATTTCATGGGTGTTTGCATGTTTTGTTTATATGATTTCATGGGTGTTTGCATGTTTTGTTTATATGATTTCATGGGTGTTTGCATGTTTTGTTTATATGATTTCATGGGTGTTTGCATGTTTTGTTTATATGATTTCATGGGTGTTTGCATGTTTTGTTTATATGATTTCATGGGTGTTTGCATGTTTTGTTTATATGATTTCATGGGTGTTTGCATGTTTTGTTTATATGATTTCATGGGTGTTTGCATGTTTTGTTTATATGATTTCATGGGTGTTTGTATGTTTTGTTTATATGATTTCAGACTTATTGAACTGCTTTTGCAATTCACTTTTTTAAGTTTTACATTTCAGACCTCGGTAACAGGGCACCGGGAATGAATTTAAATAACTGCCTGTTCCATTGTATCTTTGGTGTTTGTAAATAATTTATGTTTTCTTTAAGTTTACTTGAAACTATATTGTTCCATTAGCTTATGCAGTTCTAATCCTACGGTCTCATTTCAGAGGGATTTATTGTCAAGGGAGTCAGTCATGTGGCATAAATCCCTTAGCACCACTCATTTTATGTGTTTTAATGCTTTCCAGAGCAATTAATGATCAAGTAGCATGCTATGAGGTAAGTGGGGGTGGCATCAGCCTTTTACTTAAGTCTGTTAACTAACACAAAAAAAGTCCACTAAAGACCTGTTTGATGCAAACCTTGGCATCAATTTACGAAGTTAACTGTTTTTAAACTGTACAGTAAGTATGTTTTATTCATCTATTTGCATAATAGTGACAGACCAAAGATGTAGCTAGGGTGATGAGAAGTTGGTAGCCACCCTGGGTGCAAAGTGTTAGGTAGGGGGTGTCATCAGCAGATCCTTACCAGCTTCCAGTGATCTGCATTTAGAAACAAACTGTTGTAGCACTTTATGTGTAGATTCTTGATAAGACAAATGCAGCAGCTACCTGCTACAAATGTAGAATTGTTTTGCTTCCCGACTTAAACGTGATTGTGGGGAGTGCCAGACTGGAGGACAGCACAGGTCCCAAAAATAGCTAAAGCAGAACCTGATGTTTGTTTTCTAAACTAAACCTAGGTTTCAAGTTCATTTTCTTTATCCAGCATCATTGTGTTTATCTCTGTAGCCATTTTTCTTTTAATTAGTCTTGAGTCAAACAATCTCTGTTTTCTTCTACCAGCAGATTGTTTCTAGAAGTAATAGACATTTAGAGACTGTGCTGTCTGTTGCCTGAAGAGGGGAATGATGACAATTCCCCCTAATTCACAGTGAACTCATAGTGAATTCTAAGTCTACTAGCATTAGCTTTTCATATGTCTAGTAGTTATTGAGATTCTCCCTTGTCCTGCTTGACAATTGCACAGGATCAGATTTGTGAGGTTTCTTTATAAATATTGTTGTCAAAGTTCCTACCATGGAAGGTCTCTATTCAGAAGAAGGTTAGTTTGGTTTCTACCAAAGATTTTGCAGTATTCAAGAATCAGCTGACAGTCAGCAGCAGCGTCTTACTTGACTTTTGTACAGCCTGCAGTGTCGGGGTCAGTTTGGCATTTGCACTTGTACTTTAAACCTCCAGAGTGCCAAGGTAAGGGAGGTTCATCACCACACAGTCACCCTAACCACCCTTCCACTCCAGTCACTTTTCTGACCAATGGTGTTCTGTCATAATCATTAACCTCTCTTTACCATCATTTTATACTGGCAGTTAAAGTGCAATTGTGACATGACATCTTGGTCCCAACACATATACTAACAGGATTCCAGCTGTAGACATTTCCATGATCACAATGGCACTTTCTACTACACTATCTACTATCCATTGATCTATGTTATTTTATCCCAAAGGTTTATGCAGCAATTCAAGTTTTGCTGCTGTCACTGTACACCTCAACCTTACAAACAGCTTGACAGAGAGTGAACAGAATAGACTATCAGAACAAACAGGATGAACAATCAAATTAATGAGCATCTATAGTGATTCCATGCCAAGTATTACAAAGCTGAATAAAACTATATGCATGCTCCCTTGAAGGTGGCTGATGAAGACATGTCAGTCATACCAATGAAACCTGCGGTCATTTTTCAATATTTTTTTTATAAAAAAAACACTACCACCACTGTTAGTAATCACGCTGTCACATCCTTAATGTTTTTTTTTATTTATTCTTACAGCCAAAAAAAAAAAATGTCAGCAAGATACACAAAGAAATAAACGAACAGCAATAGGGAACATAACTTTATTATACTGCTCACCCAACTTATCTCCTATTGTGGTCATGGGTCCAAACCCATTATGCTAATATTACCACATGCCTAGCCTTTCCGGTCATGCTTTGATTTCAATATCTTTCCTCCCTTACCAGAAGACAGTTTATTATAAATATAATTTTCTAGATTAAGGAGGCTTCACCTATTTCCATGTGTAGCTAAGACAAGCCAAAGACAGGCTTGCCTATGTCAAAAGTAGGCTTCTTGCCAGATATTCATATTATCTCTGCTACTGTGTGATAACAGTTCAGTGTGTAATTCAGTGTTTACTCCTGCATTATGTAATATCATGAAAACCTTATCTCATTTTCCACTCTTCCCATTAACTTTTTGTTATCCTGAATTACTGAAATATTTTATTTTATTTATTATTTGACATCTGTTAACTGTGTTAGTCCAACTAAGCAGCAGAGACCAGAGGAGAAAAGCTCCACAGATAACAAACACAAAAACAAAGCATCATACAATATTAACATGCAAGTATATATACAAAGGAGAAATATAATACAACTTATGAATGAACATGTTAGAATACAAGTAATACTGAGGGTTTAAACAGCCATGGTACATATTAAGTATATAAAATATAATATAAAAAGTTAGATTCTATCTAACAATTACCATCAGAGAGAAATTCAAGGCTGATAGCATATCATAAAGACCTTAAATGAGTAGTTGTGCTAAAGTATGCGAGTTGGGAGGGGAAGAGGAGAGGGAGTAGCTTAGGTGGGAGTGGGACAAAATATATTACTTTGCATATCTTCACTCCCTTTCCCTCAGGAATTGTGATGGGATTTGAGATATAAAATATAATTTAGATGTTTGATGACTAACCACAGTAGTGCATAACTTAAGTGCCTTAAAGGGGCACTATCTCGTTTCTAAAATCAGTGGCTTGCTAGAGGACTTTGTTTACCTTTTAGTGCAGTGTAAGTCGCATGTTCACACAGAGGCAGGATTTTCAGAAAAGCTTGTTAGCATATTGTAGGTCAGATTTCACAAACTTCAGTGGGGGTGGTTATACGTTCATAGGTAGGTACTAGGCTATCTGCCCGAAGGCATTTATAAGCCTAGCTAGAATGTGTTGGCTTTCACCGCCCCCTTAGATTAGTTCCCTGTGCCTCTGTCCAGTAGAGCCACTGAAGTGATCCCCGGGGTAAACTTTCTGTTTCCCATCCACTCGTCAAGGTTTCTCTTGAGTGTTAGCGAGGAGTTATAGGAAATGCTAACAGTTTACAGTCTGTCTTTTTGTATTTTCCTTTCCACACCCATAGGCTATTAGTTGAATGACTGGTTTAGACTCAGCCAGAGATGCTATCTAGTCACACTCAGATTTGTAGCAGTGAAATTAGATCTTTAGTATGTGCTTGTTTTTTGTAAAACTTAGTTGAATGATCACCCCAGCCTAGGCAACTGTATTTTTTTTTGTTTGTTTTTGTTTCGTGTGTGTTGCTACATGCTGGTTTCCCTTTACTGATAATTATTTTTCATATGGTGTGCAATAGTGTTGCTTATTAGTATATATACTCATGCAGACATACATTTATAAAACAGTTTCCTTCATTTCACAGGAAAGCAATGCTTTTGAGAGTTGCATCTTGGAAAGAAACCATTGAGTTGCAAATATCCTATGATTCTAGAAGAATAAAGTCTTACATTTCAATAAAAAAAACACATTAGACAACTTTGAAATGGAATCTTGTTGTTATACTAAAAGTATTCTCCCATTAGCTGACTCCCTTCAGGAATCGCACCGTAACTGTCTGTATAATACAGATCCCATCCAACTGAATTTATTTTATTTTTCTTCCCTGCACTGTGGTAAAATATTTGGATCTTTCATACTTTTCCTGGATATCTAACTGCAGTGAAATTGTACTGGTTGCCATGTGAAGTTGAGGCAAATGTAGTCTCTATATTTCCCTATCTGTGTGCATAAGTATGTATGCAATTTGTAATCTAAGTTTATATTCATGTGGTTGTAAACCCACAGCCTTGCTATGTCTTACTGATCTGCTTGCACTTCAAGGCATTCTTGAATGTCTGTCAAATTTGTATATGTTGGATACGGGATAACGCGTGTATTTTTTAAAAAACTCTGTATGCAGTGGATATAATTGTTTTAGTGGTATACTTCATTGCTAATATTGGCGACCGCTAAACGGGAAAAAGCCGAAACACAACAACTTCATTGCTAATATTGGAGTTCTCATAACTTTTCTCAAACTTGCCTTATTGTGTGACTCAGATGGCTGTGTTGATTAGACTACTTACCCCCTTATCAAGATGGAAACATTTAATTTAAATAAATGCATGTGTAATGTGTCATTATGTCTTTATCATATTTATTGCTTCAAGTAAACACAAACCAACAATATCCAGGGATCTCCACTGTGTAGCAAATACATCCAAGTTGTTACACTAAAACAGAAAATTAGTAGAGACCAGGCTTCCAGTTTCTAAAAAAACAGGTTTAATGTCAGTCTGACAGAATTAAACCTGTTTTTTTAGAAACTGGATGCCTGGTCTCTACTAATTTTCTGTTTTAGTGTAACTTCTTATATTTATTGCTTTGTTTGTTTAAAATATATTTGCTGTATATTTTTATGTCTTTATAGATCCACATAAATGTGTATGTCTATGCACACACACACACACACACACACACACACACATATATATATATATATATATATATATATATATATATAGATATATACACACACACACAAAATCTGTCGCTGAATTTGTGTGCATCTCTGTTTATGTATACAGATGTACACACACCTATATGTGTGGTGTGTTGGTAGATATATACATACATATATACATGCACACTCTCATACACTGGCATGCAGAAGGTATTTTGAATAAGGTGACAGTATAGCTGCTCCTAACAGCATCCTTGTCACTGATCCTTTATTGCTAGATTTACAAGTAACAGTTTGTTTTTCATTTGCCATATGCCACTTGACAAGAGTATTAAAAGTGTGACTCAAACTACAGAAGCTACAGACACATAAGCTTAACCAGCCCTATTGGTAAGGCCATGGAAAGAATCATCATGGGCCCTGAAAATAAGGACAAAGGTGATCTCCAAACTTTTGATCCAACACAGTTTGGTGTTGTCAAAGACAAGTCATGCCTGCTAAACTTGGTAGACTTCTTGAAAAATGTCACCAGAGCTATAAACAAAGGCAAATCTGTGCATACAACCTTCCATGACTTAGCACAGTCCCACAAGTGGGCATCTATGATAAACTCTCCCAGTTGAATATCAACGCTTATGTTGTCAGGTGGTTGCTAACTGGCTCACTGACAGATCACACTGAGTCAAAGTTGAGGAATTTACCTCAACGAGCAGACCAGTCAACAGTGGGGTTCCACAGAGGTCAGTGCTGAGGCCCCCTGTTGTTTGGAATATACTTCTCAGAAGTTTAGGCCAAAACAGAAGGGCTGTGTCTGACTAAGCTTGCTGATGACTGCGAATTAGATGCAATAATTCAATCTCCAAATGATCTCAGTATACTTCAAGAGGGAATTATACAAATCAAGGATTGGTGCCAAAGCCATGCATCATCATCCCCTTCAGTAAAAACGACATCCTTGAAAACTATCATATAAATAATACCCTACATAACAACTCAGTAGTGAGAGACTTGGGAATGCAAGTTGACTGTAGCCTAAACCTTGACCACTGTGCATCTACTGTGATAAGGAAGGCATTCTATGCTGCTCGCCTCATTAGCAAAGGCATTGCCTCAAGAGTGAAAGAGGTCATATGTCCCTTGTACTTGACCCTCATCAGGCCAATAATCGAGTACAATGCTCCCTTTGGTGTGTACCTTACCAGGCACCTGCAGCAACTTGAGAGACCTCAGAGATTTCTAACCAAAAAAAAATTCAGGGTCTTCAGCACATCGTACATTGACAGACTGAAGTTACTGTCACTGTACTCAGTAGTGTACAGACTACTTAGACGAGACTTGTGCCTGGCCTACTGAGCAGTCTCAGATCCAAACCTAATGGAAATGCTGCACATCTGCAAGTCAAATGGCATAAGGGTCAGTTGCTTCAAGGACCTTATCCTAGCCTGTAACACACACAGCACCTGCTAGAGAGAGAGAGAGATGTGTTTGTCTATCAGGGTTGCTAGTCCTCTGGAATAGGCTACCAATTCATATCATACAGATCCCCTCTATGACCCTGTTTAAGTGTACCCTGGATGACTGCATGGGATAAATTACTTGCCGGGGGAGTTCACCTATGACCCTCCTAGATATGGGCAGTCAGTGCTAACACCTTCAGTTTATGCTAGATCCTTTATATTGGGTTTCTCAAGTGTTATATTGGGTACACAGCTAAGTTTATAAAGGCCTTTGGGACAGCAGTCTAGTAACCACCTATGAACCCATCAAGTAACCAGAGTATTCCTGCCTTCAGTCATCTAAATATTTAGAGATGATAATCTTACTTGTGTGTTGGCACATTCTCAGACTGCACTGATTTTTTTTCTTCAGGATAACTGTTGTCATATCCCTAAGAATTTGGTGGGGAGAGGTACTTAGGAGGAAGCAAGCTCAACAGCAGATGGCCAAGAGTAATTACACGTAGACAAACATTTGCCATTAGAGAGAGAGAGAGGAGTTCTTCCTGTATATACAAACAGAAGGCAAACAAGGTACTCCTAACTCAAATCTGACAACATATATAAAGTTCATGCAGGGAGCATAGGTTCATAGGTTGATACTAGGCTATCGGCCCTAGGGTCTATACATGACAATCCCCTGGCTATGTCTTCCCACAATATTTACTTCCCTGGACACATGTGTAGCAGGTCAGCTGACATGATCCCCGGGGTCAATTTTCGATCTCCCATCCAATCGTCCAGGTTCCTTTTTAAGAGGGCCAAAGAGGCACTCTGCTTGATATGTATGGGCAGTCTATTCCAGAGTCTGGAGTCTCTGGGTCAGGAACACATCCCTCCAGCATGTATTGCTCATTGTGATGACAAGATTTGGATCCCTGAAGCATGCAGCTGTGAGAGTTTGGAATTCTTTAAGTGTAGCATGTCCAACAGCTGTGGGTTTGACATGGCACAGTATGTTAAGCAGAGATTGCCTCTGAGAACACAATACATGATAGGGTATAGCTGGATGATTTTCAGACGGTCAGCACAGGGCATCTGGTTTAGGCCTGTGATTAATTTTGTGAGGTATGTCTGTAGCCTCTCAAGTTGTTGCAGATGTCTTGTGAGGTACATACATAACGGGTCATTGTAGTCTGTACTGGGTCTACTGAGAGATGACTAGAGTGGGACAATGGCCTCCTTTTCCTGGATGTAAAACCCTTAGTGGGAGGTGTGCTACACAGGTGGGTTTTCTGACTGTTGTGGCGATGTGGTTATCAAAGGTGAGACTACTGTCTACCTGTGTCCCTATGTCTGTTATCACACTTTATGTGTTTAGTGTACTGCCACCTATGTGGTACTTTACAGGTACATGTCCCTTCCCGAAGGGGATAACTCAATATTTCTTGGCATTGATCTTGAGGCTCTTTCTGTAAGGCCCTCTGTAGAATATCCACATCATGTGGGGATTCAATATTGGCTCCCAGTGTGCAGTCATCTGCGACCTTTGTACACCAGAATCCCTTACTGTTGGACTGTACTTCAGAGCAGTATATGCCAAACAAGGGTGATGCCAGGACTGAACCCTAAGCTACTCCAACTGTCACTTGTCTGGGGCTGGGGTTACATACCTCTCAACCTGGAAACATCAAAAATCTGGACAAAGCCCATGAAAAATAGGTTCAAATCTGTACGGTGATTAACAAAATTTGCATACATAATTATGTAGCCCCACCCACTCCATTGGAATTGTGGGATACCAACTTGTAAACGCTAATTGAAGAACAGACAACCAAAATATGATCATGAAACACAAAATAACAACAACAATAGTGGTTTATTTATATTAATACTTGAACTTGTGCAAAACTAAAATACAATATTCTTTTAGAAAAATAACATTGGGTAAGGCTGCACTTGCCTTCAGCCTTCTTTAAATGACATAAAATATAAACCAGAACAACAAATTATTTATATATATTATTTATTAACACAAAACTTTGAACTTGTATAAAAGTAAAATTGTCTGCAGATATATCCCCTTTCACTAGTTCAAGCCCTGTCCCACTCCATCTGTGTCATCTCTACTTTGCACTCCAAAACACAACAACAGTTATGCTGCTATACTATAACCCCTAAATAATTCTTCCAACAAATCAAAAACAAAGAGTATCCCTCAGGCTCATAAAAGTCCTCAGATTTACTATGAGTCTTATCACATCTTTAAAAATAACAAACATTCTATTTCTACTCTCCTTCTGTGTACCTACACACACAGTTTAATCCTGGACCTCAACTATACCTTTTCAGTACAATACAACATAGACTGTAAAACTTAACTCTCTCTTCTGGAAATAACCTTACTGAAAACAGGGAGCATGTTAAATAAACAGTTTATCCATTGAACAACTTGATAATCATGTTTGCTATTTCAGAATTATTGGTAAACTAAAAATCAGATTCATACTCTAACTGTACAACGACATTCAGCCTTCAATGTTCCTCCTCCTGAAGTATAAATATATCTACAGTACTTGACTTAGTTATTATGACTCAAAAAAACAAGTAAAAAAACATACAAGACAACATTTTCAATTTCTTTCTTATCTTTTTTTTATTTACCTGCTGGTGTTGGAGGGCGTGCAGGAGGAGCTGGGGGAAGATGCAGCAGAAGAAATACATTTTTCATGATGATGATGATGATGATGAATGATTGATGACTGACTTTCTTGGACCATGTCACGTCAGGATAATTAATTTACCTCACCACTGCACAGCTCCAAGTCCAGGACCGTTAGACTTGTTTGTTTGGTTTACCCAGAGGCAGAGAGAGACTCAGTGCCCTTCAGTTTTGCATGCAAGCAAGCCAAGTGCCACTGTGCCTGCTGGCACTAGTACCACGTTCGCCAACAACTTTCCCAAGTCAACCTGAACCAACTGAATCAAGGAGATTTAGGTTGGCAAGTGCCAAGTATGCTGTATGGCATTGGCAGTGGCACAACAATCACAATTGCAACTTGGAAGCCCAATGAACGAAAAAAAAAAAACAAAAAAAAACATGTATTTTAAATTAAAAAAAAAACACCATGGTCTTCTTCTGACTTCTTCTCTTCACTCTTAGTTATTGGTAGCCCCATCTCACGTGCCTGCTCCAAATTAAAGAAATCTTCAAAATTTCAATGCTGGTGCTGCTGCTGGACTGTCACTGGTGCTTGCTCTATGTCAATCAAATGCTCTCAGGCAGCCTGGGCTTCTCTTATCTTCTGTGTTAGTTCTTCTTCTTCTGTGTTCTGACTCATCATCTGTCCCAAGCCAGCCCAACCCTCTCTCTTTATCCTTTAGGCAGAAATCGCATGCACACTGCAACCAAACAAACAAAGGCCAGCTCAAGAAGATCTCTTTAGTCTTTATAATAATCATCATGGCATAAGCTTAATATTTTTTCTAATCTTCTTTCCTCAGTGCAGAAGCTTAGACAGAATGAAACAAACAACGTGCAACGCGTTTGGAAATGATGGTTTCATTCAAAGCCTTAACCTGGCCAAAAGGAGAGAGCTGACCAGTGAGCATTGCTAGAAATGAAAAAGGCTGACACTACAAACAGAAAAAAAACTTTGGTGGGGATCCGAGGTTCTAAAATAAAATAAAAATAAACAACTACGCTCTACTACGAGTACGCATCAATCAATATATGCAGGCACAACGGCAGCAGGGCAGGAAGGCACATAAAGTGAGACCCAGATTAGAAATAACTAAAATATACATTACAAGGGCATAATACAACTACAACTATGGCCGGGTCCCTGGGTAATTAAGTTTAATGTATAAAGTAATAACCATTCATCATGGGCGGTACGACAGTCAAGAGACTCATGGCGTTCTTCTTTTGTTCCCGACCCACTCCCGAGTCCGAATTTTGCCATAAATTGAGAGACAGAGAGAGTAACATTTCTTTCCAGTGTGTTAGCTGCCTTTTAAAGAGTCAACTTGAGACAATGAATCCTAACTCCTAATGCTGTTGCTGTAATGAATGATTAGGAATCATGTTCTCTAACATGAGCGACCTGGGAAAAGGAAAGGATTTTATTTCTGATCTGCAACTGCAAGCATTCCATTTATTTTGGAATTGAAAAGGGATGGAAGTCACGGGACGGGTAACGGCCACCACGGGAGTTCTTTAGTGTGAGTGGACTGAGTGTGATGATGAAAAAGTGTGTGTAAAAATGTGTAACTGTAATATAATGCAATACAAAATGCATTTTCTCTTGTTTTACGTGGCCTACATGGTTAACAAGGGTATGTATAATGTATGTTGTTGTTGTTGTGATTGTTTTGTTTACTTTGATAGTAGCGGCCTGCCTCCTTAGGTGAAATCAGAGTATCAGACAGGCTGGCAGCCTGCTCATGTAGCTGACATAACCGCGCATGCCTCCAGATGATGACGTCAGTCTAAAAAAAAGCCGAAAAAAAAAAAAAACCTGGGAAAATTGGAAATTAAGGGGTGCCACTCGGGAATCGTGGCATTCCATTAATTTGGACCTCAAAACTGGTAAAAACTGAGAAATTTGGTACGGCTGAGAGAGGTATGTGGGATTGGTGTCACCTACATTTACAGTGTGGGTTCTGTCAGTACAGCAGTTGGAAGCCCATTGGGTGACATAGGGACTAATGGCCAGCTTGATACATTTATCTATGATTCCAGATTGGGGGATAGTGTCACTGGCCTTTGCAAGGTCTGGATAGGCTGTGTGAACCACCTTACCCTCGTCCACAGCTCTGGAGACATTGAGAAATCAACAAAAAGGGTGAGTTGAATAATAATTGGACATTTTACACTATGTTGCTTTCACAGTGGGCTCAATTCCGAGACAGTAGTACTGGAAACAGCACCAGTACCAGTGTGGGTACAAATTCATTCACAGTATCAGTGGACGCATGATAATAATAGATAATAAACACCCTCAGTACAGGTAATTAGGTGGTTTACAAAAGGGCACTACAGCAGTTTAGAGACACTAGGAAGGTGAAAGGTTGTTCAGTTGTATGGCTCATATCACTAAAATAAGGGAACCTTGCTACTGTTAGAGGCTGATTAAAACAAGTTCTAGGCAGCATTACACCTGGCAAGCTATCAGTTGGCTGCACAAAGCCATGGGGAGGCAGTGCAAGCCTTATGGGAAAAACTTCAAAATATATGTCATCAGTAAAACAACAGATTGTTTTTCGTAGCATGTTGTTTATCAGCCCTATGTGGAGCATTTAGCTGGTCAAAGTAAGAATATTCTAAGGATAAATAGAAGCAACCTACGACTGATCAGGAGGTGAAGACCCCATTGATGGCTCCAGCCTCATGGGCCACAGAATGGAATGTAGTACAATGCCTACAACATTACCAAACACTGTGCATACAACAGAGAAGCCCAACACACAATTTCATCATAGACTGGCACTTAAGAAGGAGTAGTTTTCTGTCATGAGAATGGTACCCTACTTACTTAGCTTCCGGTGAGGGCTGTATTGAAGAAAACAGTAGAGTGATGAAGCTTGGACCCCAAACCTATACACCAACACTCAGATTCCATGCTCATTTAGCATAGCAGCAGCTTCTCATGTGCAGTGGGCAAGCAAATCATGGGAAAACATCAAGAAATTAGGAAGAGGGCGGTACAACACTTATGAAAGATAGCTGAAAAATAAGCTCTTGTATCAAGCCTAACATTGTTATTTTTTATTTGCAGAACCTGTGTGTTACCTGTAAGATGCACAATGCATCTTCCAACAACACCTTTTGTTGACTGGAGCTTCCTGCATGTTTGATCGCCTGGTACCTTGCTGGTGCTCTTCCATGTGAGTGGAAACACCTGTCTTGTATATCACCTGCTAGAACATGCTGACATTATCTGCAATGTATTGTGGTACCTAAGGTATAACATGGAAAAATTGTGTTAAAGCCCAAATTATAATATTTACACTGAGGCTACATGGTTTGCTGAGCTCTACACACTTCCAAAATCCTTACTGTTGCCTACTGTTCATGGTGATACTTAAATCATGGGTTCAAATGGCATTTTTGATATGTACAATTCTTGCTCTGACTGTCATTCTTCATCAGGCAGACTGCTATCCATCATTAGGGTACATGGCCCATTCCACCCTGCTTGACCTCTTACAGCTATGCAAAACACACACAACCATGAACACTCACAACAAAGACTGTGATCTTTTATAGACACAGAAATAGAACATGGCTAGCACAACAGATTTCTACCCCAAGAATCCTGTGCTTGTTGAATATACTTCCTGTGCATATCAAACAATACTACACATGGTCTATATTCAGTAATATTCAAATGAACAGCATGGAAATCATAAATCCTCTTTGGGATGTATAACATGGTGCTTCTTGATCATGGAGCTCAACTCACTCAGCAGTACTCAGGCTTAGCTGGCTATGTTCATCAATGGTCTTTTGAAATGCATGCCTAGTATATACCTAGGAACTTATCAACCTAATATATAATTACCAAGAATCTTACAAATGTGCATGCTGCATATAGAATATATATGCAGACAAAATAATCAGTTTATTGATGAATGTAGTTCTATAATACATCTCATCATAATGTCATTATATAATCATTAGTATATACTACTGAACACACCGATTTTCATACTACCATGATTGTGCTACAGATACCTCTGAATTGCACATGATCATTATATGATCATTAGTATATACTACTGAACACACCGATTTTCATACTACCATGATTGTGCTACAGATACCTCTGAATTGCACATGCCCTGCATGTCAACACTTACTGCATAGTTTAGCTTTACATGCTGTGCTATTTTTCCTTTCTGAATTCCCCCTACTATGTGTTTTATGTCCTGTAAGAGTACCAGCTATACACACAAATAAGCTACCTGTAAACAAACATTTAATTGTTTATTTTAATAACTAACGAAAACAACAATCTGTGCGCTGTACTCTCCAAGGTGCCATGACTTAAACTTGACCTCTGTTTGAAATCATTTATATTATTCCCCTTAATTCTTTATTCAACTGTTTGTTTGCTTACTTATTAATTTCAACTTGATAACCATGTAATTGAGAGGCTGACAGACCCTTTTGAGTCACAACCTGAGCTCCCTGCTGCAAGACACAAACAGAAAATTGTAAATAGAATAAAGAATTATACCACTTTCTGAAAGAATGTCAAAGAGTTTGGCAAAATGCAGTAGTGGAATTCAAGGAAGATGATAATTAAAAAAAAATATAAGAAATGGAAATTAGGTCAAACTATATCTACAACTTTGCAGGCAAGAATGGCATTATTGCTCACGCCTGAAATATTTGTATGTACATATGTAAAATGTATAAATATCAATAAGCTGTTTAATAGAGTGTCTAAGTATAGAAGGATCTCTCCATTTTTATTTATTTAGTTTCATGTGCAATGGTGTTCTTTAAACTGAGTATGTATTTTAGATGTCTTGCATTGTCGTGATTAAATTTTCTCTTTGCAACAAAGCATCACACTTGCTTTTACTTGCAATTTACAGTTTCACTGTAAAGCTGTTACATCAAAAATATATATATGCCTAGATATGATAGTTACAAAACAGTCAAATAAATAAAACTATGACTTCACATGGAACCGGTGTCTCTGCTTCCTTGTTTATTTTGTAAAATAAATGAAACATCAATTTTGCATACAATATCTGTGTCGGTTTACTTATTTATGTATGTATAAAGTTGTTTGGCTACTTCTAATGAGAACCAAAAAAGTCTGTCTAGTGTATAGAAATATACATGCAATAAAAGCCATTAATTTCTTGTGATTTCATAACCTTTCAGTTATAATTAAAGGCATACCTCTCAACCTTATAGTGTAGACAAAAAAAGCCTTGACAGAAACATTTAATTAGCTAAAGTCATTACCAAAGTCCAAGATAGAGTAGACAACAGTAACTTTACTCAAAAGCGTTATACAGCAGCAATAAGGTACAAGCAGAAGACAATACATACGACTCGAAGATGACTAGTTACTCCCCAGAAAATACCCTCTATCTTCCCCCAACTGTTACCCAAGCACGGGTCCTCACTGTGCTCTCCAGAGCTAAACACACTGCAGCAATGAGCCCTGATAACATCCAGGGATGCCTCCTTTACAGTTTGAAAAATGACCCCTCAGACCCACTAGAATGCCATAGCCTCCAGACAGGCATCATCCCTAGGGAATGCAGAACTGCAATGGTCATCCATCTACATAAAGCTGGACTATCAACAGACCCAGGGAAATACAGACCCATAAGTTGGACTAGTGTTGTATATGACAAGGCCATGGAAAAAGTTATGTGCATGTAATAAATACACAGGAAATCTTCAGACAGTGGACCCATCCCAGTTTGGTTACATCAGGGGTAGGTCACATCTACTACACCCAGTGGGCTACTTTGATAAGGCCACTTGAGCCATGGATGATGGGCAAAAAAGTGCTTACTGCCTACCTCAGCCTTGTAAAGGCATTCAACATACTATCTCACTTAGATATTATAGACAAACCCAAAAATGTAGACATAAATCCCTATATAACCCAATGGGTAGTCAAATGGTTCATGGACAGGACACGAAATTTGGTTGGGGGAATCCACCTCCAGCAGCAGGCCTGTTAAAAGTGGTGTTCCACAGGACTCAGCACTTGGACCTCTCCTGTTTGGAATACACTTCTCTGAAGTCATAGCAAATATATAGGGTCTTTGGGTGACCAGATCTGCAGATGACTGCAAGATGGATATAATGACTGATTCCTCCAAAGATGTAAATGTCCTTGAGGAGGGTCTGAGAGCCAAGTAATGCAATGCCAAAAAAGACATTTATAACCTTTGGGAAGATGACCACCCCTACACATTACAACATTGATAATACTCTCCTATTACTAGTCCCAGCGGTAAGGGACTCGAGAACTCAGGTTGATAATAACCTGAACTTTGATTACCACATGTCCATGTTAGTGAGAAAATCCTTCTATGTGGGGCAAGTTATAAGTCATGACATGGCATCCAGATCTAAGGAGATCATAGTCCCATCGTGCTTAGCCCTCATTAAACCAGTAATCAAGTACACTGCAGTCTTCAGCATGTACCTGACCAGGCATTTGCAACAACTACAATGGCTACAGAGATTCCTCAATTAAAGAATACAGGGTGTAAATAGCATGTCCTATGTGGAAAACCCCAATCCCGTGTCCCTGTACTTAGTCTCCTACAGACTACTGCTGAGGGGTAGTCTATACCAAGCCAACAAAGCCTTCTCAGATCCAGCCCTGATGGATATGCTACACATTCACAAAACAAACAGCAGAAGAATTACCCAATCTAAGGATCTAAACCTTGTCTGTAACATAAGCAAACATGTAGGAGGAACAGGTGTGTGTTTATGAGGGAGAACCCTTTTTCTGGAAAAGAAACTCCCCATTTATGTGAAAAAGAGCTCTTCTTTAATCCTATTCAAATAACATTTGGACCAATGGATGGGAAATCATAAATTCACCCTTGCTTGTCATGTGTGACCTTTATGGACAGCAGCAGCTTATAGATGCTCAAAGGCAGAGGTATAGACCAAAGTCTGTCTAGTTCTTGGGCATTGCCAATTACAAAAACCGGGGCATGAATGACTAGGCATAAAAAGGCTCTAGGGCCATTAGACTGGTAACCTTAGTAACCTTCAATGAGGATTTATTCTAGTGAGTTGCAAGTGCATGAAACTGCTTTCTGTACAAATGTGTGTTACAAGAAAATGTTGGAATACAGAATTACACATAATAACCAAAATCAGCTATAGTGGAATGTAGGAAAATGTAAGATAATGGTTAGCAATGAACTTCTCTTTAAATAAGCTATAATTTACTGGGTATGGCACTGCTGTACACAAGGTATTGCACATAGCATTGTATACATGAGCAGAATTAGGTTAAAAAATAAAAAATGCAACTGTGTACACAAATACCAGGAAAAAAGTCCATGATTCCCATATGCACACTGGTTCCAGGAAAGGAAAAACTGTGTACAATCGTCAAGACACAGAAATATTCCAGCAATGGGGTTAGGCCAGGTTCAGGGGAGGAAGCCCCTACCCCATTGTTTAGGAGTCTCCAAAATTAGAAAAGAGCCGCAAAGATGATAGCGTGGACTACTGAGGATAAGAAAGAAGTTATGTATTATTACTACTATGCAAGAAGCCCAGAATTTCCAGACACAAGATATACAAAAAGATTGAGAGAGACAGAGGAAAGAAAAATACTTGCACAAGAAAAACTGTCAAAACCTTCAAATGTATTTTTGTGATCATTAATAGAACAGATCCAATTAAAACATTATACAGACATAAACTTCGGTCCATTCAGAAAAAGAAGCAAGCAATGAAGTTCAAAAAATGTAAAGAACAAAACTTAGAGATTTTGAAAGGCAAGAAAAATAAAAATGGACATGGGAAAGAAAGAGAGATCTGATTTGCTGCAATATTTATGCAAAGGAGAAAGCCAAAGTAATCAATGGCTACAATCAATACCAGAAAGTATCTACAAAGATATTTGAAGAGAAATACAGGCAAAGTATCCAGGTATGGAAACATTCACAACACAAAAAATAAGATCACCAAGGGTGAATGTAAACCAGAACATTAGTACATGAGAACTTAAATAGAAGTTGAGGTTACGGAATACTTCTAAAGTGAAGGACTTAGTGTCACAGCATGAAGGAACAATCAGTTCCCCAAGTAAGGAAAACAGAAAAGAAGAAATATGGACGTGGGAAAGTATAACTTTATTATGGCACAATATTTATGCATAGGAGAAAGCAAAACAAATAAATACAAAAAAGTGGCACTAAAGATAGTTGCAGAGAAATACAGACAAAGGTATCTGGATATGCAAAAAATAAAAATAAAACAAAGGGTGAAAGTAGAAAAAAGGATTAGTAATGGAGATGTTAAAGAAATAGAAACTGAAATATGGATTACCTGAGAAGTGAAGGATTTAGAGTAGACAATCCTACAGTGGTAATGTCACAGCATGATGGAACAACGTGTCTAACAAATTAAGGAGAAACAGGTGGAACGGGAAGCACCTGATCACTTGCTACCTACGTGAAGATTGTGTAGGAAATGTGTACAATAATAAGACAGAGCTGCACAGCAAGGGATGGAGCCAGAAACACTGGCAACTGTGACCCAGTGACTGCTGTGTCCTGATAGACAAGTGAAGTCCTATATGAAAGAGCAACAGATGATGCAGGATGTAGTTAAAGAGAATATGTCACAGGAACATGTTCAGGAACTTTCCGCAGAATCCCTGCAGCAAATGGAACAGCTGCTTTATTTAACAGAGATGGAGAGACATATTAAGATCAATGAAAAAAATATTACAGAAAATCAATAAGACCCAAAATGTTAGACGTCTGATTAAACAAATGAACAGAGTAATTAAGTCTGTCAACAGAAATCTGTGTAATATAACAGCAGTAAACAGGCTATATTAATGTGCAGCTAAATTAATAAAAGATAAAGTCTTGCCACAAAACACAGGACAATAAGGGAAAGGAAGGGAAGAAATCAAATGGCATCATGGGAGCACTGAAGAGAGAAAACTATAAAGCAGTTAAGACAAGAAGTGTCCCTGTTAGAAGAGTACAGAAGAGGGAACAGATCAATATAAATACTCAAAGATAGATGTGAGAAAAGCAATGTGCAGTATAAGGACAGATCAGGATCTATCGTACACTACTGCAAATTATAAACCAAAAATATAAGCACAGGCAGACAAACTTACAAGATCTACTGATAAATATAAAGGAAAAGTGCAAAATAAGCAATTTACTGATGACCCCAAAAAAGTTTTATACAGAATTGAGAAACAAGGCAAAAGGAATTGAAACACCACCACCAAAAAAAAAACCAGAAATAGATACACTTTGGAGAAAAATCTATGAAGATCCATTGGAACATAACAAAGATGCTGAATGGATAGAAACAAAGAAAGAGTAAGACATTCAAATGTACAGGATATGAACTGGGATGAACAGCAAGAGACACTGAAATAAAGTTAAGAAAAGATCATAACTGGAAAACCACAGGCCCAGACGTGGTGCCTAACTTCTGGCTAAAGGTATTAACATCTTCATATGAATATTTAGCAATGAGTAAGAACTATTTATATGTGCATCCCAAACAGACACCAACCTCTCTAACAACAGGAAAAACAATGCTTCTACTTAAGAGTGAACCTGGAAGCTACCCTAAAAATTAAAGATCAATAACTTGCCTTCTGATGACATATAAACTATAATTGGGAATTGATGCTGACAGAGTTTATAGTCATTTAGAAAAAAACACAATTATGGCAATAAAACAAAAGGGCAATAGAAGGAAGTCATATGGGACAAAGGATCATTTGTTGTTAAATAAATTAATTAAGGGAAAACTGTAAAAAGGGGAAGAATCTAAAGACAGCATGGACAGACTTAAAATGACGGTATTTAACGTATTATCGTAACCAGATTTTCATGGTTGCGATAATACCATGCTGGCATGAAAACAAGTGGGGGAAACACCGCAAGCTGTTATTTGAAGTCCTTACTGATGAAAAGTAAATTTGGAAGACATTCAGGAAGAGAGAAACAATCATTTTAGTCTTCTTCCTGTTTTGCATGCATTACACATGCACGTTTCAATTGTCTCAGATTTCTAGGGCGGTATAATTCATTATGTAACGGCGGAACGAGTTGATCTGTTCTGCAGTAGTGAGTGCAAGCTGTTGGGTACACTAATATAGCAAGCCGTGGGTACAGTTACATAAAAACTGAAACATTGCAATGTTCTTACTTGCTGAAGAAAAGTGAATTGAAGCAATATTTGGTGAGAGTAATTGCAGTCAGTAAGAGAGCAGTCCTGACAATTGAAGCGTCTATGCACTTTACTGCCAGCTACATAACATGGTCTTAGTAAAGTCATACATACACAGCGCCACTACATTTTTCATTTGTTTTAGGCAGGGTTATGAATAAAAATCTTCACTATGAAAGAAAACAGACTGACATCTTCACAGCATTAACAGAATACATTTAGACATCGTGAAGCAACTGGTATTATCGCGAACTTCTGGTGGTGATAATATGGAGTGCTGGATATCTTACATATTTCCAGTGTAAGGAAAGCAATTTAATGCACAATGCTTTGTGTACTTGAGCAGACAGAAACAGGAGGTAAAACATGAAATAAAACACATTGCATGAAATCTTCACGGCATTAATGGTTAAATTTAATCATCATGAAGCAACCAGTATTATCTCAAACATCTGGTTGCAATAATACGTAAGTACCAAAATAAGTTTTTGGCAGTAGCCCAATTTCACAGATGAGAGTACTTAAACATTTATAAGATACACCCTATAGTGATCAACTACATTACAGCAGCCATGAAACAGTGGCAAACCACTTTGCAGTTACGCCATAACAAAGACAAATTACAGAGGAAAAAATTCAAATGACATATAAGCTTATGTTGGTATTGTGACATCATCCATGAAGACAGTGGAATGCTTCTCAACAGCTGGCTCATACTTGCCTATCACATATTCTGATAGCTCAATTATGTCTCTCTTCATAAGGTCTGGGGAGGTACATCTCAGGTCATTCACATCCACGTGAACTATGACCGAGTCATACTGGTACTTGAAGTTTACTGACCTCAGTGCTTGCATGATGTGATGAATCTTGGTCCCTGACAGGCAACTAATTACAGTTCTCCTTATATAGCCTGGTGAGAGGGACATCACTGTGTCTCACAGTGGAGTCTCCTATGATCAAAATATTAGATTGTGTGATGTTACACCTCATGGGCTTGATAGTTGAGGCACATGATGTGTTTTTTTTTGTGTTGTGGTGGGAGTTGTCTTATTTGTGTGCATGCAATGTTTCTGAGGACTACATTTGCGAGTACTTTGAGGTTTGGGTAAGTTACATGTGAGCACATCCTCATATGTGGGTCGATGGGTCTGGTCCTTTGTATAGGCTGTCAGTGTGTCGCTGACAATCAGTTCAGTGTTTCTTTTGTGTGTGTGTGTGTGTGTGTGTGTGTGTGTGTGTGTGTGTGTGTGTGTGTGTGTGTATATGTATATATATATATATATATATATATATATATATATATATATATATATATATATATGTATAGATACACATACCCACATACACACACCATACACACATATGTATGTGTGTGATAGATGTATATAATATATCTGTTATATACACACACACATACTTCCCTGGCATAAAGTCTGATGATGATGATGGCTGCAAAATGGGTGTAGTTATCAAATCTCATGCTGATATTCAACATCTACAGCAAGGACAAAATCAAACAAATGTTTTGTGTGTTAATCATGGGCTTACCTTCAATGTCTTGAAATGCAGCATTCCTTATGTTGGTAAAGCTTGCATCTGTACTACTTATTAGCATACAGATCTCACTCTACCACAAAACTTTCTGCTTTACATAGCTTATCCTTTGTGGTATCTCCTGTAATTCCAAATAATTTATACCCTTACTGTATTCATCCTTTATTAGGCCCGACATTGAATACAGTACCCCCCATCGGCATATACTTCACACAGCCTCCATGGGACCAGATAACATCCCAGGCTGCATCCTACGTGAACTCAGATAGAAACTTGCAGCATCATTAGGCACCATATTCATCCAAAGCCTGAGTACTGGCTTCATCCTAGCCAAGTGGAGGATAATCACTGTTATCCCTTTGCATAAAGGTGGACCATACACCGATCCAGGAAATTATAGACCCATCAGCCTAACTAGCCTGATCTGCAAAGGCCAGGGAGTGGATTATCATGGACCTCATTAACAAGGACATCGGGCAACCTCCAAACACATGATCCCATACATTTTGGTTTCATCAAGGGAAGGTCATGCCTGTTAAATTTGGTCAACTTCTTTGAGATAGTTACCAAAGTTATGGACGAGGGGAAGACCGTGCACACCTTCTACCTTGATCTGGCTAAAGCCTTCGATATTATTCCCCACTCAGGTATATTAGATAATCTCTCTAAACCAGGCATCAATTTATATGTTACCAGATGGGTAGCAAACTGGCTCACTGATAGAACCCACCTAGTCAAAATAAAGGAAGCCACCTCAAGCAGTCAACCCGTAACGAGTGGTGAACCCCAGGGATCAGACCTGGGGCCTTTGTTGTTTGGGATATTAAAAGGGCACATAGTATCTACTTGCCATGCATTCACACTCACACACATACTTGAACCCCGAAACCACTACTCCCTCATAAAATACCATTAATCATAGGATTTCTCTTCCTAACCCTCACATACCTCTCAAACATCGCATCATTATATACAAACACATCACTAGAAAACACAATTCCACATAACACTTTCTCAAAAAATATACACACATATATTCTTTCCTATCTCTTATATATTATTTAAAGAGAACTTAATCCTACACATTCAAAAGTCTCACATAATACCATCTTACACTAGAAAAACATAATTTAGATTCAACATATACATAGTGCACACAATTAAACACATACTGTTTATCACAAAAAATCTACTTATAGCTGGAGAAATACACCCAAACCCTGGACTACAAAATTCTTTACTCTCTGCTAGGCAAATCACTGACCTATTGATTCTGAATATCAACATCAAAAGTAGCTCTAACAAACTTCCTGACCTACACGCATTTATAGCTCACTACTGCCCTGACATACTAACCATTACCGAAACATGGCTAAAACCTAGTACATAAAATGAAGAAATTCTCCCACCAGGATATAATATCCTAAGACTGGATAGAGTGGGCAAAAAGGGAGGTGGAGTTGCTATCGTCTACAAAAATACAATCAACATCAAACCTCTACAGACCCCCATACCTAAATTTCAAATTGCCGAAACCTTACGTTCAACCCTAAGCATAAATGACACCAAAAACTATCATCATTCTCTGCTGTTATATTCCCCCAGATAATAACTCTCCCATCACTGAAGACATTTTACAAGGGGCCACAGATTATCTCCCCCAAGAAACCATCTTACTAGGTGACCTGAACACTGATTGGTCAGCTTGTACCTCTAACAACCCCACTAGCAATATTAATCTTTACAGTTTTACCCAACTTATCCAAGAACCCACTAGAATAGACAAAAAGAAAAACACACACAAAGATTCTGTTCTAGACTGGACACTAGTTAACTGACCCAAACAAAACTATCAGACAGGATGCCTTCCTGATGGTCTTAGTGACCATCTCTCCACCTTCCTCCTGCAGAAACGTACCAACATAGCCAAACCCATTGTTTTTAAACAACTCAGAGATGATCATAAACTAAATATACAAAAACTAAACAGTATTCTAAAACATAGTAACTGGAAACGACTATAAACTCTAATAAATCTAGACCAAGCCATGGACTACTACAACAATATTCTCATCAATATCCTTGATAGACTTGCACCAATTAGGAAAATAAGAGACAAGGCAAAGTATGCACCATGGCTAACTAGGGAAACTAGAGGCTTTCTAAAGTCAAAGGATAAGGTTTGGAAAATTTGGAAGAAAGACAATACTAACCTAGACAAACAAAGTTACCTACAACTTAGAAATCAGGCCAAGAGACAAATTAAATTTGATAGACAAAATTACTTCCTCGATATCAAAAACAAACATGCAAAAGTTCCCCAAAAGTTCTGGCATGCCATTAACTCTCTCCTAATACCAGGCAAAATTACCACTCCCACTCCTAACTCCACGAATGACAACAAGGACAGTGCCTCCAAATTAAATCACCATTTAACAGAATCCATCTTAACACTATCCTCCTAGCTATCCAAAAACAGCCCTATATATAACCCAGCCAAATGCCCTGACAACATCCCATCCTTTACATTCTCACCTGTTCCCACCTCAACAATTAAAAAACACCTCCTAAAATTGAAACCCGCCACCCTTGCCACTGGCAATCTACCAGCCAACTTCCTAAGAATTGCCGCTGAATCCTTATCCTACCCTATTTCTATTCTTATCAATTGCTCCATACAAAAGCATATGTCCCACATCTATGGAAGGTATCATACATTATTCCACTACATAAAGGTGGAAACTCTTATGAATACTCAAATTATCACCCCAATGCCATTCTATCCCCTTATCTAAAATACTAGAGAAATGTATACATTCTCAGGAAACACAATTCCTAAACTCACACCATCTCTTCTCCTCCACACAGCATGGCTACCGACAACACCATAGCACAACCACCACTCTGCTCTCTCTCTCTCACCAATCTGATCAACCATCATAGAAACAATAATAACTTTGTATCTGCAATATTTCTAGACCTCTCCAAAGCATTTGACATGGTTTCACATTCCTTACTACTAGACACCTTGACATCCCTATCCTTTGTCCCTTCCGCTATAGCCTGAAGATAGCTCTCATATAGGCAACAATCTGTCTAATGGCAATGTGTACTATCCCCCTTACTCCCAACTACCATAAGTGTACCACAAGGCGCCATATTAGGCCCACTTCTTTTATCCATATTTACCAATAATCTCCATACCACCACATAGCATGCTTCACTTATACAATATGCTGATGATTCAACTCTTACCTGTTCAGCTCCATTACTTTCTGCCCTACAACAACTCACCCAGGAATCCTTTAGCTCTATGGAAAGTTGGATCACTCAGATCCAACTTATCCTAAACCCTAATAAAACCAAATTATTACTTTTCACCCTAACAAAACCATTTCCACTGCACTATCTCCTTCATAAATGGCACTATTATCTCTCCCTCTAACCATACCAAACTCCTAGGCATTAAAATTGAAAAAAAATTTACACTTCAAAGTCCACATTTCACAAACTATCAAAAAAGTCCATAAAAAAATGGAAACACTATATAGGCACAGGAAATCCCTCTCGAAACAAGCACAGATTACCCTTGCCCAAACTCACCTCTTGTCTACCCTAATGTATGCTGCTCCAATTCTTACCCAGCTTAGAAAACTTGATCTTGCCAGACTTGAATCATGTTATAATAAAATCGCCAAGTTTGCTAACAACTCGGCCTTTATAACTCACCATTGACAGGCTGGAACTTCCCCAGCTACTAACCTATCACCAATTAGTCATTGCTTACAATGTGGTAACACATCCAGAAAATAACGCTGCACTAGGCCAAGTTCTCACCCACTATAATACAAATCGTCCTCTCCGATCTTCTGACAATCCCCTCCTCAGTATCTCAAGGGCTAACAATACTACAGGAAAAGCACTGTTCTCCCATTCCATAGCCAGAAGCTGCAATAATCTCCCTCCTGTTCTGATTTCTTTCCCTACCTCTTCTCACTTTAAAAATTCACTTAGAACACACAGAATAAGTGGCTATGCCCATGTATTACATAAGTCCTCAAATTATTCCACTTGTATACCTCATTTCCTAATATACCGACTATAATATATATTACAGTCTAGGTCTTCTCCTAATGCTGACTGAATTTGTATGCTTATTCTGTTATTAACCATGTGTAACTATTTTTTTCCTGTATATATAGGTCTTGTTATGTCTTTGGCTGTATACTGTATTTTAACATATTGTTTGAAAATTCTCAGTATACTGTATTTTAACATATTGTTTGAAAATTCTCAGTATACTGTATTTTAACATATTCTGTAAAATTTTGCTTACTGTGGAGCTTTTCTTTCTGGGCCTCTGCTGAAAATGGACCTGTGTCCAGTCACACCATCTCAGTTAACAAATGTAAAATAAATAAATAAATAAATACTTTTCTGAGGTGCAGGCCAAAACCAGTGGGCTATGGCTGACCAAGTTTGCAGATGACTGCAAGCTGGGTGCTGTCATCAGTTCCTCTAGTGATGTGGACATCCTTCAATAAGGTCTCATGCAAACATATGACTGGTTCCAGAAACAAAGCAAATGCCCAAAAATGCATCATCGACCCCTTTGGGGAGAGTGACATTCCCACAAATTATCACATTAATAACAAGGTCCTAAGCATGCAATCAGTCGTGAGGGACTTGGGCACCCAGGCTGATAGCAAACTGACTTTTGACCACCATATTGCCTCCATTGTATGGAAAGATTTCTACACGGTCCACCTCATTAGTAAGGGTATCTCATCCCGGTCATAACATCCCTGTATTCTTCCCTTATAAGACCCATTATGGAGTACAATGCCCTTTTCTGCATGTACCTCACAAAGCACATGCAGCAGCTGGAGAGACCACAGAGGTTCCTCACCAGGAGAATCCAGGGCCTCAAATATCTGCCCTACACATAGATAGGCTAAAGGCCCTGTCCCTCTACTCAGTTTCTTACAGACTCCTCAGAGGTGACCTCTGTCTGGCATACAAGCAATCTCAGACCCCACCTTGACGGCACTGCTGCATATCTTCAAGTAAAACTCCACTCAAGTAACCACATGCGTGACCTCAACCTGGTCTGTGACATCAATAAGACTTGTTGGTGGGACAGACGTGTGCCCCAGCAACTTTCCCTTCTGTGGAATAGTCTCCCATTCTACATCAAGCAGAGTACCTCATTATCCCTTTTTAAGCACAACCTGGATAACTGTATGAGGAACAGAAAATACACCCCTGGGAATCCACTTGTGTCCCTGCTGGAGAGGGGCATTGGGTGCTGACTTGTAGGAACATGGGATAAATTCATGGCTAGGCTTGCAAGGGCCTCAGGGCCAATAGCCTAGTAACTTCCTATGATCCTATAAGTGCTGAAAGTGGTGCCAAAATACTTCAATGTTTCTCAACAAAAAGATCTCGGGTCTCAGCAACCCTAGCTACTGTGATACACTGAAAGACCTGTCTCTTTACAAAGTGTCCTACACATTTCTGAATGGGTCATGTCCACACAAGTTCCCATGCTATGAATGACCCAGCACACTAAGATCACAATCACAACAGTAAATGTAGTTGTAAACCTATACTATCACATGAACAATGCCAGATGGCATGACAAGTACCTTATCCAATGCAGTCCACATTGTGCAATAGGTTGACTTTGCATGTCAAACGCAGTACTTCAATTTCAGCATTTATAAACAGTTTGGATAACTGTAAGAATTCAGGACAAAACCAATAAAAACAGCAAATCCATTTTTTTTCAAAAATGTGTTTTTCCCCTCTCCAAACAAAAATAATAATTATTTTTTTTCAGTCTTTTGTGCATGAAATCAGTTTCATTTTTCTCAGCTTTTTATATCTACCAGCAGGAAAAACTACTAATGGTGTTATGTACTGCCTGATTAGCATACAAAAAATAATAAAAATGTATTACCTAGTCAGTTGCACTTCATAATACATTTTTCAGCCAGTTTAGGTCTAAGTCATTTGCTTACAAAACATATTCATACCCAAATTTGTCTCAGCATAGGCCTCAACTTTAGTAAGCAATCTAATTAATTAACAAAGAACATTATTCACAAGTGGTGATCTTTAAATGTGAGCAAACTGGTCCCTATGCAACACAAATGCAATCTATTAGCACATCATTTTATCTTTTATCTACCATCACCACTAATTATAACCCACAAATGCCAATCGGGGGGGGGGGGGGCAGGGTCACTGCTGTGTTTCTGTGAATATGTAGAGCATTAGTAACATTCCTCCATCTTGCTATTGAAGCCTTGCAACTAAATATTGCATTTATTTATGTGTGTGCATGCATATATGTATGTGTTTAATCTGAATCCAAAAACTAATCAGTTGTTGGTCATAAACCATAAATGTCCAAGACACACACACACACACACACACACACACACACACACACACACATGCACACATGCACACACACACAAACACAACACAACATAACACACACACACATCTCAGCTCTCCCAGATTTGAGGGAACACCCAACTACTGCATTATTAGAAAAGACAGAACACACAAAAAGAGGGAGGTGTTACTCTCCTCTACACCTCATCCTTCCTAATTATCCCCTACTCCAAACCTATTCCCAAATTCAGCAATGCTGAATTACTCCCAGTCCTTCTTCAGGTAAATAAGCACAAATTTATCTGTATTGTCACCCTTTATATCCCCCTAGGAGGCAATGTCTCAGTCCTTGAAGATATTCTCTTCTGGTTTTCTACCATTACTAACAAAACCATAATCCTCGACGATGTCAACATCGACTGGGCCACAGTTCAATCACCAACCAACTGTATAAATATAAATCTTTACAACTTCACTCAACTTATTTCCACAAGAACCAGACCATCCAAAGACTCTGGAAGCATCCTAGACTGGATCCTATTTTCACATCCCCACTACATAAATAATAGTGGTACCCTTCCTGACCCAAAAGGTGACCATCTTCCCACTTTCACCCATCATACCCCCCCCCCCCACAGTTAACCCATGCCTATATCTCTACTCGAGTACCTAAAAAAATTTAACCCTGAAAAATTCACAAAAGCACTAAAAACTACAAACTGGAACCCACTAAAAACATTAGCCCTAGACAGTGCGGTTAACTACTTCAATATAATGTTCTTAGATTTGCTTGACTCCTTTGCACCCTGTAGAACAAAACACACAGGAAGCAATCCTGTTGCATAGCTAACCAAAAACACCTTACTCTGCATGCAGCTTCGTGATAAAGCTTGGAAACTACCATAAAACCAAAACCATGTCTACCCTGAATGAATACAAAGCACTATGAAACAAAGTAAAAAAAATGTATTACCTCAGACTGCAAAACCAATTTTTCCACACTCCAAACCAACCATAACTCTAACCCCAAAAAATTCTGGGATGGAATCTCCTCTCTCCTCAGCCCAGGATAAAAAGAGAATCCCTGCCCAGACCCAAATGCCTCCCACTTGGAACTAGCTTCCAAATTTAACTCTTTCTTTATAGACTCCATATCCAAACTAACAACATCCTTCACTAACAACTTATCTTCCCCATATCAACCCCCACACATCCCTTTCACCTCTGACAACTCCAACTCCCAACCTTCTCCATTTTCTATGAACCCCATTCCTATCTCTACTATAAAAAAGACACTACTAAAACTCAAACCTTGCTCTAATGCCCCTGATGATACCCTCTTACTTACTAAAAATAGCAGTAGAAGCCATTGCCCTCCCTATCTTCATACTAATAAATAGATCAATTTCTGAATGTTATGCCCCCCAACTCTGGAAAACAGCCTTTACTATCTCACGTCATAAAGGGGGCAATGACAATAACATCCCTAACTTCCGACCTATCGCTATCTTATCCCCTATTTCTAAACTTCTTGAAAAATGCATCCATCTGCAACTTCTCCCATATGTCTTAACAAATAACCTTCTTACTCCCACCTAGCATGGTTTCTGACTCAGCCATAGCACTACCACTGCGCTCCTCTCCTTCCTAGAAACAAGGCCCGTGACTCCGGTCACACTGTGTACACCCTGCTCTAAGACCTTTCTAAGGCCTTTGACACCACCTCTCATAACTTTCTCCTTACTAAACTCTCCAAACTAAACCTATCCCTCTCTGCTATCAAATGGTTCACCAGTTACCTATCAAACAGGCAACAAGCTGTCAAGTGGAAAAAAAAAACATTCCACCTTTCCTACTTACTCCCACAGGCATACCCCAAGGTTCTATTCTAGGACCCCTCTTATTCAACATTTTCATAAATGCCTTCTATCTTGCCATCCCTAATACTAAACTCATCCAATACGCTGACAACTCCACAATAATCTGCTCTGCTACTTCTGCCTCCTCATTAGCAAAATTAACTCAGGATGCCTTCTCTGAACAATGGATGCTAGACAACCACCTGGCACTCAATGCAACCAAGACCAGATTAATGATATTTACCCCTTCTAAAATCACCATCCTAGATAAAGACTCTTTCTCCAGCCAAAATAACACACCTCTCAAAATAGTCTCCACTGCAAAACTGTTAGGAATCCTCATTAAAGACCAACTAAAGTTTCATAACCATTTACAAGTAAACATCAAAAAAACACATAGCAATATAGGCATGCTCTACTGCCACAACTGCTATATCTCTCCTGCCACCAGGATCATTCTTGTTACTACTTACTTCATCCCTTCCCTATCAAATGGTGCCACTATCCTTACAATCCTCCCTCAAGTCAAATCTCTCCTCCTGCTACTACAAAATCTCTAGATTTGCTACAGGCCACAGATCCTCTACCCATCATTGTAAATCCCTACATCAACTGAATTGGCTTGAGCTACCCAATTACCTAACCTATACTCAACTTATCCAATCACACAACCTTATTTTTATCCCCTCTCTTTGCCCCTCCCTTACTTCAACCTTCCAAATGCACCAACCAAATAGATGCTTAAGATCCAGCTTCCAAAATCTAATCGAGCAACACAAACCTGTCTGTCCACCAGGCAAATATATTCTATCCTTCTCTGTGGTACACCATTGGAACGCTCTACCACCACACATCCGAACCTCTAGCAAACTCTCTGCTTTCAAAACTTTACTACACTCCAATCTAAACTCACATTGGGAATGCTCCTGCTCCCACACTACATAGCTTTTTCAACCTCAGTTACTCTCCACAGGCTCATATATTCTGCTGTGAGCCTCTTATTATCATATAACTCCTAACTGTTGGAACAATGATATTTTATAAGAATTGTAATTTGTATTTTTGAAACCTGTTACTCTGTATTGTTCTTAAATTTCTATTTGCATTGTATTAGTCTCACTGTCATGTGTATTTTATTTTATTTATTTATTTTATTTTACATTTGTTAACTGGGAAAATCCAGCTGGACAAGGTCCATTTTCAGTGGAGGCCTGGGGAAAAATGTTATGAAAAAATGAGTACAGCAAAATTACAGATAGTAAATGAACAACAATCACAATTTCAGGGAAAAATACAAACAATTTAGTACAAGAATTTTGACAAGTTATAGTAACTAGCCTAAAAAGAACAAGTATAAATAAAAAGGTTATATAAATATGCAAAATCCTAGGAAGAACAAAAGGTAATGAGAGTAAGATACTAGACATAGTATGACAAGACCTATGTTGAGAAATTGGACCCATAGTAGTTAGAGAGTGCAATAATGGGGAGTTGTATCAAGTTTTGCATGGGCCGATCCAAGTTTCCAGAAGGTTTGATTTAATTAGATTTTTGAAACGTGTAATATCTGTGGTAGAGATAATGGGGGAAGGGAGGTTATTCCAGGCCTTAGCAATGGTATGAGAGTAGAGATATTTTCCTGCGGTGTTGTTAGCCCTAATGGTATTGAGGAGAGATGTAGTGGTAGAGCAGTGGGGGCAAGTTGTAGAGTAATGGGTGGGAAGATGTTGTAAGGCAGGAGTTTTCTCAGGGTTGGTCAGGATGTTAAATGCAGTGGTTAGCTGTCGGAAAGTGAGTAATTGGGGTAATTCTAGCCATTTAAGGTGTCTTAGTACTTGACAGTGGTGGGTTCTGAAAGTAGAGTTATTGACAAATTTAGCAATTTTGCTGTAACATGATTCCATTTTATCAAGATCAGTTTTTCTAATGTTATTTAAAATTAGGGCTGCATATGTAAGAGTGGATAGAAGGTGAGTTTGAGCTAAGGTGATTCTTGCCTTATCAGTGAGAAAGTGTTTATGCCTATAGAGAGTACCCATTTTCTTATTAGCCTTTTGGACAGTTTGGGCGATGTTAACATTGAAGTAGAGATTGTCTATTTCTACCCCAAGAAGTTTGGTGTGAGTTGAAGGAGTGATTAGTGTACCATTTCTGGACGAGATAGAGAAGGTTGGGGAAGTGAACTTGGATTTATTTTGAGTGAATAAAAGTAATTTGGTTTTGTTGGAGTTGAGGATGACTTGAATATCAGTGATACATGTTTCAATAACAGAGAAGGATTGTTGACCAAGTTGCTGTAGGGTAGAGAGAGATGGGGCTGCACAGATGAGTGTTGAGTCATCGGCATACTATATAAGAGTACCTTGGTTTATGGCAGTGTGCAGGTTGCAAAGATGGAAAAGAGAAGTGGACCCAGTATTGATCCTTGTGGTACTCCAATGGAATTAGGAAGTAGGGGAGATAGGACATCTTGCCATCAGACAGCCTGTTGTCTGTCACAGAGATTACTTTTGAACCGGGAAATAGTATAGGCAGCAAAGGATAAGGATGCAAGGGCAACTAATACCTTTGGGTGTGACACCATGTCAAATGCCTTGGAATCATCCAGGAAGGTAGCAGAAACAAAATTGTTATTGTTCCTATGGTAGTTAATTTTATTTGTGAATGAAAGAAGTGCAGTAGTTGTACTGTTGTTGTTGTTCTTTCAGCTGTTCCCGGTTAGGGGTCGCCACAGCGGAACTCCGGTCTGCTGATTGGCAGTAGATTTTTATGATGCAAAGGTGCCAGCCCGACACCCAACCTTGAATGAAGGCATGCCCATTCACGCACGTGGGAAGGACATGCAGACTCCCCACACAAATGGTGCTCCAGCCGATAATCAAATGGGAGAACCTCTGTTGATGTGGACGAAAGCCATGTTGGGTGTGGGAAAAAAGGTTGTGTCTGTTCAGACATTGCATGACTTGAAAATGAATACACTTTTTGAGGAGCTTAGATAATGGAGGAAGTATTGCTATTGGGCAATAGTTTGAGTAGTCATAGGAGTGGCCACCTTTATGTAGGGGAATGATGAAGGATATCTTCCAGAGTTGAGGGACATATGCTTCCTGAATGGACCAGTTAATAAGGATGGAGACTGGATAGGCCAGTGAGTCAGCTGCCAATTTTTAGAAAGGTAGCAGGTATACCATCTGTGGCTAAAATGGTAGGTATTAAGTTAAGAAGTTTTTTAATTTTGGTTGTAGGAACAGGTGAGGGAATGAAGGGGGTAAGTCATTTGTTGTAGTAGTAGTAGTACTGTTTGTTGGTGATTTTGCATTTTTAGTTATGGTAGTGGAATTGTTTATGGATAAATGGGTGGACAGGGTCTGTACTGAGTTTATGAAGTGTTGGTTAAATTGGGTGGCAATGTCATAATTATTGTTAATTGGAGAGGTGGGGTAGGGTTTGCTGTTTTACCAGGTTTTAATAGAGTTAATAGAATGCCAGAATTTTGGAAGGTTTTTTGAATTTTTTTTTTTTTTTTGGGGAATTAAAAAGTAGTTTTGCTTATCTAGTTTGGTTTGTTTTTGACTAGATTCCTTAGATAGTTTTGCATGGCCTGGTTAGAACTATATTTTTTCCATATCTTCAAGGCCTTGCCCCTGGCTTTAAGTAAGGCTTTAGTATCTCTATGTAGCCATGGGGCATACTTTGCTTTGGCTTTTATTTTTCTAATAGGAGCAATAGAATTGAGAACATTGATAAACACATTTGTTGAAATAATCAACTGCTTTTTCTTTTGCTCTGTATTTTGTATTTCTCTGGAGCTTTTCTCCCCAGGACTCCATTGAAAATAGGCTCCTCATGGCACAATTGACCATCCTGGCAAACAAACTGGAAATAAATAAATTTGTTCTCAAACTTTTGATACATCCCTCCGAAATCTGGAAATCATTTTGTGGGAATAGCACCAACTAAGAGTACCTTTTTCCCTATATATTATCTCTTTGTCCAGAATTATGAGATAAAAGATGAAAAACATGACACATACTGAACATATACACACACACACTGTGCTAACACATATGGAGCTACTTCCCACAAAGGAGGTGCAGGCCACTTCTTCCCTTTTGTCAGGCTCCAAGTTGCTCGAGAAAATAAAAATCATGTTTATTGCAGTCCTTTGCAAAAATGTTTACGATTAAAATAAAATGAGTGCATTCAACAATCAACAATAGAAATAACATTTCTCTAACTGTCTAATCAATTAAAGGGGTTTGTTGCCATGGATTTAAACTTTCCCACTACCTCTATTACTGGCTTGGTGGATATGGGCATCCTGAGGCAATGTAGAAACTGCCTCATATTTACAGACAACCAGTTAATTATTAAACAAATTCATATGGTATGTGAGAGATGTATTTACACAATGTCACTGTAGGCAAAACTCTCACGTAAAAACACTCCTAATATCAATAAGGTTTTCAGTAGTACACACACTGCACCGATCACATGCAATTCAAAGCAGAAATATAGATCCCATATACGCTGAGGCATTTAAATGTAACCTACCTAAACCCCAAAGACCTAGGTGAAGTACACAAACTCCCTCAGAAACCCTGAATGCACTTGTTCAAAACAACACCCACATCAATCCATACTGCCACATCTCATGGAGTCTCTACTTGTAACCCCATATGCTAAGCCACCACAGAATCTAACATTCTAGTCAATGGAGCCCTCATTGTGAGATAACTGATGTCCCTCTCACCAGGCTGAGTAAAGAGAAAGCCACGGTCAGTTGCTTATCCGGGGCCAGGATCCACCAGATTATGAACGCACTCAGGTTGCTGGACCACAAGTACACATATGAGTCATAGTCTATGTGGGTGTAAATGACCTGAGACGTACCTAACTGGATAACATGAAGAGGGACATCATGGAGCTCCCACAATGTCTCTCTCAGGCTGGTGTTCAGCAGCATTTTACCTTCTCTAAGGATGATGCCACAAAATGAAGAAAAGATGACGGACTTCAATAACTGGCTTAGTTGTTGGTGCCATTCCAAGGTGATATGATATTTGTTGGCATGGAAGGATATGGTTAACAGACCATGTTGCTTTGCCAGGGATGATCAGCACCTCTCCCTTCTAGGTTTTCAAATATTAGCTAAAAAATTGTCCTCCCTGCTTATTTTTTTTTAGGTAAAGCCAAACTGAAATTAATTCCGAAACAGCAAATCAAAATAAAGAAAATCTAACCGTGCTACTGCTCAATGCTAGGAGTCGAAACAAAAACTTCACTCCCTAGAAGACATTACAGAATGCTAACATCTATGCTGTCACTGAGATGTGGTTTAAATCTGTGGAGAACACACTGACCAGTGCAAGGTTATAATGCCTAAAATACATTTAGATCATTCACTATACAGATGGGGACTAAAGGTGGAGGTGTCTCAATTTACATCAAAAACAAATATACCTCAAAGCTTGGAGCTTCTCCGCATTCTAATCACCATAGACAAAATCCAATACCACTTCCTTACAAGATACAGGGAAACTCATACTATGTATTTAAACTTACTGGAAACACTCGCCATCAAAACAAATACAATACTCATTGGTGACTTAGATTGCCTCACTATTAACTGGGAATCATATACAACACCAAACGTACAGGCACAGAGACTCCTGGATTTTGTAAACACAACCTCTCTGTACCAGATTATCAATACACACACACAGATATATATATATATATATATATATATATATATATATATATATATGGTCTATGTTAAATGTTCGAACATCCAAAATGTCGAACATTACTTGGTCGAGACCAAATGTTCGACATTTGAATGTTCGAACATAAAATAAAAAAAAAGTAAAAAAAAGAAAAAAACACTAACAGCTTCACCTCCCACACCTCACTACTTAAATATACCAACTCCAAGACCACACTTCAGTGCAGAAAAGGGAAATTCTCCCTATCTGCACCATACAGCGCCGTTGAAAGTCTGTCTTCGAACAATCAAAATTTCGAACGTTTGGTCTCGACCATGTAACGTTCAAAATTTTGAGCATTCGAAGATTTGTCAGGTAGCATATATATATATATATATATATATATATATATATATATATTTTATATATATATATACATATATATATATATATATATATATATATATATATATATACATATACACACACAATGTGAAGTAGGGGAGCTATGGCAGAGAAGTAATTTAAATGCCGAGATGTTTCACTAAGGAATTAACTGATCCCTGCAACAACTATGTTTCTAAAGAGGGCAGGCATAAGATGTGTGTCTCCACCCCTACGAAAACGAGCAACTCTGGGATTGTGAGATTGATCCAGTGGGTGAGATTGTTGAAACGTCGCTGAGTGAGGGATTACAACTTGGATGTTGAGGCTTTGTTCAGAGGCAAGAAACGTTCTTTCGGAAGGCGAGTGTGTCTTTTAAGTAGTAGGTGGTTGCCAATGAATATGAGACAATTGCAACATTGGCTCAGGATGACCAATTTAACCATGTTGGCTGCAGAGAATGTCAGAAAGTGCAGCTTCATGGTTCCAATTGCTTGCTACTGTGGGATGGAGGGCGAGTAGTGTCTAAGAGATTATTAAGAGTGGCTTAACTGGAGTTCTATCTACCTAAGATCTCTCTTTCTACTACAGGCTATTTCCTGGTGCCCTGACATATACTGTTCTCTGAACCTGCTTGACCTATGTTAATTATACATATTGTAAATATTTAAACATGTGTTTACTATGCAACCAAATGTACAGATACAGTAGTTATGTTTACTCTACAAATGAACTATGCTAAGATATCTGTACTATGACTGTGTATTGTTTTAAACTGTTAACCTCTCACAACAAGTTTTCCTTGCCCTATTCTATATTATTATGTTATTGGCCATTTGGGCAGTTTTTCCACCACTTTCAACTTTCTGTTCTAACCTTTCCTGTAGCTAGCTAGTCTAGTCCAGATACAGTTTTGCTGTATCCAGGACTGTTTGCAAGCTTCTGAGTCCCCAAGTCTTTCTGTGTTGAGGGAAGCCTTCTACCTTATCAGTGGGAGTAGTAAGCGCTAGGTAGCCTATCTACCACAAGAGGATTGGTTTCTGGCCCAGAAATTGTAGTTTACAAGCCGTTTGGGGACTTTTTCCATCTCCGTCAACTTTCTGGTTTAAAAGCCTGCATTTGCGCTTGTTTCCTGCCTTTCCTGTAACTAGTCTAGTCCAGATACAGATTTGCTGTATCCAGGACTGTTTGTAAGCTTCTGAGAGGCGTCAAAGTCTGCTCTAAAATTTTTCCCCTAGATCTACTCGTTCTCTCCTCTCCTGCACTTTATCATACCAGACTTCTTGTAGCAATTATTGCAGCACAGTAAAGTGCTACTAGCACTAAACGTTCTACAAGTAAACATCTCCAGTATTTATTATTAATGCCCACCCCTCCAGGCATGTCTAAAGGTCAGTTCCCTATGCTTTCTCCTGTTAACCTGGTGAACTTGGGCATCCTGAGACAATGTAGCAACTGCGTCATGTACACCGACAACCCTCTCCTTTTACCTTCCAACACTCAGACTTGCGAGAGATGCACTTATATATCCAAAATGGAAGCCACACACTCTCCAGCCAAGACCGGAATTGCTGGTCAACAGGAAAAGGTCAACACTTGCACCATACTACATGGAACATATAGCCCTCCAGAACACACACCAGCACTGCCTTCACATAAAAGCACAAACCACACACACACCTTCACGGAGACTCTCAATAAAATTCTACCCAATTAGCAGAGACATCCAAGGCAGAAACACACTCAACCACCACAACACAACACTAATCATGAGACACACAACTCTCTTAAGCAGTGTGCCACTCAACCAAAGACCCTAAGGCAAAACAGCATGCCCAGCATGCTAGTCATAGATGACTCGATAGTGAGGCACACCAGTGTCCCACTCACTAGCTGGCTGCCTGGATCCTCCATATAACGCATGCACTCAGGTCCCTCAATAACAGGTACAAATATGACTCTGTCACTGTGCATGTGGGTGCGAATGACCTGAGATGTACCTCCCTGGACTACATGAAAAGAGACATGGAGGAGATCTCGGATTATGTAGCCCAGGCAGGTTACGACCCTCGTCTTGAGCAGCATCCTACCATCATCCAAAATGATAACACAGTACAAGGAGAAAATGACTGATTTCAACAATTGGCTAAGTTTCTGGTGTCATTCTAAGGGGATCCAGTATCTGTCTGTCTGGGATGACATGACTGACAGACCTCGATGGCCTGCATCTATCACCCCTGGGCTTATGGATACTGGCCAAGGCTCTTGCCACCCCTATAGTGCCTTTTTTAGGCGGCATTCCAAAGACCAAATTACCACAGTAAGAGCTACAAACAAATGCAATCTGGGGGTCATGCTGCTCAACGCTAGAAGTCTAAATCTCAAAATGCACTCGCTCGAAGAAGTCCTTTAAATTGGAGAACATCAACATTTGTGCTTGGACAGAGACCTGGCTCAAGTCAGCAGAAAGCACCCCTGCTCTACCAGGCTATAACTCATTCCACAACTTTCAGCCCCAGAACTTGGACTGAAGCTCCAAAGGTGGTGGTGTTTCCATAATGATAAAGGATGCGCACACCTCCAGACTGGTAGCACAACATAATGCATCAGAGATACTTCAGGTGCAGCTAACATTGGGTAAGACAGTGATTCAGGTTGTAGCCTGTGGCAAACTCTGATGACGGCCCACTGACTTCTTTCCCTGTGAAAGAAATCGATGTCCCGTCAATTCACTCTTCTGAGATTTCGAACATTTCAGTTCGATTAAATTAAATTCGGTGTTTGCAGCATCCAAAATGCTGATAGGAACCCATATATATATACACACACACACACACACACATATATATATATATATATATATATGTATATATATATATATATATATATATCTATATATATATATATATATATAAATAGATAGGTGTGTGTGTATATATATATATATATATATATATATATATATATATATGCGCACACACATGACACATATGCACAAACACTAACATATATATATATATATATATATATATATATATATATATATATATATATATATATCCATACACACGTATATAATGTGTGTGTGTCTGTATGTGTATATATATATATATATATATATATATATATATATATATATATATATATATATGTGTGTACACACCTACACCAGGACACGCCATGCAGAGGTCCAAACCTTGGCTCTAGATGACTTTCATTGATAAAGCAACACTCCACCCCTGTGTGCAGAAATGGGAAAAAGGGGTTGTGGGTAGATGGATGGACACAAAAACACACACACGTATGTATATGTATATGTATATATATATATATATATATATATATATATATATACATATATATATATATATATATATATATATATATTGATACATATACATATATAAGTATATATGCATATACATACACGCACACAGTAGCACAGCAGATAGCATTGCTGCCTCACAGTACAGATTCATTGGTTCGATTCTCTAATGGGTTGCTTTCTGTGCCAAGGGAAGAGTAGATAGAGTAAGTATACCCCACGACCTCTTACTTACATTGTCATGTCAGATAATGTTTTATCTGGCAGGGAGAATATTATTGTCTTTATCTTGTGTTGTAAGCCATGTTTCTCTGACAAAGATCACAAGGAGTATGTGAGGCTTCATTGGTGTGGAATTCTGAGGGTTTTTTAGAGATATTATGTATGTTGAAGTTACATAAAGAATGAGGTGGATTGGAGAAGATATATTTATTGTTTGATGGACTTGCAGTAGGAGATGAGAAATATGTGTATATGCTATGTTAGTGGGGACAGGACTGGGGTTTGTAGCTCTTCAAGTTTGACGTGTAGAACTAGGTGTGATTTGGAGTGAAGTTAATTGGCAGAAAATGTTGATGAATTAGTGGTGTGGATTTTTCTTGTTTTAGGTTTTTGAGGCTGCTTGCTGAATTTGTAAACAGATATGTGCACATTTTAGCTGTAGGTAAATAAGTAAGTTTCTTAAAATCTGTGCTTTCAAGGTTAAATAAGTATGATGAAATGGATGAGAAATGTTTACTATTAGAGGTATTTTGAAAGATATAGAAAGGTTGTGAAGTGAAAGAGCTCTGATAGAATGATTACAGTAAATTAGCATTAGAGAAAGTAATACATGGGCAAAGCATAATTAAGAGTAAAAACACGATAAGGCCACCCAGACCACTGTAGCTCGAGCAGGAACAGAGCAAGGATACTACCTTCCACAAATAACAGTAAATCCAATGATCCACAACTCGGTCAGAGCAAACACAGGTTTATTGCAGCCACATGAATCACAGGTTAAGCGCTTTCATCCACACAAGGCAGACTTTTTCAGAACCAATTAATGCAGTTCACAAATGCATATATATAACGGATTTGGCGCCAAAAAACAATTAATATAATTAATTAATATATTATCTTAAAAAATTTTATCTTAAAAAAGTCTTTAAAAATCTCATACACTCAAAACAAATATAATGCTTATTTAAGTGTAATTGATAACTAGTATTATAAATAATTATGATAAAAATATTACTAATAAATGTGTACTTAGAAATGACATTGTTTAACAAAAAATATATGAAGAACATCCATATCCTATACTTGCATAATAAGAAATAATGTATAGTATATTGTGTATTATGGGGTGTAAAACACAAGGAGTCGTCGTCTACGGCCCCAAATGGACAATTACAATTGTGCATTTAACCCCGATCCAAAAGAAGGAAGGGTTTTATACTAATACTCTCGTTTAAACCTGGCCAGGAGGTAGCATCACACAATATCTGCCATTTGGTTTCTAAGCATGACAGTCCTACCTTCCAATTACCCCCATATTCATTCACCCCAATTTGGTCAATAATCTTAAAAGTAAAACAATGGTGAGGTCCTTTTTCACTAATATGCTTACTTAGTGCATTTTTCATGTCAACTTTTTTAATTTTGTACAGATGTTCATATATACGGGTTTTTAGCTTCCTTTCAGTCTTACCAATATAGTAAGCTTGACAACAAGAACAGGAAGCCAAATAAACCACCCGCATAGTGTTACAATTCCCTTTTCTACCATGGCATATGGTTCTATTATTATTACCCAATTTTGTAGTCCTATTGACATTAATATACTGACAATACTTGCAACTACCACATTTACTGGTGTGTTCATCTTTGTTCCTCCTAACCTCCTTGTTCTTTCCACCTTCAATGATTCTCTTGAGGTTAACTGAAGTTTTGAACACACTAACAGGATGGTCACCTAACACCGTAACAATATCATCAGAACTCGAAAAAACATCCCAATGCCTTTTCAAAATCTCCTTAACCAAATTGGAGTAAGGATTGAACATGATGACACACACATTCCTTCTATTTCTTGTAACTTCCTTGTGGGTATTCTTATCAACAAATGTGCTACCCAAAAGCGGAACAAATCTGTCCCCCCATAATCTGATCACATATTTTGTTACTTCCTCCACCATAACCGCAGGGTATCCTCTGGCCAAAAACATCTCAGCTACTGTCCTCATCTGATCTTCCATGTCCTGTCTAGTGGAACACATTCTAGCAACACGAATGCATTGCACTTTGAGTACATTTCTGAAGATGTGGGGGGGATGACAACTACCAAATTGTATATAATCATTGGAAAAGGTGGATTTCCTGTAGATTTTGGACTTAAATCCTTCATTGGAATTACTAATGTACGTGTCCAAATAAGATATCCCTAATTTCTCCGCTTTGTATGTGAACCTTAAAAAACTTGTGGTGCTATTGAGGTAAGAAATGAAGCCAGGTATATCTTCTGCAGGTCCCTTCCAAACAATAAAAAGATCATCCAAAAAGCGTGTATATAAAGCAATATGCTTGAAATAGTCACTCGGCATGACAAATACCTCCTCCCACTCAAGCATGACGAGATTCGCAAAAATGGGGGCACAGGAGGCCCCCATTGCTACTCCTCGAATTTGTTTAAAATATTCTCCCTGAAACTGTATGTAATTGTGTGAAAGAACAAGTCCCATCATGTCAAGTATTAAACATATTTTATCCCATGTGAGATTGGAGTGTTTTTTCAAGCTGTTTTCAAAATATTCAAGACCTATAGTGTTAGGAATGCACGAAAACAATTCCTGAACATCTATAGTAAGAAAAATCAAATTTGGAGACCATATGTCTTGTTTTAATTTACTTAAAAAGTCCCAGGAGTCCTTAGTTAGGTGTGGAACATTATAATATACATGTTTGCACCAATGGTCTATGGCAACCCCTATATTAAATGTTTTTGATTTCGAACCGGAAATGATGGGTCTAAAGGGTGTGTTTTCAACACTTTTATGAATTTTGGGGATGCCAACTATTCTAGACATCACAGGGTACTCAGTTCTGATAAATTCATACACTTCATTCGTAATTCGGTTATCTAATAGATATTCCTCAATAACCAAATCTATTCTATGATATCCTATATTAATCTGGTTGAGAGATATCTCTTCATAATTACCAGAATTGAAAAGGATGTCTTGTATAGCTTTACAATAAACAGTGTCATATATCACTAAACCACCCCCTTTGTCCTGTTTCATAATCCTTATTTCACTATTGGCCACTACCTGGTCCAAACACAATCTCTCTCCCTTGGTGAGATTGTCATTAAAAAGTGTAGAATACCATGGGTCTCTCCGAATATTTCCATACAAATTGTATATGTCTTTACATACCATACCATACCATTGAGTGTATGAGATTTTTAAAGACTTTTTTAAGATAAAATTTTTTAAGATAATATATTAATTTATTATATTAATTGTTTTTTGGCACCAATCCATTATATATATGCATTTGTGAACTGCATTAATTGGTTCTGAAGAAGTCTGCCTTGTGTGGATGAAAGCGCTTAACCTGTGATTCATGTGGCTGCAATAAACCTGTGTTTGCTTTGACCGAGTTGTGGATCATTGGATTTACTGTTATTTGTGGAAGGTAGTATCCTTGCTCTGTTCCTGCTTAAGCTACAGTGGTCTGGGTGGCCTTATCGTGTTTTTGGTGTTTTTGGTACTTTGAACGCTACATTTTTCTTCAGTTGTTGTCGCTATGGCTGATCCTGGATCTCCGTCTGCTTCATTGAGCAGAACTGAGTTTATGGAACTACGCGTGGAGGTTACGTCGTTGAAAGACGACGTCAGCAAGCTGCTGCAGCTGGTTGCTTCTCTTTCCAGACCCGTTGTGGAAGTCGTTAACACAGAGTCGGCTCCACTGGGTCTTAATTTTCTTTCTGCAACGGTTACATCTGTTGTTTTAACGCCACCAAATGTGGAGGCTGAAAACAGTGAGTTGAGCATTCCAAATGGACAAATAGCAAGAAACTCGGCGGAAACGCCGCACGTACAACTAAACTTGGACTCTAAGGATGTCAACACACATCTACTGGATGATGCGGAATTTACATTCAATTTTAGTCTCTTCCATTCCCATGAAGAGACGCACTGTATGGGGGCTAAGCCGAAACACCGGGAAATGATGAGAACTTATTCTGCAACGGTCAGCAAAGGTGCTGACCGCTATAAAGGTACTGTGGTGAAAGACACGATTTCTAGCCCCTGTGTTAGAGTACAAACACAAAACAAAAGGGGCAAGGGCGCCTCTAATAGTAGTAACAATATTAATAAAAACTATGGACAATACTCTAACGATGTTATGAACAGTTTTTTGAATGATGATTATGATTTTGGCTATAATAGTGCTATAAAAGCAGGGTTTGATGACAGAAATGGGAATTTAGTGAATGATTCCATTAAGTCTAAAATTTATTTATTGGGTAAAAAACTGAATAACATTAAGGGTGCCAAAATAGACAATGGATACCTCGAGAAGTGTTTGAATTTAAAGATTGTGCCCAAAGGGCTTAGATTCTTTAAACTACCCTTAGGGGTACAGTTCAACGAGTCTGTGCTGTAGGAATTCAACAATTTGTTTGATTTCGTTGGTTTTGAATATATAAAATTACTTATGAAATTTAATGATGAGAAAATTGGGGGTTTGCTTGCGGAAATTGAACAATTGCATAATGAAATCACACAGGACCCTATTTTTCATTCTTGGCAAGAATTATTCAATAAACAGTTTAGAGTGGCCAAATCTAAGGCGTATGATATTTACAACAGGAAGTTGGACAAACTAGAAAGGGACTTAGAGGCATATAAACTGCATAGGGCATACATCTGTCCCCACAGCAATCAGAACAGAATGAGAAACAATGAGCCACACTATGATCTCAATAGGGGCAGGAATAAAAGAAGAGAAGAGGATGAAAATTGTCAGGGTGGAAGGTTCCATCAAGCCCCCATATACCGCAAAAGAAGATAGAAAAGAATGGGGGAGGGTCCCCTAATAATAGTGAAGTGCACGACGCATTGATTAGTGAGTCTTCTTTGATTAGTGAAGTAGATGTGAGTGACATGAATCTAATTGAAGTTAAGGCTAGTAATGGCAGCAAAGTTTTTGTTCATTCTTTTTCAGGTTTCAAAGTGTATAATTTTACTGGTGTTTACATTACACAGGAATTCTTTTCTTTGTTTAGTAAGGGAATGAAATTCATTCCATCTGCTAGATTCAACGTGTTTGATGTTATTAAGGAAGTCAAGTTGTATTGTCGAAGGCTTCAGTTAGCATTGCAGTTTAATGATGTTACAAGCGACGGTTCCCCCAAAAAACTAGTTAGAAAAAGTGCATATATTCCTGTAACAAGTGTGCAGGTCAGTAATTATGAGCGAATGGTATGTAAAGACATCTACAATTTGTATGGAAATATTCGGAGAGACCCATGGTATTCTACACTTTTTAATGACAATCTCACCAAGGGAGAGAGATTGTGTTTGGACCAGGTAGTGGCCAATAGTGAAATAAGGATTATGAAACCGGACAAAGGGGGTGGTTTAGTGATATATGACACTAATGTTTATTGTAAAGCTAAACAAGACATCCTTTTCAATTCTGGTAATTATGAAGAGATATCTCTCAACCAGATTAATATAGGATATCATAGAATAGATTTGGTTATTGAGGAATATCTATTAGATAACCGTATTACGAATGAAGTGTATGAATTTATCAGAACTGAGTACCCTGTGATGTCTAGAATAGTTGGCATCCCCAAAATTCATAAAAGGGTTGAAAATCCACCCTTTAGACCCATCATTTCCGGTTCGAAATCAAAAACATTTAATATAGGGGTTGCCATAGACCATTGGTGCAAACATGTATATTATAATGTTCCACACCTAACTAAGGACTCCTGGGACTTTTTAAGTAAATTAAAACAAGACATATGGTCTCCAAATTTGATTTTTCTTACTATAGATGTTCAGGAATTGTTTTCGTGCATTCCTAACACTATAGGTCTTGAATATTTTGAAAACAGCTTGAAAAAACACTCCAATCTCACATGGGATAAAATATGTTTAATACTTGACATGATGGGACTTGTTCTCTCACACAATTGCATACAGTTTCAGGGAGAATATTTTAAACAAATTCGAGGAGTAGCAATGGGGGCCTCCTGTGCCCCCATTTTTGCGAATCTCGTCATGCTTGAGTGGGAGGAGGTATTTGTCATGCCGAGTGAATATTTCAAGCATATTGCTTTATATACACGCTTTTTGGATGATCTTTTTATTGTTTGGAAGGGACCTGCAGAAGATATACCTGGCTTCATTTCTTACCTCAATAGCACCACAAGTTTTTTAAGGTTCACATACAAAGCGGAGAAATTAGGGATATCTTATTTGGACACGTACATTAGTAATTCCAATGAAGGATTTAAGTCCAAAATCTACAGGAAATCCACCTTTTCCAATGATTATATACAATTTGGTAGTTGTCATCCCCCCCCACATCTTCAGAAATGTACTCAAGGGGCAATGCATTCGTGTTGCTAGAATGTGTTCCACTAGACAGGACATGGAAGATCAGATGAGGACAGTAGCTGAGATGTTTTTGGCCAGAGGATACCCTGCGGTTATGGTGGAGGAAGTAACAAAATATGTGATCAGATTATGGGGGGACAGATTTGTTCCGCTTTTGGGTAGCACATTTGTTGATAAGAATACCCACAAGGAAGTTACAAGAAATAAAAGGAATGTGTGTGTCATCATGTTCAATCCTTACTCCAATTTGGTTAAGGAGATTTTGAAAAGGCATTGGGATGTTTTTTCGAGTTCTGATGATATTGTTACGGTGTTAGGTGACCATCCTGTTAGTGTGTTCAAAACTTCAGTTAACCTCAAGAGAATCATTGAAGGTGGAAAGAACAAGGAGGTTAGGAGGAACAAAGATGAACACACCAGTAAATGTGGTAGTTGCAAGTATTGTCAGTATATTAATGTCAATAGGACTACAAAATTGGGTAATAATAATAGAACCATATGCCATGGTAGAAAAGGGAATTGTAACACTATGCGGGTGGTTTATTTGGCTTCCTGTTCTTGTTGTCAAGCTTACTATATTGGTAAGACTGAAAGGAAGCTAAAAACCCGTATATATGAACATCTGTACAAAATTAAAAAAGTTGACATGAAAAATGCACTAAGTAAGCATATTAGTGAAAAAGGACCTCACCATTGTTTTACTTTTAAGATTATTGACCAAATTGGGGTGAATGAATATGGGGGTAATTGGAAGGTAGGACTGTCATGCTTAGAAACCAAATGGCAGATATTGTGTGATGCTACCTCCTGGCCAGGTTTAAACGAGAGTATTAGTATAAAACCCTTCCTTCTTTTGGATCGGGGTTAAATGCACAATTGTAATTGTCCATTTGGGGCCGTAGACGACGACTCCTTGTGTTTTACACCCCATAATACACAATATACTATACATTATTTCTTATTACGCAAGTATAGGATATGGATGTTCTTCATATATTTTTTGTTAAACAATGTCATTTCTAAGTACACATTTATTAGTAATATTTTTATCATAATTATTTATAATACTAGTTATCAATTACACTTAAATAAGCATTATATTTGTTTTGAGTGTATGAGATTTTTAAAGACTTTAAGATAAAATTTTTTAAGATAATATATTCATTAATTATATTAATTGTTTTTTGGTGCCAAATCCATTATATATATGCATTTGTGAACTGCATTAATTGGTTCTGAAGAAGTCTGCCTTGTGTGGATGAAAGCGCTTAACCTGTGATTCATGTGGCTGCAATAAACCTGTGTTTGCTCTGACCGAGTTGTGGATCATTGGATTTACTGTTATTTGTGGAAGGTAGTATCCTTGCTCTGTTCCTGCTCGAGCTACAGTGGTCTGGGTGGCCTTATCGTGTTTTTGGTACTTTGAACACTACATTTTTCTTCATAATTAAGAGTAAGGAGAAGGCTGAGAAGTGAGTGATGATGATTAAAGACGTGAAGCTAGCTTAGTTACATTCATTGTAGACTGATGTTTAAATCAGTAAAAATAAATTGATGTAGAAGTCAATAAAAGGAGATATTTAGAGGAACTGTGGATTACTGAGAATTAATTTATTGGGTAGAGTGTATAAGCTGAAGTAAATAGTGCGTTGGATAAGAGTGTGTATGTGGTGGAGAGGCCAGTCATTAGGGATTGTACAGTGGTATAAATATCATTTAAAGGTAACAAATAATGCTTTGTGTTATCTGTTGATTCTTTGGCAATAGTTTACAGTAAGAATCTGCGGAGTAGTTAAATTGGTTGGTGGAGTTCAGTGGAAATTAAAAGGAGTGATACAGAGCTGGCTGGACAATAGAGGGTGAGAGGGGAGCAAAGCAAACATTGCATACATTTGGCTGTAAACACAGGACATGCAACTGATTTCATTAGGGCTTTACACAAGGAATGCTAGCCATTAGTCTGTTATCCAATTCCCTATAACGTACCATGAATGTCATTGTTATATGTTTTGTAACCACACAAGCAAAGTCCATCTCAACATGATACTAAGTGGTACATACAGATTTACAGAGGCACCACAGATAGCCACTATTATGTTGGAGAAAGATTATGAATAACATTCAGAAAACTGCTTAGTTTCAATATATAATACTTGCAGTGGCAAGGGCCAGAGTACACCAACATGTTGCACCCAGAATTGAATGGACTAGTGAACAGTAGCACATAATCTAGCGGGTACCTACATGGGGAAGAGTTGAGTAGTCAAAATGTTTTAGGCACCAAATATGGTGTGAAGAACCCTGTTAATAGTAGAAAACTGATAACAGACTGCATGCCATGTCAAGATTAGCTATTCAAAAATGTAAACACTTGTCTCTGGGTGATCTTGTCAATTTGACTAATATTATCAAAAATGGACATTGATATTTACCAGTGATAAGTGAATTGAAGACCTTGCATACTCTGACCTACACCAGTCAAAATTGCTCATGGTGGGAGGGATGTATGTGCCTTTGTTGGTCAGTGCATGTCTGCCATAAAACCCAGTAGCCATGGGTCAAATCTACTGGCTAGTAGTGTCCAGTTGCTGAGCCTGGGTTTCCTGGGATTGCTCTAGTGAGTGAAAACAAGATGTAGAACAAATCAACCTGCAAAGATGAATATGTTTGTTCAACTGAGTATAGGTTTCTGACCGGACATGTGTTGGTAGGGAGGAACAAATTGGATATTTTGTGCATCCAGGAGACGAGGTATAAAAGCAGTAGTCAGAACAGGACAGAATAGAAATGGTATGGAAAATGGGGTGAGGGAGAGTCTTCTGAAGATAGTGAGGATGTCATCTGAATTAGTGACAGACTCTTAGCAATCAGACTACAGTGTAAAGATAGGGACGTATTCATAACCCCAGCCTGTGATGGACAGAAACAGAATGCATTTAGACAGCAGTTGCAAGAACTACTAAATAAAACAGTACAACGCAAGCTGATGACGATGGATGACTTGAATGCTCATATCAAGACAGACAGAACAGGCTATGAGGACTGCCAGGGTCCACATGGGTGGGGCGATAGGAATAAGGGGTTGGTATTGACTTAATGGTGAAGGCGTTTACCTGATATACACATGGTACAGAGTCTGATTCTTACCAGTGAAGGGAAACTGGCTATGCTTAAGTTGGCCTGCATGGCCAGTTACCCTAGTACTTACCTATAAAATTATACCCTATGAAATTACAATTAAAAAAGAGCAATCCAACACTTCTGTCTGACAGATTGCATGATGAGGGCATCTCCAAGACAGTCGGCCACAAGAACACATAAAAGGGTTGTAAACATGCAACTCAAGTAGTCTTCCTCCTAATGAAGAAAGAGCATTGGGATAGAATCAGAGAATGCAAAGTCAACACAATGAAACATTCGCCCCACACCATAAACCGCAATCAGCAACAAGTAGTAGACAGAAAAGATTCTAAAGTCAACAGAGACTAGGCTGAAGACCTAGTACTTGACTAGAGTGAAAGTACAAGAATTCAAGTAAATACTAAAATCTCTAACATCTCAGGAAGAACAGGTAATAGACAGACAATGAAGAATGGCAGTATCTAAAACGGCATGTGTGCAGACTATAAAACAGATATGTGGCTAAGCAATGTATGGAAATAAGTTTCATAAGGAAAGCTGGTGGTGGAACCCAGAAATCTAGGAAACTGTCAAAAAACAGGAGTACAGGAAAAACTTGTAGATAATAATGATGGAATAGGCTAAGAAAGAATATAGTTTGGCTAACAGACAGGTTAAGAGTGCAGTCACAATAGAAAAAAATGAGGTATCAGAGGCACTGCCATTTTCTGGAAGTAACTCAGCAGATGACACAAACTATATCAACTTGGCAAAGACAAGAAGATAAAGAAAAAAGTCATTAGATACTATTCATAAGGTATGCTATCAACAATGTTTTTTTTTTCAGTAAACAGGATATCAAAATCAGATGGAAGGAGAACTTTTAGCACATTCTGAATAAAGAAAACCCCACCAAAGCTGTACTGCCCCATACACAGCCTACAATGAAAGAGAAAAACAAAACTATCCTAGAAGAAAAACAGCACTAAGCAAAATGATGTCAGGGAATGCAGCAGGCTTGGATAAAGTCATGAAGTATATGGTCTAAATGTTGGATGAGTTAGGGGAAAAAGTGGGTCTTCAGGGTACTCATAGTGGAAATGAAAAGATGTATCCAAGATAACTGCAGAATTAGCATCCTAGTGCCGGTATACAATAATAAAGGGATATTGACAATGGTGAGCAGTACAGAGGTATCAAACTCCTGCAGTAGTGGATGAAAGATCTGGAGAGGATGTCTAATAAATGAATATGCAGGGTAGCAAAAAGAAGATGGAAGATGAGGGATTCAGATCAGGATGCAGCACAACCAAGTCAATGTTTAAAGTGAGTGAGATAATGGAGAAGAAGCTGGAGATGAGGAAGGAGTCCATCTGGGCATTCTTAAAGTTGGAGAAAGCATATGACAAGGTCTTAAGAAAGCTGATATGGGCAGTCCAGTGATGGTTTGAAGTCCTGGAAACATTAGTAGAATTACTGCAGGTTACACACAAGGACAAAATAACATAACTTCAGTGTTCAGACCCACAGAGGGGATCCATGTGGGAGTGGATGTGCTTGATAATTCAGATCTGAGCCCACAGCTCTTTATACTGATGACAGATTAGAGTAGCAAATGAGTTGGAGGGGAAATATCAATAAAGCTACTTATTTCTCACAATGTGGCATTACAAGCAGACTCTGAACAGGAACTTAAGCAAATAGAGGATGGAATGCAAAACTGAAGGCACAAGGGATGAAACTCATCACAGACAAGATAGTGATTAAGGCAGCAAATGAAGTAATTCAGAAGAAGCTGAAAATTGAGAAAGAAAGAAAAATAACTGAACAGGTTAACATCTTCAGGTATCTGCGAAAGGTGGTTGAGAAGAAGGAAAGTCTGAATGAAAAGGTCAAAACTCCAGTTAGAGGTGTAGCCATCCGGCAGTGTGCAAGGGTCATTGAATGACATAGCAATCCGGCAGTGTGCAAGGGTCAGTGAATGACATAGCCATCCGGCAGTGTGCAAGGGTCAGTGAATGACATAGCCATCCGGCAGTGTGCAAGGGTCAGTGAATGACATAGCCATCCGGCAGTGTGCAAGGGACAGTGAATGACATAGCCATCCGGCAGTGTGCAAGGGTCAGTGAATGACATAGCCATCCGGCAGTGTGCAAGGGTCAGTGAATGACATAGCCATCCGGCAGTGTGCAAGGGTCAGTGAATGACATAGCCATCCGGCAGTGTGCAAGGGTCAGTGAATGACATAGCCATCCGGCAGTGTGCAAGGGTCAGTGAATGACATAGCCATCCAGCAGTGTGCAAGGGTCAGTGAATGACATAGCCATCCGGCAGTGTGCAAGGGTCAGTGAATGACATAGCCATCCGGCAGTGTGCAAGGGTCAGTGAATGACATAGCCATCTGGCAGTGTGTAAGGGTCAGTGAATGACATAGCCATCCGGCAGTGTGCAAGGGTCAGTGAATGACATAGCCATCCAGCAGTGTGCAAGGGTCAGTGAATGACATGAAGAATGCTAAATAACCAGAAAAGTAAGGTGTATAAAACATTGGTTTGACCAGCACTTCTGATGGTACAAAAACATGGACAGTGAAGACAGAGAAGCTGTGGAAGCTAGAGGTGATAGAGATGAAGTGCACATGCTAGGTGGTCGGATGTACACTGTGGGGCAGACAACGATATGACAACATAACAGCAGAAGCCTAAGCAGCTCCAGCTGCAGAACAGGTGAATTGAGAACAGACTGCAGTAGTTTGGGCATATATGCAAAAAAGCCAAACACAATTTGGTTAAAAAGGATTTCATTATCTACAGCTCAAAGGGTGTTTATGAAATAATTCATTATTTAGATGGCTTACTTATTTTTACAGAGTCTTTATACAGATGCCAGGAGTCATTACCCTGGGTTATGTCTCTTCTGACCAATCTGGGTTTCTACATACATATTATAAAATTCTCCTTGCCTCTGTCTCACAGGATTGTGTTTCTCATTTGTCTTCTAGGTACCTCTCTTCAGTTAAGGCCTTTCTGAGACAAAAGAGGTGGATTCTTATCTGGAATTTTTCCTAAGCTTCTCCAATCAATCTCAGACTTCTGCAAGAAAATTTTTCAGGATCCTAGGGTTCATGTCTTCTATGATTCTAATGATTCCTATAGCCGGGCTGCACATGTGAAAGATTGTTGAGAAGATCTCTGAGCCAGGCATAAATCTATAGATAACTCATTTAATTACTGGTTGGCTCACAAACAGGACCCGAGAAGCCATTTACCAAGCAACTGGCCACCAGTGGACTACCCCAGGGATCCTGTTTGGCATCTACTTTTTGGAAGTCAAGGCTAATGTTCAAGGCCACCGGCTCACGAAGTTCACAGATGATTGTAAATTGGGAGCTATTATAAATTCTTTCCAAGACACCTACATCGCAAGAGGGTTTAACATAGACAAATGACTGGTTGCAAACCATGGCCAAAAAGCAATTCCAAAAAATGCACTATTATGCCATTTGAAGTAATTAAATTGGGTTGACAGTTTCCCATTCATAACACATGCCTACAAGTCAACTCAGTATTAAGGGATCTGAGAACAATATTCAGACAACCCAGAAAACAGTTCAGTGGCAAACGTTGTAGCCTGGGTTCCAAAAAGGATGACTCTGGATGCTCGTAAAATACAGATTTAATATATACTCTTAAAATGTACAAAAATTAAAATGATAAAAAATAATTTGTAGCTGTGCTACAGGTTAAGCGCTTTCATCCACTCACTGTGGACTTCATCAGAATGTGTAGCACTAATCCTTAATTAGTTAGAGTTTTTGGTGCCATTGGGTTTGAACAGAGACTTCACTTATATAAAGCTGTATGCAGCCTATCGGCTAAACATACTCCTATGCTTCTGTGTAAAACATCTACACCTTACATATTCTTAACTAATAAATATACACATACATTAAAAACCAGTTCTGTTTATAACAAATGTACATACATGAATGGAACAATAAATTACTACACATGTGATTCCTTTATTTCATAATCTTGCCTCTAATATAGGTTTAGTAGATATGTTGTCATTTAATCCTGGAGGTGTTGTGGCATCAAGCAATAATTGCCATTTTATTTCTTTATGTCCCAGTATACTTTTTATATTACCAGCTCTAGGATTTATCGTTACCTGCTCTAAAATACCAAATTTAAAGTTATTATTCCCACACTTCTCAATATATCTGTATAAAGCATTGTTATTGTCTTTTTTCTTAATTCAATACAAATGATCATAAATCCTGTTTTTAAGACGTCTGTCTTTCCCACGTAGTATCCAGAAAACACAGTGCATTTAGCCAAGTATATTATATGTTTGGTGTTACAATTCCCTGTTGCAAATATTACCTTAGTATTATTATAATTTCCCAATACTATGTGGTCATCCACCAATATTGCATGACATTGTCTACATGTCCCACATTTACTTGTATGACCTTTTTTATACTAATTGTTATTCAGTCCTCGATTTTCTAAATTATATTTCAAGTTTTGTCCAGTTTTATGAACAAAATGTGGTGATTGTCCTACCACTTCTTCACTGATGAAGTCCACAGTGGGTGGATGAAAGCGCTTAACCTGTAGCACAGCTACAAATTATTTTTTATCATTTTATTTTTTGTACGTTTTAAGAGTATATATTAAATCTGTATTTTATGAACATCCAGAGTCATTCTTTTTGGAACCAAGGCTACAATGTTAACCAACATGAGTAACCACTGCAGCATCCCTATAGTATCATCCTCCCTGGTACGATCCGACCACAAAGCGGTCACTTTCGAAATCACCATTTCCCCCAACCCCCATCTACCTAGGATCAGACTTAAAAACTTCTCCAAAGCTGATTACAGCCTCCTGGGGGATGGTATAAACAGCTTCACAGCCCCCTTCCCCTCTGTAGGGACTGGCATCAATATCCAAAACTAAACCAAAGCACTATATGAGCATTTATATAGATGGATGGAATCAGGAATACCCAACAGGACTAAATCATCTGCCGCAAAGATGAGTAAACTTGTCTGGTGGACATATACAACAAACAAACTCTATAAAAAAAGAAAAAAAATTGCTGTCCAAGACCAAAAAGTAGCAGGTGCTCAATTGGAAGCAATGTCTCCTTAGCCTGAACAAACAAATAAGAGCACAAGTGAAACCCTCCAAAGCAAAGTTCAAGTCCAAATTGGCCACATCTACTGGAAACAATCATAAGGCCTTCTTCATATGTCTGCAACCTCAAAGGAAGCACCCAGATCTGTTCATAACTGGTGGTCAAGGACACCATGCATACAAATGCCATAGATATAGCAAACTTGCTGGCTCACAGATTCAGCAAAAACTTTACCCATTTGTTCCCCCCATCAGTAAATCAGGACATCCCCAGTACCTGCTCCCATTCCCAGGTTATCACTGCTCTCTCAAAGGCAAAAAATACAGCCTCCATGGGACCCAATAATATCTCAGGCTGCATCCTATGTGAACTCAGGCAGGAACTTGCAGCACTGTTAGGCACCTTATTCAACCAAAGCCTGAGTACTGGCTTCATCCCAGCTGAGTGTAGGACAGCCACTGTCATCCCTTTACACAAAGGTGGAGCATCCACTGATCTGGGAAATTATAGACCCATCAGCCTAACTTGTCTGATCTGCAAGGCCATGGAATGGATCATGGACCTCATTAACGAAGACATTGATAACCTCCCAACACTTGATGCCACACAGTTTGGCTTCAAGGGGAGGTCATGTCTGCTAAATTTGGTTGACTTCTTTGAGACAGTCATCAAAGCCACGGATGAGGTGAAGACGGTGCACACCACCTACCTTGACCTGGCCAAAGTCTTTGACACTATTCCCCACTCGGGCATAATAGATAAACTCTCTCAACTAGGCATCAATCCATATGTTACCAGATGGAGAGCAAACTGGCTCACTGATAGAATCCACGTCATCAAAATAGGGGAAGCCACCTCAAGCAGTAGACTTGTAACAAGCAGCTTACCTCAGGGTTCAGTCTTGGGGCCTCTGTTATTTGGGATATACTTTTCTGACGTGCAGGCTAAAACTAGTGGGCTATATCTAACCAAGTTTGCAGATGACTGTAAGCTGGGTGCAGTCATCAATTCCCCTAGTGATGTGGACATCCTCCAAGAGGGTCTCACTCAGACAAATGACTTGTTCCAGAAACATGGCCTCAAGCTGAATATCAAAAAATACATCATCATTCCCTTTGGAGAGACTGATGTCCCCATAATTGATCACATTAATAACAATGTCCTAAGCATGCAATCAGTCGTGAGGGTTTGGGCATTCAGGTTGATAGCAATCTGACTTTTGACCACCATGTTGCTTCCATTGTATGGAAAGCCTTCTACAAGGCCCACCTCATAAGTAAGGGTATCTCATCCAGGGACATAACATCCCTGTATTCTTCTCTTATAAGGCCAATTATTGAGTACAATGCCACTTTCGACATGTACCTCATAAAGCACATGCAGCAGCTGGAGAGATCACAGAGGTTCCTCACAGATAGGCTAAAAGCCCTATCCCTCTACTCAGTTTCATACAGACTCTTCAGAGGTGACCTCTGTCTGGAATACAGGGCGAACACAGACCCCACCTTGATGGGACTGCTGCATATCCGCCAGTCAAGCTCCACTCAAGTAACTCGCATGTGCGGCCTCAACCTGGTCTGTGACATCAAGAAGACTTGTTGGTGGAACAGATTTGTTTCCCAGAGACTCCCCTTCTATGGAATAGACTCCCTATCCACATCAAGCAGAGTACCTTTTTACCCCTTTTTAAGCTCAACCTGGATAACTGGATGGGAAACAGAAAATATACCCCTGGGATTCCATCCATGTCCCTGATGGACAGGGGCATTGGGTGCTGATTTAGTTAAACATAAGCTAAACTCTTGGCTAGGCTTATAAGGACCTCAGGGTCAATGGCCTAGAAACCTCCTATGACCCTAAACTCTTCTTCTCTTTCCTTTAGCTTCTTCTTTTTGTACATCCTAAGTTTTCCTGCATATCTCATAATTTGTCCTTGCCAGGCTGCTTTGATACCATCCCAGTCTCTTATACACCATCCCTTCCTGTCACAGCCTATTGAACCATTCTATTTAGCCACCAGACTTTATCAATTTCTTTCAACTTCTGCAGGTTCCTACTCCATATTGAGCTCAGACTTGCCCTACTCATCTAGGTCCTCTCTTTAAAATAGTCAGAGATCCCTCTAGTATGTCTGGTCTTTCAATTTCTGGCTCCAATAGGCCATCTACTAGCAATGTCTCTAACCTATTGCCTGATTGGATTATCCCTTAAATATGTGTAGCCTGGTCTCGTTCCTCTCCTGCTCCCCGGAAATCTTTCCCTCATGATCTTCATAATCTCTTTAAAGTACTCAAAGGGAATCTCATCTCTTCCAAATAACATATTTATTTCTGGCTCAATAATAAACAAATTCCCCTTTTATATTTTATCCTCTCCCCCGATATGACTTCATCATTTTTCTTACACATTCTTTTAGCATTGTCACATCTTCCCTGTTTGAGGCACAGAAAGACACATTATTACCCCACCCTGCTTTCTGTCTATGGCTATAACTCATTTTTTCTTCCTTCCAACCCAGCCACTGAAAGCCACTTGCCAGGCAAAACACACACACATACATATTTATATATGCATGGTTAATATATTTATATATGCATGGTTTATTTACGATCCTCTCTCTTTAAATAAAGCTGCTGACCACCCTAAGATTTTGGTACTTCCCTAATCTCTTGTATTCTTCCCTGCCTTACTTTTGGAACTGGACCCAAGGAATCATTATGAATTAATTAGAGTTGTGCCAATGCCTTCCTTCTTGCAACTGCTAGGATTACTATAATGCACTTAACCTTGGGATTGTGGACAGGAAATTTGGCTCACCTGCTGACGGTGTAAAATTTTGATGATGGATTATTGACTAGTACATCCATGACAGTCATATAACTCTGGATGGTTGGGATCTGCACTGCCTTTCCGTCACTCTCTTCAGATCCTGATGCTCACCTATGTTCTTTACAATATGGATCCTGATATCCACAAGAAGTTGCTGGTATTCTCTGTCCTTTTTATAAAGCTTATAATTTCATGAGAAGGGCTACTACCATTCTATGGATCTGGCTAAAAATGTTGGCTACACACAGAAGAATGATGGTGAAATGTGGTCATAGGCAGGGTAATGGATCAGGGCCCCCTCACCATATCAGCACCCCCAGCCATACCCAGTATCCCATTTCTTCAGTATTTTTCCCCAGTTACCATAAAGACTGTTCTAACCAGTGTTTCTTTTTAATTTCTACAATGGTTAGAGATATTTAAAACTTTATTTCAAATTGTATAGTACAAAAACTGACAGCTATTTGCTGAACAAAACAATATAGTCTCACAATGAAAACAGACTTTGCATGAACAGTAAGGTGTTTTGCCCCTGAAACTCACATCCATTGGAATGGCATTTAAACCACATTCAAAGGAAATGCATCTGGCCAGTGGGAGACTAAATTTACCTTTGGGCAGATTTCAAACCACAGGCCCTTGCACACATTTTTTGGACCATGCATACATGCTTATATTTTTTGATGAACCATCTTAATTGTATTAAATTATATTCCTTGTATAGCACATCAATCACTTGTTAGAATATGTTTTACATTTGTAAGTTTGAACATTTTTCCAGTAAGCAATGAAATAAAATGTATGAAACAATAATGACAAAACTACCCTTTACAGAACATTTCTACCACAAAACGCCATTCAAACTTTTGTCATTACAATTCACCAATATCAGTCAATATGCACAATCTGTGCAGAAAAAGTCATTTGAATAATTTCACATTAAATAAATAATTGTATAACTAACGAAGAAGTTACTGCTTGCATTTTAGTGTGTTTCATGTACAAATTCAGCGCCTGCTGCCCATGAAGAATAAATTGCTCATGTTACATATGAAACCAAATAAAAAAAATGGTAAGCTGGTAATATTGCAATAGGGAATGACTGTCAAACTGGCAACATATTCATAGTTACTATGCATCTGATTCAAAGGAGGACTCATTCAAGAGTGCAGTATCCCAGCCCCCTTAGGAAGCACTGCAATATCAACACTCCATCTTTATAGTGTGGGAGTAGAACCTTCAGTCTTCTGTACTGAAAGCAAGCATGCTACCTGTTCTGCTAACACTGCTTTCAAACAGACTGAGCACCAGTAAACGTCTCTTCTGTTGAAGCTCAGCTTTCCTTGAAAATCCACAGAAACTCAAAATTCTTTAAAAATCCACAGAAACTCAACATACCTTGAAAATGTACTAGAACTCAGCATTCTTTGAAAATGAACTGAAACTCAACAGTCCTTGAAATGCACCTGCTGATGACACTTTGATAGATGGTGTAGAGGATTCAAGCTCTAGGGTCCTGTATTCAAGGTACAGGGTTTGAGTCTGGTTAAGTTAACCAACCTGTCATCCCTAAATGGGGCATTACACACACACTCACACTTGTGTTTCAGCTGAAATGCATGCTTGTAATAAAATTCCATGCTCATTTCTCCTTCATAAAAATCTGCTATGCTCTGCTCCAAAACAGATGCATTCACACCAGGATGCTACTGAGAACATTCTCTGCAAGTTTCTTTAAATGATAAATGTAATGCACGCACAGTGCATTTTTAAAGAAGAAATGTAATTCCAATGGGCAGCCCCTAGCCAATTGCCCCACCCCTCGACAAGTGGGCCCTTGCAAGTGCCTAGGTTACCTATTGCTGAATCCAGCTCTGTGAGTACAGCATTATTTTCTCATCTTGCAGCAGTCTTTTGGAATCTGCTAACGTAGCCAATTTTCTTTTCATGTAAATTTACAAGCTCTTTTAATAGTCTCTTGCATTTCATCTTTTTAGCACAGGTTATTTTGACTTTGACAGAGGTATTTCCAACACATTTAGAGGGCTAAACAGGTATTTGTATATATATTTTTTTTATTTATTGTTTTAATTGAACTTCTTTGCATGCTACCATGAATTTATCTCCTGCCATCTTGCTATTTACTTTTGTATAATTTATGCTTTAGAATATGTCTGACAAATAAAGTAAACAAATAATATTACAATGATGTTTAGCATCATCAGCACTTACAGGTGGACATCATGCATCCATATTTTCTTGCCACCATGGACTTTAACCTCATCTATACAGTGGATTAGTTCCCACCATTTTCCTAATACTGCTTCCTCAAATTATGGCACATGTACCAATTGCTAAAGCTGTTTGCAAAGTTCTTCCACCATCAAATAATCTAGTCAGTTTCGGGAAAAAGTTGTGTTCTTTTCGTGGACAAATAATGGATGTTGTCACAGTAACTGTTTCTTCATCCTCTGCTGACAATATCCACAACGTCTCACTAATCTTGTATCATTAAATACTTTTTAAGAACCCTAGAAGTCATCTTGAAATAATACTCAGTAATACTCTCAAGCAGTTGCTTGAGCTGCTGCCATCATGGCTTGTTGGTACCTTTTACTTAACTCCAGAGATGCTCATGCTAGGAGATCAGTGACCATCTCAACAGATGTCTTCTAGCAAATCCTAGGATTAACATAATCGGATTGCCTGAGCGACATTCTTCTACAGCATCTTGATTAACCTCAAACACTCAGGTTTTGAGCAGTCTCTCATTTGACCACTTATCTCCAACCTCCTTCATTAAAGTATAGTAGGTCACATGGAGGTGGAAGTTGAACTAATCTGTAAGAAAATAATATGCTAGGCATTCTCAGGATACCACTGCTACATATTTGGGATTCCTGGGTGTTTCTAGTTGCTGCCCAGAAATCAGAGCCAATTCACCACTTTAGGTGTCAGTTCAGAACCTGTCTTGACCAGAAGAAACAGAGCATACCGCCTCATTTTCTGACAACTCCACTGCATAACTAATCATTTTATTCTGTTCCACATTACTGTAGTACTAAGCATATGTATGACAAGGCTAGTGTTTGAATAAGGTATGTATTATGGAGTCTGCATAAGTAGCACAGACGTTCCCATGACAAAATGTATTCTAGTCCTAAGATTACTTTTTGTATATGACATTCATTACAGATAGTCTATATCTAGAACAGAAGTCTCACTGACCCAAGTTAGTCTAGTCCTGTGATTACTTTTTGTATATGACATTCATTACAGATAGTCCATATCTAGAACAGAAGTCTCACTGACCCAAGTTAGTCTAGTCCTGTGATTACTTTTTGTATATGACATTCATTACAGATAGTCTATATCTAGAACAGAAGTCTCACTGACCCAAGTTAGTCTAGTCCTGTGATTACTTTTTGTATATGACATTCATTACAGATAGTCCATATCTAGAACAGAAGTCTCACTGACCCAAGTTAGTCTAGTCCTGTGATTACTTTTATGAATACGGCACAGTCCATGACTAGCACAGAAGTACAAACAGATTCTTCTCTCAGGTTCTGAGTAGGTATGCGGTTTACCCCAGTGGTGGCCATCCAGGTGAATCAATCATTTTCCATATGAGAGATTTAGACTGTCAGCAGAACATTAGAGTTATTAAGTTGCACTTTACCAATCTCCATATTGACTATTTTCAAGAAAATTTAATTTTCTAAATAACTGTTACACAGACATACAGAAAGATCAGAGCAAGTTTTCTGTTGGATGTATCAACCTCTTAGCACAAAAACTCTGGACAAAGACAAAAATAATGGGGGTACAAAGCCCCCAAAAATAGGGACAAATTTTAAATATTGCTCTTGTAAACTTAGAAAGTTGTTAGAAAAACAATTCTTATGTTTACTTGCATTTTCTAAAGGATATGAAGTCTGAAACGTCTGCCATTATTTAGGGAATTCAGTCTTTACTGATTTCCCACAAAAATCCAGAAAACCAAAAATTTTATGAGGAACAGACCAAATATATAAGGCAAAAATCTGGACATCCTATGAAAATCTGGACATTCGAGAAGTACTAATCACATTCACATTGAGGTAATCCTCTCAGATAGTAAAACAATCCCTAATGTGGTATACTGCTACAAGCATGTGATACCCCAAACCTTCTTAAGGGCCCCTTTGTGAGAGGCAACTGTAAAGTATGATGGACATGAGGCCTGTTCAAGACGTTCAAGACACCACACTGTCATTGATTAGAAATAGTCCACCAGAACTGGTCTAACTCCACTTGTCTGGCACTATGGTTGAGAAGAAGCTTTCATGTTGAGTTTCCTAAGCCCATAGAATATCTTAATGCAGCTATACTAAACTAAGTATGTTTAGATTACGTGGACTGTCCAGAGCCTATTGAATGAACAAAGAACACCACAGTCAGGCCTGATTATTGGCGTGGGGCAAGTAACCATTTTCTAGTCAAGAGTTCTCCAATTCCTTAACTGAACCTTCATCTGGGTCATTTTATTCAACCATGTTCTTCTGCAAACTCTTATCAATGTTTGCTGATGCTAACACCACAAAAGCAAATGACTTGAAATTAATATAACTTTATTGATCACAGGGGCAATCAAGACCCAAGCTCTTTTTTTTTTAGTTTCTGCACTGTCCTATTGCATTGTCTCATCTCCAACAATTTCAGAGGCTGTTTAGACTCCCTGTTTGTAAAACAAGAGCTAGAAGTTTTTGTGGAGCATTCTGATCAACATATAATCATCATCCAGAAGAATCACCCACAAAGTGAATGTGAATGCATGAACTTTCATCAGACTCTGAAGATGATCCAGTGTTGCCCTTCTCCTCCTTAGACTCTGAAGATGAGGCGGTGATGCATCTCTCCTCCTCAGACTCTAAAAATGAGGTGGTGATGCCTCTCTCCTCCTCTGACTCTGAAGATGAGCCAGTGATGCCATCCAGTGCTGCTTTTCTCCTCCTCAGACTCTGAAGATGATCCAGTGCTGCCTTTCTCCTCCTCAGACTCTGAAGATGAGGCAGTGATGCCTCTCTCCTCCTCAGACTCTAAAGATGAGGTGGTGATGCCTCTCTCCTACTCAGACTCTGGAGATGAGCCAGTGATGCCATCCAGTGCTGCCTTTCTCCTCCTCAGACTCTGAAGATGAGGTGATGATGCCTCTCTCCTTCTCTGACTCTAAAGATGAGGTGGTGATGCCTCCCTCCTCCTCAGACTCTGAAGATGAGTCAATTATGTCTCTCTCCTTCTATGAGAAAGCAGTTGTTGAGCGATACAGACTTGAAAAACAAATTGACATTAACTCCGATCCACTGCAGTCATGGAAGCTACATAAGGACAATTACCAAGCCCTGGCTAAGTTAGCGAGAAAATATCTAATACCCCCCAGCCACTACTGTCCCTTATGAATTCTTGTTTTCAGAGTCTGGATATGCTGTCAACAAAATAAGAGCATCCCTTGAATGAACTAATGAAAATAAACTATTCTGCTTAAACAACTGGCTGAAAAAATAAAGTGACAACATCAATGTCTTTTTTTTTTTGGTCTTGTCTTGTTTTTAATTCACTCTCATTTTATATCAAAGTGATAGACTACTATGCTTGAAGGAAAAAATGTTGATTAATATGCAGTTAATTTTGATTAAAAATTTTCATTGAGCGATTAATTATGATTATATTTTTTAACAGCAGCTCTAATACACATATGTATACACACACACATATATATATTTTTTTAAATGTGTGTATATATATATATATATATATATATATATATATATATATATATATATATGTGTGTGTATGTTATATGGCACGTATTTTATGCTGGTGCTTTTCATCAATGGGACAGTTTGCTAAATTATGTAATGGTCAAAGTTCATTAAATTGACTATTACATAATTCAAGGGGTTTTGTCTTTTCTTCAAGTTTGTGCAACCCTGGAGTTAGTATAATTAATTTCTGAGGGTGTGAGGGACAAATCCCTCAGGGTAAAAGTTGCTTTTTGTTTTATTTTTGATAATTGCAAATGTAATCTCTTGGCTTACTTTTACAATTACTTTCTATTTTTTAGGATTTCAGTGGCAATTATTGGTAATCACAGATGAGTTTGTTTGATGTTTTGTGTTTCGATCAAACTCATTCATGGTTATTCATTATAAACACAAATTATACGTGCGTGCATGTGTCTACTTATACAAATGGAGTGCTCAGATGTGTGTGTGCATGTCTTGTCTAACCACATACTCAAAACACACGCATGTACATGCATGCACATTTACACACACATGCAAACAGGCACACAACATATAGATAGATGTGCACACCCTCACCCACACAAACACGTAAACCTACAAACATACACACATGCACAAATAAACACACATACAAAAGACATAAGCTCTTTCACAAACCACCACACACGTACACAGTTTTACAAACCTTACAGCTCAAGGAGATACATTTAGAAAAGTCAGCCTATGCTGCATGTCAGATATGGAACAGTTACAGATTAATACAGGCCAACAGCATGAAAGACAACTATCTAACAATCTGTGCTTATCCTGTTTTGAATCATGGGATCTTACTGTACATGTTATTTATATAATAGGTATTTTTCTTTCCTCCTAGTTTACAAAATGCATTCATATTAATAGTAATGCTAGCCACAGCAGTCCTTGGTCTGTTTCAGTTTGGTTTAAAATGGTACTTTTATGTCTTTCATAAGAATTATAATTCCAGCAAATGTCAAATTTAGCTTCTTTTGTGGCTTTCTTTGACAAGGTTCTCAGATGCTATACAGTACTTCAGAGCGTGACAGATGGGGTAGGAATGTGCCAATAAAGTGTGCTTATGAAATGCATGCAGTCTGTTTGACTTTAATGTACCAGACTGCCAGGACTTAAGTAGAGGCACTGGGTTTACAGAGCGTGACTCTGGGAGCTCATATTAAATATCCCAAATGCATTCTATGCACAATAATCAGCTTCTACAATTCCCAAACAGCTTGCATTTTACAAATACCTCACTTGTTCAATAAACTGTAATAATACACTATTTTTGTCAGCTAGCTATAACCAACAATGTTCATTTATTTTTTCTGACGATGCCATATGCTGCATCATGCTGGCTTGTAGGGAGTAAACAGTAATTATGTAAAAATAGCAACATATTTCCAATGATTCCAGTTAGCTTTTGGGTAGCATTTTATAACTGCATGTAAAATGATATGCAAGCTAAGCCATCCTCTGCCCCACATGTAATTATAGATTTTTGCACTACTCATTGAAAAAAAGATGCCATAACTGAACAAAAAAACAGAGAAAAAAATAGGTTAAGGGATATGATTGCCCTCATGTTTCAGACCTCTGTGGAAGATGCATTGCAAGATATTTCCAAGAGGAAAGACTAAATGCAATCTCAAATTATACAGTGTCCTTAGAGCATCTTTACTAATAAACATATTAATCGTTCCATTATTCTAATGTTTTTTGAATTGCTAGCATATTCTGCAGAAGCTTATCATGCTTCAAAATAGCTATAATTTCAGGATACATTGGTACAAAATGTCCTTACAGTTATTCTTCTGGTATTCTGACTTACCTTTTAACAAACAAAGATATTTTAGGTACATATGTGAACCTATGGCCCTAACCCTGAGCAGAGCGTATTCAAAGTCCGCTTATCCCTTACAATAAATGTTGACGCAGTTGAACTAATATACTTGGATAAAATGACAATGCTGCTATGTTTTTATCCTTTACCCTGATCTGTTACGATTAGTGACATGATGTTATTTCAGTAATTCTAAAAGGTGGGCACATAATATGTATGTGTCTATATCAGTCTACGTTTTCATGAGTATTTGTGTGTGTGTGTATACATCAGTCATTTCACATTTGAAGGTGAGCTTGTATTTGCACATGTGTGCACATTTATGTATGTAAAATGATGCTCTAGCAAAAGCTTTCAAGTAAGGACACCCAGTTTTGCATTAACAGGAGTATGGTATATATATTTACAATACGCTGCAGGAAAACGACCCCCTAAAGCACTTGATATTTATATGAATGTTTCCAAAGTTCCTAGAAAATGGTCCGAGTACATGACAGTATCATATAGTTAACCAAAATACAGTCAAAGGTCTTTTTCTGATAAGAACTTAAACCTGCAAAAACTAAAAGCACTGTATAAGACTCCCTTGTTGGTGAGGAAAGTAATCTCTTTTTGTTTCTGTGATTTTCTTAAACTTATAGAGCTTTCTGCTTTATATGTTCCATTTTGTTTTCTGTTTTGAGAAAGCTGCTTGGCTTGGTGTTTTTGTTCTATGCAGTAGACAGACACAAATTACCCAGGCTACACACTTCACATGCATTTTTATTGGTTAATTTGTTTCTACAGAGATTAAATACACTATGTGTGTGTGTGTGTGTGTGTATGTATATATATATATATATATATATATATATATATATATATTTATATATATGTGTGTGTGTGTGTGTGTGTATATATATATATATATATATGTATGTATATATACACACACATATGCATTCTGATAAGAGTCTGTAAAATACTACAAACACTGTTGGTTCATAGGTGTTTACTAGGCTAACGGCCACAAGGGCCTTTTTAAGCCTAGCTATGCATCCCAACTCTCTGACAAGTTCAGATACCCTTCATAAGTGTAAACAGGGGTTTGTGAGATGAACCATTTACAGGTTACCTGTGTCCATTAGAGACATAGGTGCCAAACCAGGGATGAATTTCGTGTTTCTCATCCAGTTGTCCGAGTTGCACTTGAATTGGGTTAGGGAGGAACTCTGCTTCATAGGGATGGGGAGCCTGTTCCACAGATGTGGTAGTCTCTGGGATATATACCTATCTCTCCAGCAGGACTTATTTATATCGCAGGCAAGGTGTAAGACTTTAGAACGGTAATTCACAAGTGATTCCCTGCTGGTTATTTTCCCACCCATTTCCTGGTCTACTTTTTAAACTTGATGATTTTTAAGCTGCCCACCCTCAGTGTAAATTGAGCTTTATAAGCTTTTCCCTTTTTACAGTGCTGTTGATATCTTGAATTATTCATTTGCCTTTCCTTGTGCTAAATTTGGGAAAAAAGTGCATTTTGCCTATCATTGTCTTTTCAACTGACTTACTAGCTCTGAATTCATTATCTAGATGATGTTTGATAAGAGACTGTATTTTTACAATCTAACAAGCTCTTTAATGTGTTTTTACATCAAGATGACAGAGGATTTTCCATCTAGTGGCAGTGAGTGGTAGTCTGGTCTCTATAGGGTGGGAAAACACACTAGGGATGCCTGCATGTAGTAGTTTTATTGGCCGGAGGGCTTATTAATCAGCTTACCTTCTTTTTATTGCCTTTATAAATTCTGCAAAATTGGCTCTTGGCTCATTTCCACAAAGATAAGTACTTTTTAAAATAAACACACATTTATAAGCTGTTTAAAGTGTACTGCTGTTATCCTTAATTACTTATTGCCTCTCCTTGTGCCTTTCCTTAAGTTTGTTTGATGCAGCATTTTATTTTGGACACTGTCTTGCTGTGTTTTTACATTACAAGGACTGGGATTATTCATCTAGCGGCAGTAGGTGAATAATGGAACAAACAAACTGATAAAAGAACAAAAAATGACACTGGACAAGATAGCACCCAAAATAAGTCAAATATTTAATCCAACACAATAATGTAAGTGCTTTCGTAGAGGATAGTACCTGTACTTCCTCAGACAAAAGTAAAATCACAACAGAACATTGCATTTAAATACATCCTCCCAAGAAATAACCCCACCTAGTTAGAATCACATGATTAATTAATGAGTTAATCAGCTACAGACATATCCAATACCAAGTAGAAAAAAATCATTATAGTAATGCTTATATGAGTAAAAGTATAAAATACATATGTAAAAATATAAATAAGAGAATATAAATACTGATATAAAAACATCTCAAACAAATATCAATGCACAGTCCATGATGCTGTACGTGTCATAAAAAGCTTTCTACAAATTTAAAAACTAACACTGTTTATAAATATTTATATTATTTATAAAAAAAATTATTATTTATTTATTTATAAGATGCCCTACGCCAATTAAGTGGCTCCCTGATAAGGCTCCTGAGTTTCAATATATATGTTATAGAGCACATATTATTGATGCCTGGATACTTAAAGGCATCACATCTAAGTTGTCACAGGAGCTCACATTGCTCCAACCATAAAGAGATAGGACCACCCCTTATACTATTAATCATCTAGTCTATCACCCTAAAATCAAAATTGTGGTCTGGAAAATGTATTATATGTTTAGCAAGGTCATTCTCAGCCTTCTTGTTTTTAATGGCATATGTGTGATCATACACTGTCCCTAAGTCTCCTATCCATCTTTCCTATATAGAAGACAGGGCATACTTTACCCTTGGCCAGATAAATAATACTCCTTGAATTACAATTAAATCTCCCATTGCAGGAAAATCTTATATCCCTGACAAGGAAAGAAAGGCCTGTGTTGACAAATTTGCAATAATGGCATGGCTCACATTTAAACATAGATATTATTCTAGAATAAGTCTCATTACAGAAAGGGGTAATAAAAGTGGATGCAAAAACAAAAATTAGGTTAGAATTTAGTCCACTGAAATGTACATGATTTCTATGCATACCAGCCACCCCACTCAGCCGCGAATCATTTAGAATAGCCTTGAAATGACCAGCAAACTTTTAGAGGTTACTTCTACCAGAATATCCTCCAAAAAGGAATGTGGGCAACCACACTTTATAAACCTGTCCTTTAGAAACTGGCATTCTACCAGAAATTCATCATAATTGGAAATCATCCTGGCAGCTCGGACAAGTTGTCCCTTAACAACTGATTTTCTCTGATGGTCAGGGTGGGAGCTAGAAAAATGCAGGAAAGAATTGGAGTACATTTCCTTTCTATAAATGGTAGTCACATAACACTAACACTATCCTTGCTTAAGCATATATCCAGATAAGAAATCCTTTCCTTTTGGAAATCACTAGTGAACTTTAAAAAATTCATAGTATTATTCATATAATAAATAAGTTCATTAAAAACAACCTTGTTACCTTTAAAAATAATAAAAATATAATCTAGGTATCGGGTATAGGAATAAATGTGTTCCAAGAAAGGGTTGCTTCTTTAAATAAATTCATTTTCCCAAAAGACCATCATTAGTTTGGAAAAATTAGCACCACACGGTGATCCCATAGCAACACCCCTGGTTTGCAAATAATAGGAGTCATCAAATAGAAAAAAGTTATTAGTGAGTATTAAGTCCAGAAATTCCTGGACCAGATATAATTTCTCATTGCCAATGCCCTTCTGCACTAACAACTGACTGACCCAATCTATACCTATGTCATGTGGGATCACCCTGTACAAATCTTTCACGTCTACAGTGGCAAAATTAAAATCTTCCTTAAATACCATTCCATTAATATTAGCCAAAAAAGACCAAGCATCTTTACATACTTGTAATTCATCTGTCAAAAAACATTTAAGTATATTATCAACAAATTTGGCCATACGATATGTTTTGGAATTGCATCCATTAACTATCGGACGTAAAGGGGGATTTTGTAAATCTTTGTGAATCTTGGGGATTCCAGAGATAACAGGAATTTGTGGTGCTGGAACTGTTAAGTAATTGAAAATGTCTAGGGAAATATGTGCTTCAAAAAACAAATCATTTAAAAAGGTCCTAATTTTCTCATATGCACCATTAAGTTCATTCAAGGAAACAAGCTTATAACTGTCAGTTTCTAACATCAACTTCATTTTAACCTTCTAAGCATCAGTGTCAAGGATAACTATACCCCTCCTTTATCAGGCTGGGATAACTATACCCCTCCTTTATCAGGCTGGGATAACTATACCCCTCCTTTATCAGGCTGGGATAACTATACCCCTCCTTTATCAGGCTGGGATAACTATACCCTCCTTTATCAGGCTGGGATAACTATACCCTCCTTTATCAGGCTGGGATAACTATACCCCTCCTTTATCAGGCTGGGATAACTATACCCCTCCTTTATCAGGCTGGGATAACTATACCCCTCCTTTATCAGGCTGGGATAACTATACCCCTCCTTTATCAGGCTGGGATAACTATACCCCTCCTTTATCAGGCTGGGATAACTATACCCCTCCTTTATCAGGCTGGGATAACTATACCCCTCCTTTATCAGGCTGGGATAACTATATCCCTCCTTTATCAGGCTGGGATAACTATACCCCTCCTTTATCAGGCTTGGAAATTCTTACGTCACTATTAATTAAGCTTCTCAATAACATTCTTTCATCAGAATTTAAATTGTTATTATTAGAAATGGCAGAAGCATTTTTAAATAACTTCATATTCCTTAAATCAAATTTACAAATGTGCTCAAAAGCTGCCAAAGTAGGATTCAAAACAGGGTTAAATGTACTATTCATGATACACACTATTATTATTACTAGTATTTGCACCCAAAACCAGCTTTAAATTAAGCTTCCTTGAGAACAATGTCAAATCAATTATTGTTTTGGCCAAATCCAAACTCCTAGAGGGTACAAAAGTCATACCCCTTGCTAAAATGTGAGCTAGCTCAGTACCAACAAAAAAGGAAGAATAATTAAATACTTTAAAGTCATTAGTTGAATTGTAAATGATATTCAACTGTTTATCTCCCTCTAAGGTGGAAACATGTGGGTTGTAGTCTAACGAAGAGTCATTACACTCACCAAATGAGGGAAAACAACTGCCCATTATCTCTGAGCTTGCCGTTGATTCCTCCGGTTCCTCTTCCTGTTGTTCTTGTATGCTGGATTCTGTTGGACAGAATTGTCATCCCCCTGAAAATTCTGTACATTTCCTGCATAATTTGGTCGTGAAAAAGAGTTAGTAGAAACTTGAACATTGTTATTGAACCTGTTGTTCTGCAGCCTCTCACTACGTTGAGGGACTTCAGGTAAAAGCTGAATGTTTTATCCCTCTGCACTTGGGTTTTGGCATGATTCATCATCGCTCACTGATATCCCCATATCATGAGTGCTTCCCATGTTGTTATTGGTTGTAACAGCTGTCCCTCCCCACTGCTGTGATCCAGGAAGTCATGGATAAGCAGCTCTCTTACTGTAATCAGCTTCGACTCTGTTTAATTTCTTTACTTTGGTAGCCCTTAGTTTTAATAACTGTGCAACAACACCAGTGATGATCTGTTCATAATCATACTTGTAGCTGTTAAAATTGATGTCGGATCTCAAAGATGTCGAAATCATGTATTTCCTCCTCTAACAGTTTAATTTGTTCAATATAATGCGTGATAAAGCATTCCATCAACTGTATCCCTTGTTTGTTAAACAAGTTTATTAATTCAACAAGGAATGGGGAGTCCAGAATGTGTCCTGTGGGGTAGCACCATGTCCTCAACCCCTTTGGGACTATATTCTTTTGGATGCATTCACAAAAATATGTTACTTCAAGCTGCAGTTTCTTTAGCTTGAAGGATTTAGAATCCAAACTCTCTAATTTAGTGGCAATGTCAATAGGAGTGTTAACATTAAGAGCAGTATTATTACCGGGTTACATGCATTCATATTCATCATGGGTTGTAACCACTGCTGTAAATTGTGATCAGTAGTCAAACTGCTGATAGACTGAAGTTGTAATGCTTGCGATGTCTGCCCCTGTAAATTAGGTGCATGGCTAACTGTATTACTGTTCTGGTTCATGTCTCTGGGGTAATGAAACCTCTCACACCCGGTGATTCACCTCACACATTGGAATTCTCTGCTCCATGATTTCGTTGGTTGGAACCAGAACCTGCTAAGGCTGAAGGGGAGGACGGACGACCTTCCAAGCCGTTGTTAAGAGCAGTAACTTTCAAGGAGTTGTTCACTACTATTGTAGCCAAGTCATCAACTTTTTTGTTCAAAGCATGAATTAAACAAGTTAAGGCACCAATGTCCCGAATAGAATTGGAATCCAGAACTTCAACTGGAAACAAAGAATGAGTGTCAAACTCAATATCCGTAGCCATAACGAAAACTGTTGAATAATGGAACAAACAAACTGGAAAAAGAACAAAAAATGGCACTGGACAAGATAGCACCCAAAATAAGTCAAATATTTAATCCAACACAATAATGTAAGTGCTTTCGTACAAGATGGTACCTGTACTTCCTCAGACAAAAGAAAAATCACAACAGAACACTGCATTTAAATACATCCTCCCAAGAAATAACCCCACCTAGTTAGAATCACATGATTAATGAGTTAATTAGCTACAAACATATCCAATACCAAACAAAAAAAAAATTATCGTAATGCTTATACGAGTAAAAGTATAAAATATATATATGTAAAAATATAAATAAGAGAATATAAATACTGATAAAAAAAAAATCTCAAACAGCAAATATCAATGAATAGTCCATGGTGCTGCATGTCATAAAAAGCTTTCTATAAAGTTAAAAACACTGTTTATAAATATTTATATTATTTATAAAAATTATTGCTATTTATTTATAAGATGTCCTACGTCACTTAAGTGGCTCCCTATCTGATAAGGCTCCTGAGTTTCAGTGGCAGTAGGTGTTTGCCTGGTCTATCTCAATTGGGTAGCACGCAGAAGGGCCTGAAGTGCTGTCATTTTATTTGCCGGAGGCTCAGTGTTTAATTTTCTGTATTTTCAATGCTTGTATAAATTTGGCACATTTACATGGAGCTGCTCACCATGCCAGTGTCCTGTACAGAAGCAAGCATCTAGAAGCACATTCTCCCTTTACAACTGCCCATAAACCAGTACCCTGTAAAGCTGTAAGTAAAGAACAAATACAAGCTTAGAGCAGCTAGTTGCACACTGAGTGGCAATGCTGTTAAATGTAGTATTTTATCACCTAGTCTTTCTCCAACCCCTGCCCCCCAAAAAAACAACCTTAATAGCCTTTTGTTAAATCCTGTATGGCACCCTCTTGCAGCTCACTAATTAGGGGACTGAACAACATAGGTATGAAATTTCCTAATTTTTCTGTAGCCAGCTTGGTGGATATGGGTATCTTGAGACAATTTATTGACAATCACTTAACCCATAAAATAATCAACAGAGTATGGAAGAGGTGTACATACACAGTGTCAGGTTAAACTCTTGCATGAAAGCATACATCAGGTTGTCAGAACCACGCACTCAGTACTCCCCATACATAGCACACAACACACACATATAGATCAACATATGCTGAGGGACTTAAATGCAATCTTCTTAAAAATACATTCTAGAGCACCCATCAGCAAAGATTATCCTCAACCAAAAAGGAGTGAAAAAAGCAACACCTAAATTACATACAGACACCCTACGAAAAAAAATCACTCACCTGAGCTTTCGCTGTTTAAGCATTTTGCTCTTTATGTTTCGGCAAAACGGCATTTGCTGTAATGCCATTTCGACAATATAATATGGACCCTAATATTGCATAGAGTAGTTGAATAAAGAAGGTAAGAAGTGTTTCTGAGGAAGGGAAAGAATGTCAGTACAGTGCAATAACAGAGAGCAGGAACTATGCAAAGTACTGTACTATATTTGGTAAATAAAACAGGTAGGTTTAAGTAATGGTAAAGCAAGCAGTCTGAACAGAGGTAGGAAAGTGAGCAGAAATTTTATACATGGAGCTCAAAGAAGATATCTTTGTGTCATTTAGGAGAGAAATACAAACTGAAGGACTGGTTTTGGAGATGGATTGGTTGTTGAAAGAATGTTTGGTGGTCTTCCAATGGAAATGGGGCTGGATATGAGATTACAGTAAAAGGCAGGGAAAAAGAGCCTGCCTGTAAGAGATGTAGAGAAGTTGTTGCGGAGAATCTTGTATGCAAACAGGCAAACTGAAAGCTGGCATACTCAGTTTCTGGGAGGGTATAACTGGAAAAGAGTAGAACTGTTTTTGTTCTGTTGGCAGGTAAGCTCACCGTTATAACAGTATTCCCTATACATTATCATAACTGATGAATGCCAATCGACAGTCATTAAGATACATAATCTGATAAGTCATGGCATTGCTTTCCTAAAAAACTGAAACTTGAAATGTCTATGGCATATGTACTCCTATTAAGAAGAGTTATAGTCTGTGCAAATTAACTGACTGTCTATATTATTTTCTTACTGGAAGCCAGACTATTACTGGCTGCATAGCCCAAACATGAAATGAAACAGTCTGATAAGAGTTGGACTAACTGCACCAATTACTATAAGAGGGGTGTAATGATTTATCTCAGGTTCACCTTCGGACTATAACTATCAATAAGAGGGTAAACCGAGAAGACAAGGAGGTTATAAGTATTCTTTATACACCTGAAGGAACAGTCAGACTAGCTTGTACTATAACCCTAATGTAGACGATGACTACCTAAAAAGAATGGTTGTCTGGGGTATCTGATCACAAAATGAGCAGTGACCAATATAATCATGGATGGAGATTCATGTTGAAGTTCAACTTTATTAACATGCATAAAATTAAGCAAAAGTGCAAATAAAAATAATAAATAGAATATCAAACATCACATTATAAGTAAACCAAGTAAAATGTCCAATAAAAGAATAAGAGCAAGTTATTTACATAAAATAAATGGAAGTTAAATAAATTCCATAGGAAAACTTGTAGTCATACTGAGGTGAAATCAGCAATAACTGCACGCAAAAAATGAGTTATATGGAAAAGTCATATATAATAATCTTGAAGGAGCACTTAAACTCAAAGTTCTGCATGGCCAAAAATGACCCTTTGAGGGAGGTTGGTGTAATGGTTAAGGTGTTTACCTTACAGACACAAGGTGCAGGGTTTGATTCTTACATTGGGTAATTGGCTAGGCTTAAAATGGCCCCTCAGGGCTGTTAGCCTAGTACTAATCTATGACCCTATGACCCTATAAATACCATGCACAGATTTGCAAATACGACTTGCAAGGTTTTCATTTTATTTAATTTTAGAAGGTTGGAACTAATAATGATTCATAGGCAGAAGCAAGGCCATAATATTCATATACATTGTGTACAATTTTACAAAAGAAGCATCACAGAAGAGTGTCTATAATCATAGTAGCATGACTCATGCAACACAACTGAGTTTCTGATGTACCTCACACAAAAGAAAAGTAGCTATTTATTTCTATCCCCTTCTCCACTAACTAATTTGATGTCACTCAGTTTTTACTGTTCTCTATATAATATTTTCCTTGCAAAGCTCCAAAATTAGTTGCTTGAATTTCTGCTTCTATTCTGTGTGCTTGGTCCATTATAGTTACTCCATTTACCCATTTTGTTACTCTTAGTCCATTTTTCTGAACAGTGTACTTGTCTGTAAGATCTTCTGCAAGGATATCAAAACTTATTTACCTGCAATGTTCAAATGCCACAGCAGGGAATGTGCAGACACACTGCGTCTAGGTCTTCTTACCACAGAAAAAGATCAGCGTTCCCTCTCTGTTACCTCTGCAGTGACATGGCTATTCATGATTTGTAAAAGTTTCAGGATCCCTGGCCAATAATGCAGAGCTGACTTTATATGCATTGCATTATAATGAAGCAGTTTAGTGTGGGGTTCCCTTGCCTTGGTGAGAGATCAATTTGCCACGATGTTGGAGTCAGGGTCAGTCTAGGTGTGCCACAGTGATTTCTTGCACTGCATGGAATATTGAGATGTGCTATTGTATTCCTTTAATACCATGTATGCTTTATGATATGTCAGATCATTTTATGGTGATTGCTTGCATTTGCTGAATAACATATCCCCATTTGTAGGAGTGCTTATATATGAATGTGGTTGCCATACACCCCCAGTTATAGACCCTTAAAATCCTGTTACTGCCTCCAATTGTTTGCTTTGTTCTTAAAGAAAAGTATTCAGTAGTACAGGATAATACATGGTGAACTGGATCTTTAATGAAGTGTACAAAGCTTTGGTTTGTGCCTTGGAACATGTACCACTACTGCGAATTATGTGCCTGTTTATGAAACCAGTGTGTGTAGTTATTTATGCTCCTCAGTAATGTCTATAGGGACGCGAACATGGCTTTATGACTTGTTTCATTTGCTTATGATATGCATACTCATGCCAGCAATTTCAGAAGAGCTGTCTGCAGTTCTACGGAGGACTAGATCACACATCCACAGTGCTGATGTGTTCCTGACACCAGATCCATAATCAGTGTAGGCTTCGGTTTTATGTGTTGTCAGGTTTAAACGATTTTCTTCATGGTAATGAAAATTAATTCAGAGTTTTCAGATACGACTAATTAGTATGACTACATGTTCAACGTAAATGTGATTGGTTTAATATCTCCAATTAATAAAAATGCAGTTTTGCTAAGCAGAAAGTAGAAATAATGTTGATACTAAATTCCCTGCTGCATTTATGCAGTGACTGAGTAGGCAGCCAGAAAAGTAAGACTGACTACCAGTTCAGTGTTTTAATAGTTAAATAGGTATTTTTATTTACTAGTGGATATCAATCACTCAGGTGATTATGTTTAAAAAAATTTGATTTAAGGAAATTGCCATTCCATATCACGCATTTATTTTAAATTAACTTGTAATGTAATTAAGCTATTATAAAGCTGAGAAGCAGCAAAGTCCTGAGCTTCCATATACTTTACAATGAACTTCTTTGTCTGCATTATAAATACTCCATCATTTTCACTTAAACTTCTTATAATTATTTGTTTTATTTATGTTTAGTTTATTTTTTCAGTCCTTTATACAGGTAGAATATAATATTTGAAACATTACTTATGAAATGGTAATCATTCCAGATTAACTACTTTCAAACAAGCATGCATGGTTGCACAGCTATGACATGTCCATATTAGTCCATAACCTAATAATCATCATGTCTTATTCCTTACTTACCTGAAGATAGGTGTCATGTCAAGCAGTAGGTGTATCGGGACCTCTTAACTGGTTCTTCTAAGCAGTACATGTGCAGTGTAGTTGTTAGTGGATATGAGTGGTGGCATGTATGCACTTTGGGGTGGGGTAGTAGGCCTCCACTTCTGCAAGCCACATCAGCTTCTGAGGGAATAGCATTGGGCTAGGTTCAGGAAAGCAGCCCAATGGCCACCTGCATGTGTCATGACTGGCTCTTGTACCCATGTATTAAAAACAAATGGGCACTGTGGTCAACAAAAAAGGAAAACAAAAAATGAGTATTATTAAAAACAAAGGAAAAAGAATATTTAAACAGTTAAACTCAAAGTGTTGGTTTTTACTGTTTGATGCAAATGTCACTAAATAAATCAATCTGTCACAGTATAAGATATTAACAAATGGTAGACCGTCATGACATGGACAGGTTAAAATGATGGAGAACGAGACAGATGAACAAGACTATGCTATTTACAAATATGGTGGGGTTAAATGGTAGATACTTGTGGAAAATATGGCTCAACCACACCATCGTATTATAAAAATATCAGAAAATATTTCTGTGCTTAGAGTGCATCAAAGTACATGACACTGATCATTTAGTTTAGACTGATAATAAAATAATCTACTTAAAAAGCGTTAAAATACTTAAATATTTGGACATACATTTGGAAGAAGTAAATAAATAACCAAAAGAAAAAAAATAAAAGACTGTTCAAAAAAAGACACATAAATAAATAATAAAACAGTATTCAAGCTCATTTTAACATCATGCTGTTAATCATAGCATCAGAACTGTATGTTCTGCACACACAATGTTGGTATTCTATGATGTTAGTTTTATTAACCATCGAAAGGATGCAGGGACTGGTGGCTTGCACTTTTATTAGTTCAGTAACTAGGATGGCTTTGTACAACTTTCAAATGGTAAGACACTCATTCATTCATCAGTGTTCACCACAGATTGAGCTACACTGGTTTATAGATAAGCTCACCATTCCCATATTGTGCAACTGTGGAATTAGTTTATGTAAGTGAGACGATGGGGAGATGCTGCTCTGGACACCAAATCCCCTACAAAATTTGCAAGCAAAGTCTGTACAACCTTTCTTCAACCCTTATCTTATGCAGATTTAATTGATCCATTATGTATGTCTACTCTGTCTTATACAGCAATGTTTCTCTTTGCTAAGGAAGCATTTTCAATACTGTAAAAAACATTTCCACAAAGCAGAAATATTCATTTATATCTTGTTCCCATAAATCCATCCATCCATCCACAACCCCTTTTCCCATTTTGGCACATGGGGTCGGGGAGTCACTTTATCAGTTTCATTATTTGATGGGTAGTGTACCCAGTGCAGGTCATCCATATTGTTGTGGGTTTATTCTGGTCCTCTGTTGAAGTTTGAACTTGAAGAGGCCCACAAGAAGTATTTCTTGTTTCCTTCTTGTTTATGTCGCCATAAAAAGGAGAGCATGGCCTGTTATTAATACAAATTCCCTCCCTAGTCAATAGTAAATACACACTGAATAACCTGGCTTTCCCTTTTAATTACAGAACACTGAGATTTATGCCTTTCTCTCCTTGTGACAGAAGAAATACCGGGTATTCTTCGCCATCAACATTTTGTGGAAACACTGCTCCTTAACCTACTTCTGATATGAAAGCTTAGATTATAAACCATTTGCTAAAATCAGGAGATAACACAATTCTGGACATAATACTTGCATTAAATGTTTGAAAGCAGCTATGGCTTACAGTGGCTACTTATCTTTGAGGGCATGACCCTCTTGGTTAGATCTCTGAGGGGCATGTTGTTGCTTGTATGTGATGTACAAACTTCTAATATTATCCAGCTAATTCCAACATATCCTCACTTGTTTCATAGTGTCTCATATGGGTCGCATTTTCACTTGTTTCACCTTTTCTTTTTGGGATTAACAGTTACTCTTTGCAGTATATTTCCTACATATTTAGCATTCATCATGCCTAACTTAGAGGGATAATCAGTTAACCCAGCTTGTTTTAAATAAGGCATCTAAACACCGCTTGTATGTTGTCCAGATGGAAGTCCCAAGCCACAGCATGGATCACAGCATCATCCAAGTAGACAGCAATGTATTAGCCATGGGGCTTTAGAACTGGGTCTGTGAGTTAATGAAAGGTTACAAGGGTACTAAGCAAATGATATGACAGAAGGGCAGTGTGGAAAATGTTTAAAAAGTCAGTTTATTCTTTCCCTCAAGTTGTTAAAGGGAGGTGCTATTACCTCTTTGGTAAGGTCTAGTGTAGTCAGCAAAATTTGCAACCCTAACCTTTCTATGAGTTTATCTGTCCTAAAAAAATGACAAATTTCAAAAGTTTGAATGCTGTTCAGTTTGCTAAAATCATTACAGAACCTGATAGTATCATCAGGTTTCAGGACTAATATAATTCTACTTGATGTTTGAGTGCATTGCTTCCATCTAATTGGTGTTTTGTAAGGTTTTAAATTAAACCTTTCTGCTGGGCTGCGCTGAATATAGTACTGAATCAGGAATATCAATGCTTCATTTTCCTTTGCAGAACATCTTTTATTTCTAGTTTCGGTAGCTAAGACAAGGTATGATGCAGCTGAACCAAGTCTTTGACAATGGCTTTTTTATTCACTAGAGTTGCTAATCTTTGCTGCTAAACAAACTATATATGTTTATACTTCCTTCCAAAGCAGCAGAGAATGGATATGGCATACATGTAGAAATTGCATACATGTTCTACTCTTCTCTTACCAGTTTGCTTAACTTTGAAGTGTACCTCATTTAGTTTTTTTATTGTTATTACTATTATTAATTATTTCAAATGGACAACTTAATATTACAAAACTTTTGTTTCCTACTGAAGAGACTGAATAAATCTTGCTGTCAGCTTAAAATTCACTGATCCTTGCATTTCTAACATACCCTCCCTTGTTTAGTAGCTTGCGCTCTTTGCATGCATTTCTTTACTATGGGTATTCCCAATTTCAGCCAATGCTTTAGCTTAATATAGTGTTTTATGACAATTTTCCCTGGCAGTTTTAAATGGGGTTTTATCTTCTTTCTATGATTTTCTTCTTTTTTTTTTCTATAATAAATCTTTATTGTTATATTATTTCCATACACAAGTAAAAACAAACACAAAATTTTAAAAGAAAAAATATAAAACAAAAGATTACTAACTAATATCACTAACTATCACACAAAACAAATATACAATATTTACAAGAATGCTTCCATGTAAAACATTTAGAATGGAGAAAAAAAAAAGTAGTTAATAACATTTCCAGTAATATACAGTTTAAATTCAAAATTCTCTCCAAGCAAGTATATAAATGTGAGTATTATGCTAATATAATATTAAATATCTGTTCCCAAATTTTTGGGTTATTAATGTTTTTATTATTCGGACTTAAGAGTAGTTTATGAGCTAATATATGCCTTGTTGCCAAAACTCTAAAGTTTTCCCAAGATGTTTTAGATGGGTCTAACCAATTAGTGGCTATATAAAGTTTCATTAACAGAAAAATATTAATATATATGGTACTTTGTGATCTAGGGAGTTCTTTCGGAGGAATATGTAAAATAGTAAATTTCCATGACAACATTGTACTTTGGTAACCCATTTTCTGAAGTTGAATCTTAAGGGAATTCCAAAGCTTATATATGCATTTACAGCTCCAGAACATATGAAGAAGATCAGCTGGTTGATTTTTACAGTATGGACAGGTTGGAGAGTTTTTAGCATTAAATTTATGTAGGGTAAGGCATGTATAATATGCATTATTCCATATCATCAACTGGGTATACATCGATTTTTGAAGAGAAGTAGATTCGATAGTCAGGTCACTTGCTTTTAACATATTACTTTTGTCTGTCACTAAAATTTTCTCTTCCCAATAGTTGGATAACAGAATTTTATCATGAAATTTAAAGTCTTTAATTAATTTATTTGTTGTTGCTATATATTTAATATCCTGTTGGAGGGCTTGCCACATCTCAAAGCATTTATTAACATTTTCATCTTCAGGTTTAAAATTTAAAAAGTAGCTCATAGCAAGTTCTCTAATTTGTCTCAAAATAACAAGATCATTTTTGGGTAAGTTAAATTCTTGTCTTATTTAATTGGACGAGCGGTCCAGATATTTGTATATATCAATCAAAGTTAAATTAACTATTAGTGGAAAATGTTTAAGATCAATTAATTGATTGTTCAATTTTCAATTAGGATTCCTATGAAATGGTTGAAAAACCATCATATATCGACCCAGATCCAAAGATTGAAATAAATCTTGTATAGATAATATGTTAGTTTTAATATGTTCAATAATCCCATAAATTTTCAAAGTATCTTTACCTAAAAAGGGTATTGCTTTAGGATTAATGTTTAACTTTAAAATATATCTATAATTCAAAATCACCCAAGTTGGTGTCCACTTAGTAGTAGTTGTATCATAGTTGGCAATTCTTAGAATTCTGTTAGAGTTCACGATTAGGTAGTATAATTCGAAGTTAGGCAACTCCAGTCCTCCTTTATTTTTTGCGGTCATTCATTTATCATAAGATGTCCTGGTTTTTTTTTTTTTTGGTTCCCAAATGAATTTAGCCAATTCTTTATGAATTTTTTTAAAAAATGTCTTTGAAAGTATTAATTGGGCTGATCTAAAATTGTAAAGTAATCGTGGTAACACATTCATTTTAACAATTTAAACTTTTGCTAGTAGTGGCAATCGTAAATTTTTTCACCTCCCGAAATCAGAAATTATTTGGTCCCAAATTGTTTGAATGTTATTATTGTAGAAGTCTTTATTGTCTGTAGAAAACTCAATACCTAAATATTTATTTTTTTCTTTAAATGTTACCTGTCCAACCAAAGGCAATAACGAAAAAGGTTTAGGTGTCTTTAAAAAAAATATATTGTTTATTTCCAAGTTAATTTTGTAGTTAGAGACTTCTGAAAAATCATTAACAGCCTTCAATAATTTGTCAGTGTCAGATATTGGAGATGCACAATAAATATTAAGATCATCCGCAAAAGCTGCCATTAAAATCTTAGTTCCATAAATTATTGGGACATTATGATAGACATTCTGCTTAATATATAAGAACAGAGGCTCAAGATAAAGATTAAATAGTAAAGGGGACAAAGGGCAGCCCTGGCGTGTTCCAGTCTTAATCTGTATTCTTTTGGAGAGGCTTCTATTAATGCACAGTGTACTATAGGGATTACTATATAATATTTGCAACATTGGAACAAATTCATGGGATATATTAAAATAAGGTAAAAGAGCAAACAAAAAATTTGTATCAACCCTGTCAAAGGCCTTCTGTGCATCAATTATAAGGGCATAGATATTAAGATTATTTTGTTCAGCATGTGTTATCATAGTATGTAATGTAAGAGTATTATCACTGGTTTGTCTACCTGCAATAAATCCAGCCTGTTCTTTGGATATTATATGAGTCATGATTTTCTTCAGTCTAGATGCTATAATGGAGGTTAGAATTTTCATGTCTACATTCATTAATGATATCGGTCTATAATTATCGGGGTTTTGAGGATCTGAATTGGCTTTATGTATAAAAATAGTCTTTGAGGCGTTAAGATGAGGGTCATTAATAGTATTCCTAATTAGGTAGTTAAATATAACAAAGTATCTTACCAAAAATATCCGCAAACCTTTTATAAAACTCCACTGTCATCCCAACAGGACCTGATGATTTATGTGATCTTATATGTTGAATTGTATATACTATGTCTTCTTCAGATATTGGTTTAACTAAATCGTTTTGAATATCCTCTCCTATTTCTGGAAACTTAATTGATTGTAAAAATTGTTCATAGATTCTATGCAAGGACATATCCTTTTGCCCATCATACATTTTTGTATATATTTTCTCAAAAATATTAATATCCTCTGTTTTAGAATATATTTTATTATTAAATTGTATTTCCAAAATTTATAGTGTTGTTTTTGATTGATTAATGATCCTAGCCAACGCTCTTGATGGTGTTTGAACGTGATTAGCATATCTCGCTAACATCTTATATTCTTGAAATGTTAATCTACTATTTTGCATTAAGAAGAGATCCTTCTGACATTTAAATAGTTCCTTCTCTGTTTGTTCATTAAAATTCTGAATCAGTTGTTGATCCAATAATTTAATTTTCATTTCCAAGTTTTGAATATCTTTAATTAGTATTTTTTTATAATAAGAGGCTTTTTGCAAAAGGATCCCTCTTATTTGTGTTTTAACTGTTGCCCATTCAATATCTGGGGCATGTTGTTGTTCCTTTAGACTAACCAGTAAGTCTTTAAGGTACTTTGTAATTTCCTGTATTATTTCTTCCTTATTCAGCAGATTTGGATTAAGAGACCAATTATAGCCTCTTTGCTGTAAGGTATCTTTTATCGCCTTAGCAAAACTCAGCGAAATTTTTGAATGATCTGATAAATATCGTGCATGTATAACAACTATAGGTTCTAAACTAATCAATGTTCTTGAAATCAGGAAGAAATCTATTCTGGACCACATTTTATGACATGGGGAATAAAATGTAAAATTATTTGTACTATTAGCATTGTTTAAATAGTGAAAAGGGTCATATAATTGAAAGTCTTCTTTAATATCATCCAGTGCCAATACTGCATGCTTATTAAATGCTTTGTGTGGACAAGATCTATCCAACTTCGAATTTTGATAAGCATTCCAATCACCTCCAACAATTACGTAGTATCTATCAAATTGTGTTAAAAGTGAATACAGTGATGTTATGAATATTTGTTGATCATTACAAGGTGCATATATGTTTAAAAGTAAAATAGGTTTATCAAATAATGTAGATGCCAGAATAACATAGCACCATCGTCCATCTTTATCTGTATTAGAATCTAAAATTTTGTCCTTATATTGGTCTTTAATAATTATAGCTACCACAGCACTATTTGACTTACATTCCGATGCTATTACTTCTCTGATCCACTTCTTTTTTTTTTTATATCAACCCATTGATCATTCATTAAATGCGTTTCTTGCAGTAAAATAAACCACGCCTTAGCCTGCAACAATACATGTAACAATAGTTTCCTCTTCTTTAAATTCTGGAGCCCTTTAACATTCCATGAATCTAATTCCCACATTACCAAGGTTGACTGTACAATAAATGTTTTGGAGAGAAAAGATAAAAAAAAATACAGTATATTCAAAACCATACATGATCTGGAAGTAATCCATATATCCTGTCCTAAACCAGTGCTTACCCACTCTAACCCCGGACGAGGACATATATAGGTCTTGTGTAATATAGAATAACAGAAGGTTTAAGAAAAGAAACAAACAGGAAAACATCACATTATAAAATTTCAAACATGTTCCATAGTTGAGACCTATATAATCTAACTTAACTACGACAAAGCCTAAACTAAACATTCCCTAACAAGCACTGCATTGAGCTACATCTCCCCAATCAAGTATATTTAAGCAAATCAAATTAAAATACAATATTACAGTATATATGAAAATAAATTGAAAAAAGGAAGTATTAATATTTGGATTAGCTATCTATAGATAAAACGCATGCATAGAGACACACACACAAAAAAAAAAAAAAAACATATTAAAATAAATATATAGTTAAATACAGGTATCCCTGGTTATAAACCCACACTAACATAGTTTTATACTAAAGCAAACTACTAACTAACTAATATAAAATGCATTATCACTTTAACACAGTACATTATGAGCTATAATGAGAAGCATATTTATACAAACATAACTAAATCCCTGCACCCTCTCTAAATAATATAACCACAAAATTCTACATAAACATGTATAAGAGAAACAAATAAAATATTCCTATGTGCTTACTTTACCATACAACAGTGTTATTTTGAAGTTAAATGAATAAAAAGATGTTAAAACAGTTTCCTTTGGTTTCCCAAGCCTGGAAACCCTGTGAAGTATTCGCAACAGGGGACCGCTTTTACAGACGGACTCCCGGAAGTGTCACAGTGAAATCTGCACCCATGACAGCATTTTAGGCACTTCCTGTCTTCCTCCTCATTGAAAACACTTCGTAGAAGCCATAAAACGATGGGAAATGAACGCAGGTAATCAAGAAAAGCAAAAACAAACAGTTTTATTACTCTGGAAGAGGCCTAGAGCTTTTTAAACGCAAACAAAGGATTATCCAGTCCTGGGAACACAGTAAACAATGGATCCGACCTCAGCAGCATGCCAGTCTCAATGAAAGTTCAATTCAAGTCTCTGATACAGGTAAAGCCTTGAAAACTTTAAGAAACAGATTTTTTGCCTCATTTTTAGTGGAAATAGCATGTTTAATCCCATCCAGTGTAAATATAAGCATATGTGGGCATTTCATTTGAAACTTAATTTGTTTGTCAATAAGAAATTTACAGTATGGAGACAAAGACTGTCTAGCTTGTCTTACCTGTATGGGTAAATCCTGTGACATAGATATTTTATTATTTTTCCACATGATATAGCCTCCAGTTTGTTTTACAGTAGTAAGTATTCTGCTTACATCTTGATAGTTAAGTATTTTAACATATACAGGTCTAGGAAAGTTAGATGCTTGTGACTTTCTCAAAGCTCTGTGCGCTCTTTCAATAATAATTTGTTTCACCCCATCAGAGTCATTTAACAGCACTTCAAATATTTGTAATATAAATGGAATTAATTCATTATACTGAATAGATTCTGGAATCCCTCTGAGAATAATATTGTTTCTCCTGGATCTTGCTTCTAAGTCCGTAAGCTTGTTTTGCATAGCCTGTATATCCACATCATGTAGATTAGTTTTCTTTTCAAGTAAAGTTAATTTATCCTCATTTTCAGAAATTCGAGCTTCCGTCTTGTCCATTCTCTCCAGCAACTGAGTACATGAGTTCCCAAATGTTTGTATTTGACAAGTCAGTTCTTTCAGAGCTTCTTGTATGGGTAGCAGAGCATTTCTGATATCTTCCATGTTTAATGGTTGTTCAGATTTAGATTTGGTCCCTGATTTCTGTTGTTCCTGTATTTTAGTAATTTTTTGTCTTTTAGAAATCACATCCTTTTCAGGTGACTGCAATTCCGAAAATTTTGTTTTAGTAGTGGTTGTATCCATGATTTTTTCCTCTTTTGACATCTTATTTGAACACAAAGACTTGCAGTATAGAAAGCACACGGTTCCTTTGTTTACTTCTCTCTGCAGAGCCAGCTAATCTGTTGTAATCCAGTGAAATATATTCCTTTTTTCTGTTTTTTCTTCTTAGTAATAGATAGCTAAGTGTAGTTGAAATTATTTTATCGAAGATTTGATGTTAAAAGCTTTATATTATCCACTCAGGGTTTAGATTTCCTCAGGTTAATTAGAGAGCTGCAGTTCAGCAGTGCTTACAGAACGGCAGCCATCTTTGAATCCGATTTTCTTCTAATATTTAACAATCTCCAAGAGTATTTAACATATAATAACTCAAAAAAGAATTAAAATTCTATCAATGTTTTTGGGATCTCTCTAATGACAAATAGTAGGTATGGTAATTGACTGATCACAGTTTTTGCATCTTTCTCAAAAACATTTAATATTCTATTATAATACTGAACTAATCCAACACACTGTGGATGGTACACTGATGTTTTTAATTGCTTGACCTTCACACATCAACTCCATTGGTGCATTATTCTGAATATAACTGCAGTCCTCTGATCAGTGACAATAGCCACAAGTATAACCCAAACTCAAAAAAAAAAGACTGCCAGCACTATAATGAGAGGACATTACAAATATTTATTTAATGTAGCCATGAAAAAGCAACATATAGGTTTTAGCTTGGAACATAACTGCAGTCATCTGATCAGTGACAATAGCCACAAGTATAACCAAACTCAAAAAAGACTGCCAGCACTATAATGAGAGGACATTACAAATATTTAGTTAATGTAGCCATGAAAAAGCAACATGCAGGTTTCAGCTATCTGCCTTCTTCAGTGTGCTTAAACATATTAACCATACATCAACAGTTTATAGCTGTGATATCAATTGACCACACCCATCTCATTGAATATTAAATGTTAAGCAATTAGTGCTCATTCGATCCAAGTGAAAAAAACACATCCATTAGCATAAATCCAAAAACTTGTTGCAATGTAACAGAATGAAACTAATTTAAATATATTGTATATGGTAAATATAAATATTTGTCTAAATAAACCAAAAATATTTAAAAATGTTAATTTAGTCCAGGAAAAAAATGCGCCTAATTTTATAATCCAAGTATGTTCCTTTTTGTTTAGAATATCATGCCATCCAGCTTTGTTGCTTCTATTGCCCTTACTTTTATAAATAATAATGAATTTGAAACAAGCTGTAGAGTGCTGTAAGGTATGCTTATACAAGTATCCCTACTCTTGAAAATAAGATTAACTTCTTACCTATAGGTTTAGCCATGCATAGTGGGATAGCTTCAGGATACTAACGTACATAGTACCAAATATTAAAAAAGTACTGAAAACCATTGCTGGATTTTACCAATGTCCTTAACAACAGAGCTAATTAGCACCTTTGTGATAAGCATGAGAATCTTAGATTTTTAAAGCCTAGATGTGGAGTTATTTTTAGGCATTTAGGGCATCTAGCACGGAAGTTCTCATCTTCTTTCAATATTTCTGGTTAGTAAAATCTTGCTAGGATCCTTGTTTACTTTTGTCCACCTACTGCATGGTTATGCACTAATGTCATTATTACATTTTAAAAGACTTCTGTGCCAAAACTTGGACTTCTTTGTCCTTATTTACTCTGTAAAATACATTGTTTTGTAATGCAGTGTACAAGTAAGAAGTGCAAACGTCTTCATTGTCTTATTCCCGTACGACTACAGTCATATTTCCCTTTTTCTGCTGACGGTATCCTCCCTACACTGTGAATGGTGTCTGTGAGGTAAAATGCACTGCTCTTCTACCAGCAAATGCAACCTGTTCTCAATGTCTAACTCTTCACCTAGAAAGGCTAAGGATGATGAGAGTGAGTATGGGAGAAGGATGGAAAGAGAGAAGGCTCAGTTTAAGTAAATCTACATCTTTATACCTAGCAATAAGCATAGCATATCTGCAATAGCATTTGAAGGTGGGAAATGTGAATTTTGTCTGAAAAATGTAAAAACATGTTGCAAACATCAATATATTTTTAACTTCATTTGTACAGCAGACCATCAGCTGCTACTGGTATGAATACATTATCCCGGACACCAAGAATGACGTCTGACTCCCAGACTTCATCCAATACATTTTTCTCAATGCCTAAGAAATGAATGAGATAGTGCAGTACATTATCATACTTGCAACCATAGTAATTTTGTTGTTATATGCCCTACCCATTATCGGCTCCCATCAATGTCTAATGAGCAATTATGGAAAACTATTCTAAGTTAAGAATGTTTGTTGGTGCATGTACAGGATATATACTCTCAGCCTCACCACTGAGGCTATCATATCATGCTTAAGACCCTTACTTTAACCAACAGGTTAGCCGAGATGGAGAAATACAGTTATCTTTCCTATCCCTAACAGGAGTCGACTCAAGTGGTGGGCTCACTTGTCTTACCCATGTCACTTAAGTCACAGTCAAAGCTCTACCCTCTGTGCCACACAGCCAGTCAAATATTAACAATTCTTATGGAAAAAGGCAACATCAAATGATATTAACATACATGGAGGTTTCTATTATAGCAGCTAGAGAGAAAGAAGTTATATCTGATGGAACTGAGAAGTTTATGAACATTTAGGAAATGAACCATGGAAAAGTGATTCTGAAGATCCAAGCAGCCATGAGACTGGGTGATAGAATTACACTGAAAGCACTGAGATGCTGACATGCTGACTTTGTCAAAAGTAAGAGACATTGATATGATCAGAAATAGAAGTCTATAAAGCAGTATGGCTTACATAAGGTAAAGAATATTTTAATTCTGATACTTGGAGGTAAGCATTTAGAGATACAATGAGGAAGATCTTAAACTCTCATTTTTTTTAGATGACATTCTTTGCAAACATATCAGAATCAAATGATTTCTCCACTGTTAAGCAAATAAATATTTTTGTGGATTCATATACAAAAAATTGTTTCAATTACAGGCAGATTCAATAATGAATTTGGATATGTTGCAGCCTGAAGTGTTTGAGGCAGAAAGCACATAGTGTGCTTTAGAAATTTTGGAAGAATTAGAGAAATAGTTTTCTGCTTGACTAAATCTGGATTGCAGAGATGCCTAGGCTTGAGAAAAAGTAGTACTGTGATGCATAAGACAACATTGGTGCATATAATATGGAAAGGCAGGGCTTCAATTCACATTCATCCCATTAGAGAAACAGAAAAACGGGAGGAACTAGGACTGACCTCCAAAAAGACAAATTATAAATACAGCAGATTCAAGGAAAAAGGATTCCAAATATACTCTATTAAGTTCTGCAACTTGAAGGCAGTGGACGAGTTACTTCATTGGGGGTGTAGACATACAGACCCCTGACTAGGGACCATGGCTGATAGGGTAGCTGGACCATAAAGGTAAAGCAGGATGAGCTAGGGAGTAAGGTGAGAACTTGCCAGTCAGTTAATGCAGATACATGTAATTGGATGTCTTGCAGTTTTCTGCATGTGTGCTCGGTGTGTAATGGTCTCCAGAGCAGGATGAGAATTTGAAGCCAGGAAAAGGCAGTAAAGTTTGTTTCCCTAATGGATGATGGCCAAGTTCTGAATTGGGAAAGATGCAGTTGTAAGGCTCTGCTCGTAGGAGGGGCACAAGGGGTTTATCACCCTTTCAGGATTAGGGCCAGAAGACTAGCTTTTACATTCCCATTTAGAATTTACAGAATTATGCAGGAATAGCACGGGATCTTGTAGATGGTTTTAATTGGGAGGTTACTATCAAATCAGAAGTGAGATCCTCCCAGAGGATTTGTCGTAGCTTATAATCAGTTAAAGGTAAAGAGTCTTTAGTGTAGGGTTTTTGTTGGATAATCAGGTCAGTACAGGTAAAATTTGGGGGTCCATTAATTTTTTTCCCTTTTAGTGAATTTCTATTGTCACCTTTGTTCTTGGTGCCAAACAAATGACTAGAAGGGTACAGGTTAATTCATCACCAGTCATTCCAGGGATGGAGTGTCATTGAATGTTTAAAACAGATAAGGGTAATGCTATGTGGCTGAATTTATCATTAGATGACTAGTGCCAAAGTCATGGACTAAAACTCAATGCCAAATAATGCATTAGAGTGTTTCTTGGGAAAACTGCCACCCAGGTGAATTACTTCATTGATAAGCCCCCCCCCCCCCCCAAGAGCTGACAAAGTAGTCATGGATCTGGTAATATATGTTGACAACAATATCTTCTTTGACCAACATTTGATCTAGGTAGAATAAAAGTCATTCCATGTCTCCCAACGTTAAGAAAGGGCATGGGATCCAGGTCCAAAGGAAGTCATAGTGCTACTTTATTTGGCCCTTGTAAGACCCACCATTGAAAGAAATGCACCCTTCAGCATGTAACTGACCAGCATATGCAACAGCTGGACTGGCAAAGGTCCCTTACCAGCAGAATCCAGGATATAAACACATTGTATTATACGAATCACCTTAGAACCCTAGGCCAGATTCATGAACGCCTACACTGAGTGCACACTGTTCTGAGTAAATAGGCAGCACAATGATAACTTCCACCTTCTTCCTCCTTATTTTAATTTTCCTACTGATTTTCTTACAGTCTCAAATATCGAATGGGATTCACTAAGTGCAGACTACATCTACACTTGGTGTAATCTTTCTGAGTGAATAGGAAGCACAAGAAATGTGGTGGGGATGTTCTTGAATGCAGAATGTGTACACTAAAAGTAGCTGTTCATGAACCCATCCATCTGTATACTCTGTTTCCTACAGGTTAGCAAGAGGTAATCTATGCCTGGCATACAAGGCATCCTTGAATCTAGTTCTGATGGACCTTTGGCACATCCACAAAATGGACAGCATCAGAGTCACTAGATCCAATAATTTAAAGCTTGCTTCTGACATTTAAAAGACAGGTTAGCGAGACAAATGTGTCTCAGAGGATACCCGTCCATGTGAAGCAGAGATCATACCTAAACCTATTTAAGTGTAACTTTGACCGATGGATGGAAAATGGGAAATTCAACCTGGGTCTGGTCCCCATGTGTCTAATAGACAGAGGCAGACATTAATGCCAAAACTAACATACCCCTCCCGAACACATAACCTCTATAAACTTCCTAGCTAACATACCCCCCAATAAACTCCCAAGATACATAGGGATACAACTGGGTTGGATTGCACAGCTAGGCTTATAAAGGCCCTGGTGGTCATTAGCCTAGTATATAACTGTGATGAATCTATGAATCTATGCAATGAGGCTGATTTCTCTATTCCATGACTGTTTAATCTTGACATCGACTTAGCTTTTTGTTTATAGCCGATTTGAGAAGATGCGCCCATACTGGGCATGTCTTTGGAGGGTAAGGTTTACTTTGATAAAGTCATGCCCAAGGGTTGTGCAGCAGCAGGTGCAATCTGTGAGAAGTTTAGAACAATACTGCAGTTGATGTGAGAATAGAGTGAGAAGGGTGTGAAGACAGTGCATTACCTGGATGATATATATATATATATATATATATATATATATATATATATATATATATATATGCTTGCATTCCAAAGCACTGATGTACTTCATAAGCATGGAAACGCAAGTCCACTATGCATGTGCAGTACATCAACAAAGCAGAACAATGTGGAAACAACATGGAGGAACACCATGCACTATTATACAAAGACATTATTTAAGAAACGTAAGGAATTTCTTTCTAAAATAATAGTATTGTATAACAGCAATAATCAACTAGTGGGTGTGGGCATATTGAAGATTCACCCACTGCTGCCTCTGTTTCATTACTCGGCCTTCCACCTCATGAATAAACCATACCAACCATGGATAAATCCTCTATATATTACATGCTTTCTTCATTTATTGCTATAATAACCAGAAGAATCAGGCAGGGGAGCTTAGAAAAGACTGGGAATAGCGATTACAAAATTACAGGGAAAAAAGTCATTAATATTTTAATCTATTAAGTAAGTTATTATAGCTAATGGAAAACAATGAAAAAAAAACCCAGTATTTTTCCTTTAACAGATCCTTGACATACCATCTTAATTCAGTAGCAAATCAACACCTGAAATTAGCCTTCACTTATTAATATTTAACCGTACAATTTTAAATTAAAATGGAAAATAAAACTGAAAGTAATGCTGATTTTGTAAGCATATATAAAATAAAATAAGCTAAAAATTAACCAGTTCCTGTTTTGAACAAAATTAGGTAACAAAAATGGTTATTCTGACAATTATTCATTTTCTCTTTTTGCATTTCCTACATATTATTTAATTCAATTAAATTACAACACTTCAATAGGCTGCATTTGATTTTTTTGTGGGATGACTCACAACCAAACAAGTAGCAAGACAACAGTTTATAAAATAAATATCGAAGTAATACAGGAATATATCATCATACCCTGTATGCTAGTACAGTGAATAAGTAGCCTTAGAGCTAGATTTTTACCTAGATGCATAATGCTGATATATGATCTGTGATTGACTTGATAATCAATACCACAAAACACAGAAATAGGGAGACTTGAGCAGAGCTGAATCTGTATTATTGGACTGTATTATGTTATTCATAAGTGTTTAAGAAAGGTAACTTAAAATTACATTGGAGACAAATTCAGATGAACACCATACATGTGACAGCTTTGTAGAATTCAGAAAGTAATAATTATTTTTAGAAATATTAAAATAAAAGTATAACATCTTAAAAGAGATACTATCTACAGATAGTATCTACAACAAACAAATATAAAAAAATCAAATAAAAATCGATTAGACAACATTAATGTAATAATTAACTTAAGAATGACCCATTTCCCAATTAAATTACATCATAACTACAAGCACAGATATTACAGTTCAATGCAGTATTTTTCACTCTCAAACATACATAGGAAAATAGCTTAGAGATATTAATTACTACAGAAGCACAGATTGATACAAATTTGACTACTATTATATGACCAAATTATACTTTCTTGTGAAGGAAACTGAACATCCAAACCCCGAAACCCAACCAGGAGGGTAAGAACCAGATGGGGAAATATGCTGGGAAAATTCATTAATCAATGACGTCAAATTCCCAACCAATGCTGCACATTTGGACTGCATAGCTCGCATTCATTCAATTTCAAATTCATTGAATTTCATTCAACAGGGACCTGGTAGCTTCTTCACTGCCCATAATGAACCAACCAAATTGATAAACAGTCTGTTCCTGACCCTAAGACTACCACTATTTTCGGTATCCCTAAGCTACACAAGGGTATGTTGGATCCTCCATTGCCCACTATAGTTGATGCTAGGGCTTCTAAGACTTATTGTCTGGCAAAATACATTGACTTTCATACTCAGTAGATTTTTAAGGGTAACAAAGATCTCCAGTGTGGATTTTAATAAGAAATGGATTTTTATTACACTGGATGTCCAGAACATTTATTCATTTACTCCGCATGAACTAGGTATTTAATGTTTTATGAATACCTTTGTTGTTACGTAAATATGGATAAGGAAAAGCCCTAGTGTTAAGGTGTTTTATGGTGATGGTCCTTGAAAATAATTTGTGTGTGTTTGAAAACCAATTTTTAGGCAAAGAACTGGTGTGGTTATGGGGGCACTTTGCACCCCTAAATTTGCTAATGCAGTCCTTGCCTATTGGAAAATAAATAAAGGTTAATGGAATTTGTTGAGTATTTGAATAGGACTACAGACTTCCTGAAGTTTACTTTTAATATTTAGGGGGATGTAGTAATTTTTTTTATTTGTGACCATTAGAAAGAACTGTGAAATGAGTTGGTATGAATCTACAATTTATCAAAAGACTTCTTATTCGAATACTTTGCTGCATTATGAAATCATGCACCCCGTACACCAGAAAAAAAACCCTTGTCAAGGGCCAATGCGCTTGGCTAGGATGGTTACTGATGATTCCGAAGTTTTGAAGGAATGTGATATTTTGAGATCAATGTTTATGGTGAGGGGATATCCTGAGTCCTTCTTAGCTGAAATACTTTTGGAAATGAGTACAAAAAGAAGGACGGGTTATTTTATGCCTCTAATAAAATGGTGGTAAAATGGGTAGTGCAGATAAGGAATGTGGATGCTAACCCAAAGATATTTGAAAGGGCTCTAGTTTTAACATTTATTAGTATTTTTTTTGATTTTGCCTCTATAGTTTGGAGGAATTGGAAGTTAATTTGTTTTGATGAGCAGTATAAGGAAATAGTGGGTGAAAAAACAATTATTGTATATAAGGACGACCTGTGTTTTAAAAATATGTTGGCGAGATCTGGAAAAGGAAGTAAGAAAGGGAAAATGACAAAATGTGGTCATTGTTCTCAATGTCCATATACAGCCAGTGGGGGAAGTACTTTTTGTAGAAGGTTTTGGGGAGATTAAGTTATTTGGGAGATTTCAGTGTGGTAGTAAAGGGGTAGTGCACTTGGCCCTCTGTAAACTATGTAACGCACTCTAGGTCAGAAAAGCCAAGTTAAGTTTTAGGAAGAGACTTTATCAGCATCTGTATGATATTAGGAGAAAGGGTGACAAGAATGCGTTATATAAGCATATAGAACAGAATCCTTCTCATGAATTTAGGTTTGTAGTTATAGATCAGGTGAATTTAGGACAAAGAGGTGGACCTAGTGATGATTTTTTGGAGTTTTTAGAGCTTAAGTGGCAACTGAAAACTGATGCCACTGCTACCCCTGGACTTAATGAAGGTACGTCCTTGAGTAGTATTTTAAAACTTAGAGCTGCTCATTTTATGCTCTTAAAGAGTGTATTTTTATATTGATTGATTATTTTTATATGAATTTTTATATGTAATTTAGTAAATTTTATTAGATTTGGTTAGGCTATGACTAATAACAAAAAGTATAGAATTATATGTCAGCAGATTATATTATTATCTTAAGTAGGACTCTGTTAGTTTCTATGGTGATATTTATTGAACGGAGGGGCACTGAACTGTATCGTGGTTCAGCTGAACTATAAATACTGTGTGGCTGATTTAATCTTTATTCTGAAGAAGTCCTGTAACACTGTGGATGAAAACGCTTAATAAACTACTTTTTTGGAACAGTGGTTACCGCCATCTCCTTTGATCTTTTATTTGAAGAAGGCAAATGTACAAGGGGAAGGAGTGTGAATATAAGCATCTGTACTTCAGCATGCAAAGTATGCATGCATGCTTTAGGGGGTAGATGGGTAAAAATGCTCCAATGAAAGATTGTCAAGCAAATCACCGGATGTTAATAAGAGCAGAACAGTGTTATTAGTCATTACAAATGATCAGCCCCTGGGAAGAGAAGGCAGGATTAAAAATAGTGTGTTGCTGAATGTTGTTGTTGTGTCTTTCAGCTTTTCCCGGTTAGGCGTCGCCACAGCGGAACTCTGGTCTGCTAATGATTGGCAGCAGATGTTTACATGTCAAGTTGCCAGCCCTGATGCACAACCTTCAACGAAGGTACACCCATTCACGCATGTCTCCACACAGAAGACGCTCTAGCTGAGAATCGAACAGGACAACGTCTTACTGTGAGGTGATAATGCTACCGCAGCACCACCACCACAGTGAATACTGCACCATATATGCAGAATCTTCCTTTGTGAGCTAAGTTCTAGTACAGTAGTGAAGTGACACTAGTGAGAAGGTCAAAATTTGAAAGCTACAGTACCTGCCCAGAGTGGGCATTCAATGACACTTCATTTAGGTCACATGCCTATTTCCACATCTGAACTCCAAAGCAGTTTACACCACACACACACACACACACACACACACACACACACACACACACACACACACACACACACACACACACACACACACACACACACACACACACACACACACACACACACACACACAGACAAAGCAGCGCAGGTAGCTGGGCTGTCTTCCTGCAGTCTCCTTTGCAGGGCAGCAACCCACAACAAAAACAATGCCTCCACACCCACTGGTGAAGGATACCTGTTATTGCTAATTCAGTCCCTACACCCACAGTCAGTTCCCTCTGTGAACAGTCCCGATATTTGAATCCAGGTCTCCTGTATCTCAATAAGGACTCATTCTTGTATGAAAAATCATTAGCTGTTAAGCAGTTATTTATGAGTATCTTCCTACAAACCAGGATTTCACAATCTATTAAGAGCTCTGCAAAGATTAAGCTTGTTTCCATTATATGTGAGTGCATAATTTACCCCAAGTAAGAAATTACTTTTAGAAAACTGTCTTTACTCGCATAGCAAGACATCAGTATAAAAACGACTACATTTATTCTAATAGCAGAACACGTTAACTGGTTCTTCAGTGAGTCTTTGCTTTGTGAAAAGCAGGCTAAATTACATTACTTGTACAAGACAAAAGTATCGGCAAGTAAGATATAAGACTGCAAGATGTAATAAAAAAGGAAATAGAATGACAGGAGGCAATTAGAAACACTGGCAGTGTTAAGAATGCTATCCAGTTGTTCCCCCTATCTGAGAATCCCCAGAAACACTTCCTCGCTCTTACTGGAGTGAAAACAGTGAATGATTTTGACAGTGGTACACTGTTAAAGTATGGGAGGTGTAGAGGTTGCCCTCTCAAATGAGGGTGTAATGAGATTATTTCCTGCAAAAAAGGATGTTTTTATGCATGCCATTGCAGTGAAGGACACAGAGGTGTTCCTCTAAGCTATGACCATGGAAGTAACCTCCAAGTGATCACATTCTGATCTTTCTTAATAAAAATATTATTAACACATGCTCTAAAACTTTAAGTTTATATCATAATAAAAGCAGGACTTAAAGAAATAGGTTCTTTTCCAAAAAACTGACAACGTGTGGAAGGAAGTTATCTTGCATGTTGACCAGTGTAATAGCATAGCTTCTTTCAAGTTTAGATTTCATGTTTGTTGGATTCACATTAATTTACTCCAGGGAAGTAGTACGGCCCTTATCGATAAGGAAGGCAAGTCTACCTACATTACTCCCCCAAGGTGCTTGGCTATGCTATATATAGTTGTTCAGATTGTACTAAGCTATGAGCAAGGAGCATATACCAATGCAACCAACTTATATAATAAAAGAAAAAAAATAATTCTAAGTCATCACTCTAACATTTCATTTATGGTGTATACAATATTAAAAATCACCCTCAATGGAGGGGAATGTACATTCACATACATTCATTTATCTTATTAATTTTCCTTATTCAGCATTTAGGGGCTGCTATAGCACGATTCTTCTGCCTTTTACTTAACATTTGTGGTTGAGTTAAACTGTGCTTTACAGGCCAGAAGGCACAAGTCCACAATGTTTTGATCATTACTTTACTTGATCATTTTACTGATACATGCTGGCAGCTCTCTTACTTAATTGTAAGTAATCTTGGACTCATATTTTTCTGATAGAGCCTTTTATGTGTTGAATCTAATGACAGCATATTAATGTTATGCCTGAAAGCTGCTATTTTCTTTCAAAACAAACTAAAGCAACACTGTAGCAAGATATGTAGAGAAATGTCATCTTCTGATGTACAGGACATTAAAATGACCAATGAAATTTCATTTTAGACAGTTTTATTGTTATTAATTTTATTTTAATGTAAATGTATACAAATGTGTACAAGAAGACTTTCAGAGTGAAACCAATATGGCAGGAAATGAATAACGGCTTTAGCTATTAAGCTCAAAGCTTGGCCTCACTTGAACTTCTTTTAACCTAAAACTTCAGTACAACCACTAGCTACTAAAATGAACTTTCGCCAGAGATGTGGGATCTTTGAGTTTAGGGAAAGGTTTTTCATATGGATAGCCTAGAAGCTCCGATTACTTGGATGGGAAATTGTAGACAGTCACAACTGCACTGGGTTGGTATTTCACCAACAGCAACATGCTTCAGGCAAATATGATTTCACTACTTCTCATCAAATTCAGCACCAGAGTCCCTTTTCTGTTTTTCTAGCAGATCTTATCCTGAGCACTGTATACCAAAGCAAATAAAAAGCTCACCTCCTTCTGAGTCTGACATTTTTCTTGTTTCTTAATGGCAGGTTATAAAGAACTACCGCCAAAATATTTTAAAAATGGCTACAGTCCGTGATACAATTCACTTGGCTGAACTGCTTATGAATAAGATTGGTGTCAGTCATCTGGGATGCTAACATTCATTTCCATGAAATGAAAATAGCTGCGGCACTAAGAAATTTAATCTGGGAAAAACACAGTGTCTGCTTTCACACTTCAGTCTGTACTCTTTTCTCCATAGAACTAAACATTTAGAATCACAGCTGTGGTGTGAGTTGAAGTTGTTTCATATTCTCTCATGGACAGTTTCATAAAACAAATAGCTCTTTGCTGACAGTTAATGTTTCAGTACTTTTGGAATATTACTTGTGACAGCTCACAAAGCTGTCTATATTCTTGTACTCTCTTATTTTATTTATTTGAATCAGTTAAAAAAAAAAAAACCCTCAGTCATTTGATGAAGGCCAATATCCCATTCAAATAAATATGTTTCTATGTCTATCCAGACATTTCCCTTTTAGCTTAAAACTATAACTGTCAACAATGTTCATTTTGTACTTTGAAGCTACTGATTCAACTTATGATGACATCAGATAAAATATTAATGATACTTCTAGGCAAGAGTCCAAATCAGTGCTTGACACTGCAGAATAAAAGGAGAAAAAATGTAGCCATCCTCTTAATACATTATTACACTGGACATGGATTACACACAGAGCTATCCGAGGAGGAGCACCTGATCTGTGATATATAGAAATAAGTAGCCTGTTTTTTTTTTTTTCTTGCTTATTTTTATTATTTATTGCTTTTTCTAGATATTTACAGCAATTTTATTGTATACTGCATATTTGTACTGCAATTCATAACTATTGGTTCACTGCTGGTTTTCTGCTGTGATAAACATTTCTATAGTGTTTTCTGCCTAAAATAGTTTAGGTCGTAGCTGTAATATTGTCCATATGCCTGATTGCGTTTGTGACAAATATTTCTGTAGTATGTTCTGCCTAAAATCGTTTAGGTAGTAGCTGTAATATTCTCCATATTCCTGATCGTGCTTGTGGGCCTAGTTGTTTGTTAGAAGCTGTTTTCTGAGCTCATTGCCCAGGCCATCTTAGTTAGCTAAGACCATCCCCCACTTCAGTGAGAGTTTAGTGTTTATGGTAATTGTCTAGTTGGGTTGCCAGGTCTACGGCTTGGAGAAAGCACCTCATTGGTTCTTTTGAGCTTTTTTTAAAGTTGTTTCAGGTTTCAACTTTCTGTTACTTAAGAAGTTAATTTGAGTGTTTCAGCCATTACACACAGAGCTATCTGAGGAGGAGCACATGATCTGTGATATATAGCAATTAGTAGCCTGTTTTTTTTTTTTTTTTTTTTTTTGCTTATTTTTAGTACTTATTGCTTATTCTAGATATTTATAGCAATTTTATTGTATACTGCATACTTGTACTGTATTTTATAGCTATTGGCTCACTGCTGGTTTCTGCTGTGATAAACATTTCTGTAGTGTTTTCTGCCTAAAATAGTTTCCCACCCTCCCTTCCTATTGGCATCGTGTCTTTATACCTGCTGGCCTTGCAGTTGCCCACCTCTACTCTAAATTTGATCTTGGACAATTCTCCCAGTCTAATGTCATTAGTTCATTCTACCTAATACAGAGAGAACATCTGAGAAGGGCAACCCACTTAGTTTCTTTCCTTCTGTTCCTCCTTTCTCCGTTTCTTAAAAAATAAAAAAAATAAATAAATAAAATAAATTGCCCCAATATCCTTGTGTTCTGACTGTGCTTCTCAAACACTTTGGAAATATAGACTATACTTTAGTGCATTTATTAAAACTGTATTTGATTTAATATTGCTACAATTCAATGTCTCTAGGTTGCACTGCATTTGAATTGTTTTAGTGCTGTTTTAGCTGCTTTTCTGTATATATAGACTTTTCTGTATATGTAGACTAGCTACTTATTCTACTGTATTAGTGCCTCTTAAATCATTTTTCAGTTGTGCACGTGCCTTGCTTCATTTAAAAAGTTTTAAATTGCTAATTTTGTAGAATTTTAATTGCAGTTACTGATTAGAGCTACACACTCAAGTGCATTAGCCTTTTCTGCGTTTATTTACCATATTATTGCATTGTGTAGCCTGTTTTAACCAAAAAAAAAAAAAAAAACTATCTTGTTTGCTTGTTTCCCACCTTTCCTAGCTAGTATAGTCCAGATACCAGGTTTTTCTGGTTTCAGGACTTTATTTTCTGTGTTCAGAGCTATCCAGAACTTGCTGTGGTAGAGAGAAGTCCTACTGCTTACCAGTGGGAGTGGTGAGCATTGCACTGCCTATCTAACACTAGAGGAGAGGTTTCCAGCTCTGAAATTGTAAGTTTGTTAGCCATTTTGGGCTGATTTCTTTCCCTTTCAACTTTCTGGCTCAAAAACGCATGTGTTTGCGAGTTTTTCACATCATGCAGCACTGCAGGGCTACGGTTAAACTACTCCAGGTGCCAGAAAGTTTACTCTTCAAATTTTCTCTTAGAAATAGCTGGTTTCTCAGTAGTAGCACAAAAGTCTGAACCCCTGTGAATAGCACTTCCTCTAGAGCCTGCTGAAAAGCACTAAGAAGCCTCAAACTGATACAAGCACTCAACTCTCCTTGTTAATAAGGAGAAGTTAATCGTAGACACTAATCATCATCTTCTTCTGGCTGTCCCCGTTAGGGGTCGCCCCAGTGGATCATCTATTTCCATTTCTTCCTGTCCTCTGCATCTTGCTCTGTCACACCAACCACCTGCATGTCCTCTCTCACTGCATCCATAAACCTTATCTTAGGCCTCCCTCTTTTCCTGTTACGTGGCAGCTTCATCCTTAGCATCTTTTTCCCAATATACTCTGCATCCCTCCTCAGCACATGTCCAAACCAACGTAATCTTGCCTCTCTGGCTTTGTCTCCAAACCTTCCAACCTGGGCTGACCCTCTAATATACTTATTCCTAATCCTGCCCACCCTCGTCACAACCAGTGCAAATCTTAACATCTTTAACTCTGCCACGTCCAGCTCTGACTCCTGCCTTTTTGTCAATGCCACTGTCTCCAACCCGTATAACATAGCTGGTCTCACTACCCTCTTGTAGACCTTATCTTTCACTCTTACTGGTACTAGTCTGTCACAAATCACTCCTGACACACTTCTCTACCCACTCCATCCTGCCTGTACTCTCTTCTTCACCTCTCTTCCACACTCACCGTTACTCTGAACTATTGACCCCAAGTATTTAAACTCATCCACCTTCACCACCTCTACTCCTTGCATTCTCACCATTCCTCTATCCTTCCTCGCATTCACACACATATATTCTGTCTTAGTCCTGCTAACCTTCATTCCTCTTCTCTCTAGAGCATATCTCAATCTCTCCAGGGTCTCCTACACCTGTTCCCTATTCTCACTACAGATCACAATGTCATCTGCAAACATCATAGTCCACTGGGACTCCTGTCTGATCTCATCTGTCAACCTGTCCGTCACCATTGCAAATAAGAAAGGGCTCAGAGCTGATCCTTGATGTAATTCCACCTCCACTTTAAACGCATCCCTCACTCCCACCACAGACCTCACCGCTGTCACACTACCCTCATACATATCCTGTACCACTCTTACATATTTCTCTGACACTCCCGACTTCCTCATACAATACCACAACTCCTCTCTAGGCACCCTGTCATATGCTTTCTCTAAGTCTACAAAAACACAATGCCACTCCTTCTGACCTTCTCTGTACTTCTCCATCAACACACTCAACAAACATCACATCTGTAGTGATCTTTCCTGGCATGAAACCATACAGCTGAGCATATAATTGCAAAGTACCTTGCAAAGGTAAGGGAAAACAGCTCTTGTACTTTACAAAAAAAAGCACCTAAACAGACATGTCCAAGAGTCAGCTTCTGGTGATTTCTCCTGTCAACCTGGTGAATCTGGGCATACTGGGGCAATGCAGCAACTGCCTCATGTACACAGATAACCCTCTCCTCCTACCATCCAACACTACAGCCTGCAAGAGATGCACTTACATAGTCAAACTGGAAACAAAGCTCTCTCCAGCCAAGATTGTGCAAGACAGTCAAGAGGAGAAGGTTAACACCTGCACTACACCTCAAGCAATACAGAGCCTTTCAAAACCCACACCATCAACACCCACACATAGCAAAACTAAACCCAGATATGTGGAAGCCCTTAACATTAACCAGCCCAAGCAACAAGGACCTCTGATGCTGAAACTCAAACACCAGTCACAACCAAAGTGACACATAGCTCACAACACCAGTGTGCCATCCAACAACAGACCCTAAGGCAAGACAACGTACTCAACACTTTAGTCATAGGTGACTCTATAGTCAGGCACACGGATGTCCCACTCACCAGGCTGAACAAGGAGAAAATTACAGTCAGCTGCTTGTCGGCATCAGGATCTGCCAGATAACGCATGCACAAAAGTGACTCCACAACAAGTACAAATATGACTCTTTCATTGTCCATGTTGGCATGAATGACTTGAGATGTACCTCCCTGGACTACATGAAGAGAGATATGGAAGAGCTCTCGGATCATGTGGTCCAGGCAGGTATGACTCTAGCCCTGAGTAGCATCCTGCCTTCGCCCAGAATGATACCACAGTATAAGGACACAATGATGGACTTCAACAATGGACTAAGCTTCTGGTGTCATTCAAAGGAGATCCAGTATCTGTCTTCCTGGGATGACATGATCAACAAACCGCAATGCTACTCAATGCTAGAAGTCTACACCTCAAAATGCACTTTCTCAAGGCCCTCCTAAAAATGAAGAACATCGATATTTGTGCAGTAACTGAGACCTGGTTCAAGGCTCCCAGACAGCACTCTTACCACACTTTTCGGCCACCAAACCAAGACTGAAACACTAAAGATGGATGAGTGTCCATATTCTCCAAGGATATTCATACCTCCAGGCTAGTTGCCCAACACAATGCATCTGAAATTCTCCAGCTGCAATTAACACTAGGTAAGACTGCAATCCAAACTGTAGCTTGCTACAGATCCCTCACCATGCCCCAAGATTCTCACTATACCTTCTAAACAAACTGGAAAATATTAAGATACAACCAAACACCCTAATACTGGGTGATTTCAACTACCCTGCCATTAACTAGGAAAACTACTCGGTTACCAACACCTTTTCCCAATGGTTCTTGGAATTCATAAATGCCAACACCCTGGATCAGCTAATCCACTGTCCCACCAAGGGTTCCAATATCCTATACCTGGTCATTACCAACATGGGAGATAGATGCTACACACCAGTGGTCACCCCTCATTGGTCAGGTCTGACCATAAGATAATCACCCGTGACATCCACATCCCACCCTCACCCCCCAGTAAGGAAACCTCTGTAAAAATCTTCCCTAAAGCCAACTTCATGCTACTCAAGTCAGAAGTGACAATCTTTATGACACCCATGCAGACAGGAGCTGAAAGCTTGATTGCTGAATCCTACACTAAGGTACTGTACAAGCACATCCACTCATGCATGAATCGTGCCATCCCAAATATAACCAAGAAGCTCTCCTCCTAAACAAGGAAGCCAATTTCATGGTCCCCTGCAATAAGCTATACAACAGAAGGAATAAACTGTTGCAGAAAAGAGGAAAATCCCAAGATGCAAAAAACTCCCTTGCCAGCCTCAGTAAGAAGCGGAGATTCCTCATAAAATTATCCAAAGCTTGTTACGAAAATAAAATTGCCAAAGATTCCAAAGACAACCACCAGGCATTCTATAGTTATGTCAAGAATCTGAATGGCAATGCTCAAATCTGCTCTGAGCTACAACAGAATAGCATTAAATATACTGATCCCAAGGATATAGCCAATATCCTGGCAGATCAATTTAGTGCCAACTTCACCCCCTCTCACCCCCTAAAGGGCCCATCTCAATACCAAAAGATTGCCAATTTCTGGCAATCACGGCCACACAGGTAGAAACTGCACTCTCCAACGCTAAGAATACAGCATCCAAGGGACCAGATGACATCCTGGACCGTGTACTACATGAACTACAAAATGAACTGGCACCTCATCTAAGTGTCATGTTTAATCATAGCCTCACCTCAGGTTTCGTGCCCACTGAGTGGCCACAGCTGCAGTTATCCCACTCCACAAGGGAGGATCCACCTTTGATCCCAGGAAATACCGTCCCATCAGTCTGATGAACCTGATCTGCAAGGGCATGGAACACATTATCATGGAATTCGAATCAGTCTCCAGAGCTGTGGTCAAGGGTAGGGCCATCCACACAGCCTATCTGGACCTCACCAAGGCCTTCAACACATTCCCCACTCTGCAATCATAGATAAACTTACTAAACTGGGCATAAATTCCTACATCACTCAATGGGTTGCCAGCTGGCTTACTGACAGAACCCACACTGTCAAAGGAGCCAACTTCAAATCCAGCTCTAGATAATTGACATGTGGAGCACCTCAGGGTTCAGTCCTAGGTCCACTCTTGTTTGGCATCTACTTCTCTGAAGTACAGGCCAACACTAAGGGACTCTGGCTAACAAAGTTCCCTGATGACTGCAAACTGGGAGCCATTACTGAATCCCCAAATGATGTGGATATTCTACAAAAGGGCCTTACAGAAACAGATAATTGGTGCCAGAGCCATGGGCTCAAGCTTAATGCCAAGAAATGTACAGTTATCCCCTTTGGGAAAAAACATGTACCCATGAATTACCACATAGGTGGCAGTACAGTAAACACCAAAAGTGTGATGAGAGACTTGGGGACACAGGTGGACTGTGGCCTCACCTTCGATAACCACATCAGCACAACAGTCAGGAAATCCTATGTGGCACACCTCATCTGTAAGGGCTTTTCATCTAGAAAAAACGAGGTCATTGCCCCACTGTATTCATCCCTCATTAGACCCATTTAGAGTACAATTCCCCATTTGGTATGTATCTCACAAGACATCTGCAACAGCTGGAAAGACCGCAGAAACACCTCACTAAAAGAATCACAGGCCTAAAGCAGATGCCATATGCTGACCATCTAAAAAAACTCCAGCTATACTCTGTAGCGTATTGTCTACTCAGAGGTGAGCCCTGCTTAACATACAAGGCCATGTCAAACCCTGAGCTGTTGGACATGCTCCATATAAAGAAATCCCAATTCCTCAGAGCCTCACGTGCCAGGGATCTAAACCTTGTCATAACAATAAACAAAACATGCTGGAGGGATAAGTTCCTGACCCAGAGACTCCCCGTATCCTGGAAAAGGCTGCCCATACATGTCAAGCAGAGTGCCTCCTTGGCCCTCTTCAAAAGGAACCTTGACGATTGGATGGGAGATATGAAATTCACCCCGGGGATCACGTCAGTCACCCTGCTAGACAGAGGTCCAGGGAAGTAAATATTGTGGGAAGAAATATCCAAGGAATTGTTATGGCTAGGCTTGTATAGGCCACAGGGCTGATAGCCTAGTATCAACCTATGAACCTATAAACCTATAAATATCTGAGTCTATTTTTCAGTTATCACATAAGGCTAATAATGCATGGTGTCACATCGGTTTCTTCTTCTTCATGCAGTTCACTGCAATGTCAATGAAGCAAGCAGATGTATCAGTTCAGTTCTCTTGTATGTCTTTATTTAACACTTGCTGTGGGTTAAATAAATTACCCCAAATGAAGCCAAAAACATCTTTATTACCATCATGAACTGCAGGCAGTATTAAAACTGCCTCTTACAGAAGCTTTACTTCTAAGTCATAATATTCTATTTACTTACATGTACATGTTGAAAGCTGAGGGCTGTCAAAGTACCTAGTGTATTATGAAATCATTTCTTGAGTAACATGCAAGCAGCAGGAAAAAGGGGTCCGTATTGAAATGTCAGCACTCAAACTGATTGCTGAAATTTCAGAAAACAAAAGACAGAAAACACAGGAAAAGAGTGAATTTTGAAAATCAGTCTTCTTTAAATTTATTTTTTCAGGAGGATTGCCCCTTGATTACCCCCCAAACTCATATCTACTAATGCTGAGATCATCATACCTCAGAGAAAAGGGAGTATTCTGGAAACTGGCATCTTGGACTTGACATAAATCTGTTCTTTTGGCCATTCACTCTACCAGACCTGGTCTATCTGGTTCTGATATTTCAAATGGTTAAGGGAAAAAGAATACTAGATGAATTCTGTGACTGTCTCTGGCTATATAAGCAATAATTCCAAACAGAATATATGTTATTGGGGAAATAACCCAGCAACACTGGCTGAGTGCATCTACACCCTTGGAAGTGCAACATTACTCCAAAGACCCCCCCCCCCCACTGGAAGAGATCTGCTAAATACTTTTAAGTATATTTTATAAATATAGATAGGTAGATATAGGATATATATATATATATATATATATATATATATATATATATATATATATATATATATATATATATATGGATTCACTTTATATCCTTGAAATACTGAATTATCGAAATTCAGTATTTCGAGGCTATAAACTCGAAACCTGAAAACAATGAAAACTCAGAAGTCCGAAATTCAAAATCTCGCACACCGGAGATTTTGAATTAGTGCTTCTACACACACACACACACACACACACACACACACACACACACACACACACACACACCTTCCTCCCCACACACAAACACAAGCTTTCTACAACATAAAAGAAGGGGAGAAAGCCCCTTGCACCCCCCACACACCCCTACTTAAATATTCTAATTCTGAGGTCACACTATGTACAAGTACACACAAAACACCACCACACAAGCTACATTCTCCTGGCACATGCATACATCACAGCAACAAAACATACTAACACACACTACAGCCATTACCCAAAACCCTTAACAAATAAACACTTAACTGAATCCACAACCACAGCGAAACACCGGAAGCGCTAATTCAAAAATCTCCTGTGTGCGAGGTTTTGAATTTTGCGCTTTTGAGGTTTCATTGTTTTCAGGATTCCACTTTATGGGCTCAAAATACTGAATTTTGATATTTCAGTATTTCAAGCTTCTAAAGTGAATCCAGATATACACATAGGGATCCCTTTCTAATACTCGAATGGCCATATCATCGAGTTTCATTCTTCCAAGATGAAAATCATGAAAATGAAATACCTAAATGGCAATTTTTTCCCAGGGCAAGTAAACAATTGCCCAACATGCTCTCTTTCTACATTGTAGTGTGATCCCGGAGTTCATGTATATAGCTGGGTGGGTGTGGGGGAGAAGCCCCCCACATTGGGTGGTGTGGAGGAGAAACCCCACAAATTTGGGGTCTGGTGGTGTAGCCCCCATCTAGCTGGGTTTTATTTACTTTGGTGTGTGTTTCATTAAAGTTTGGGCAAGTGTTTACTTGCTCTGGGAAAAATTCATCATTCGGGTATTTCATTTTAGCGATTTTCATTTTGCAAAAATGAAATTCGATGATATGGCCTTTCGATTATTAAAAGTAGATATATATCTTAAACTTGCTGTAACAAGAAATTGAAGTTGGAAGAAGCCTTTCATATCCAAAGTATGTTATTTAAGTATTTGATCTTTATAATCCCCACACATATATAGACAGACAGACTCACATGCATATACAAAGAAACACAGTCACACATACAGATCAGACAGGCAGACTGACTTTTGCATTTATACACATAAACTCTCTCTCTGACAAACACACACACAAACACCAAGCAGTTACATTATGAGGAAATAAATGAAAAAAAAATCACAGAATGGAAGACATTACAACTCCCTGCCCTCCCCATATGTTTCTTTACTGCCACACATTTTGCCAGCTCATGCTGCGCTGTGCTTGACAGAGCAGAACCTGAATTTGCTGGTAAATGACTGAGGATTAATGTCAGTCATACTTCCAGGTTTAAGAGTTTTATACTTCTTGTGCTTTAACAACTCTGTGCTGATGGACAGCCTGTAGTCAGTATGGTCTCTCCTTCTCAGTGTCATACACACACAAAAGCATACTGATGGACACACACACACAAGCATACTGATGGACACGCACACACAAGCATACTGATGGACACGCACACACAAGCATACTGATGGACACGCACACACACACAAGCATACTGATGGACACGCACACACAAGCATACTGATGGACACGCACACACAAGCATACTGATGGACACGCACACACAAGCATACTGATGGACACGCACACACAAGCATACTGATGGACACGCACACACAAGCATACTGATGGACACGCACACAAGCATACTGATGGACACGCACACACAAGCATACTGATGGACACGCACACACAAGCATACTGATGGACACGCACACACAAGCATACTGATGGACACGCACACACAAGCATACTGATGGACACGCACACACACACAAGCATACTGATGGACACGCACACACACACAAGCATACTGATGGACACGCACACACACACAAGCATACTGATGGACATGCACACACACAAGCATACTGATGGACACATGCACACACAAGCACACTGATGGACACACACACAAGCATATTGATGGACATGCACACATAAGCATACTGATAGACACACACACACACACACAAGCATACTGATGGACATGCACACACTAGCATACTGATGGACACACACAAGCATACTGATGGAGACACACACACAAGCAAACTGATGGACATGCACACACTAGCATACTGATGGACACACACAAGCATACTGATGGAGACACACACACAAGCAAACTGATGGACACGCACACACAAGCATACTGATGGACACGCACACACAAGCATACTGATGGACACGTACACACAAGCATAATGATGGACACGCACACACAAGCATAATGATGGACACACACATGCAAGCATACTGATGGACACACACACACACACACACACACACAAGCATACTGATGGAGACACACACACAAGCAAACTGATGGACACGCACACACAAGCATACTGATGGACACGCACACACAAGCATACTGATGGACACGCACACACAAGCATACTGATGGACACGCACACACAAGCATACTGATGGACACGCACACACAAGCATACTGATGGACACGCACACACACACAAGCATACTGATGGACATGCACACACACAAGCATACTGATGGACACATGCACACACAAGCACACTGATGGACACACACACAAGCATATTGATGGACACGCACACACAAGCATACTGATGGACACGCACACACAAGCATACTGATGGACACGCACACACAAGCATACTGATGGACACGCACACACACACAAGCATACTGATGGAGACACACACACAAGCAAACTGATGGACACGCACACACAAGCATACTGATGGACACGCACACACAAGCATACTGATGGACACGCACACACAAGCATAATGATGGACACACACATGCAAGCATACTGATGGACACACACACACACACACATACAAGCATACTAATGGACACGGACAAAGCCCCCCCCCCCACACACACACACACACTATAATTTCTTTCTTTTTTTATTTACCTTGCTTAAAATTGTACATTTGTTAAACAGCAAAACGCTGTTTAGTGAGTGTAAATGATATCTGCATTTGTTTTTTACCTGTCCAAGCTTCAGAGCAGCTTAATATGCTTTTGCGAAGCAGCAGACTTGTTTTTTTGCAGGCATAACCATGTATTTACACACTGCTGAAAATTGTTCATTCAGCAGTCAGGATGCAGTATACAGTCTGCCCACTGCCATTAGGAGTTACCAGAATATGTTGGACTTTTGTGCTTTAAACTGACAAGAATATGCAGATGCTTAGACTACTGATTCTGTTCTCCAGTTTAAGAAGGTGACTAACTCACTATCAAGCTGAGTCTGCATTATGTAATAAGAATCAATATTCATCCAGTAATATACTTCTGCGGTGGTGCAGCGGTAGCGTTGTTGCCTCACAGCAAGAGGTTTTCCCGTTCGATTCTCGGCTTGGGTTGGGAGTGCCTTCTGTGTGGAGTCTGCATGTCCTCCCCGCGGTTGAGTGGGCGTTCGAAAGACATGCATTGAATGGGCGTGCCTTCATTGAAGGTTGGGCTTTGGGCTGGCAACTCAACACCATAAAAAAAAAACAAAAAAAAAAAACTGCCAATCATTAGCAGACCGGAGTTCCGCTGTGTCGACCCCTAACCGGGAAAAGCCGAAAGAGAAACAACAACATTCATCCAGTAACATGATTTATTGCCAAGAGAAAAGTCCATTTTCCACAATGAATATTGTACCATATTCCACTATTAGAACAAAGCATCAGTTTTATAATATGTGAGAGTATATGGCAAAGGAGGCAAATTGTTTATATAAGATTCTTATTTGGTTGGACTGGCTCACATTTGATTTGAGCATCTAGAGATTTTACTACTACCAATTCACACACTTCTGCCTGGTATAGCTTGCCTTCTTACTTATAAAACCCATAAAAAAATAACAGAGAGCAGTGAATAACTCATAGATGTGGGGAAGTTCCTTACAGGACAGTCGTAGAATGGAGAACATTCTTGCTTAATGGAATATTCAACATTGCAGCTGCTGAATTATCATTAAATGTATTCTACATGGTCGTGCAAGCCTATGGCATCTATGGAAAACACTGATGAGTGCATCTAGCTGACCTATCAAGCTTAACTTTGCAAGAAGTGTTAAGCTTCATAATATATATTAGCCCTCAAAATGTTATATATATAGACCTCAAAATGTATATATATATATATATATATATATATATATTTTTTTTTTTTCACTTTACAATCTCAAAATACTGAAATCATGAATTTCAGTATCTCGAGACAAATGTGTCGAAAGTACAATACACTGAAACTTCAAATAACCAAACACCACAATACTGAAACGTCATATCAAATTTTCAGTATGTGACGCTCTGTGTTTTAACACATCCTCTACCATACAAGCAAATACACATACAACTTCCTCTCCACACTACAACAAACATAGCACACAAATGAAACTCAACTAATCTACATATAAGCAGGGCAGCAAGCCACCCTGCGTCTCCCACACCTCGCTATTTACATATAAAAACTCTGAGGTCGCACTATCAAGAATAAGACATCAAACCCACTGTTATGCACTCTATACTTCCGTTGCACAAACACACATTAAATATGTACAAACATCACCATTTTAATACTTACACACACACTCTATTACCTACCCACCCTAACCTACACTTAAATAATAACAAATCCCTACCCAAAACCCTTAAACAAAAACACTTACCTAAATCTCTGAGTATAACCACACAACGGCAGCCATCTCTATATCCCAAACCACAGTACACCTTAAAGACACAGCAAACCACAACTAAAACAGTGCACCGCTTTCAACATTTTCATCTTGAGATACTGAAATTCATGATTTAAATATTTCAAGACTGTAAAGGGAATGTATGAATATATATATATATATATATATATATATATATATATATATATATACACATATATATATATATATATATATATATATATATATATATATACAAACACTGCTTTACATGGAATTAATGCTGGATTTGTGAATCACATTTTTTAGCTAGACTCTCCACACTGTGGCCATTTTACTTTGCAGTTCTGAAATTTTAGGTTTTTCTGTTGTGTGCTGTACTACAATGTTATATGCCTGTCTTGTAGAAGGGGCAAGATAAATTACTTGTCTTGTCACCCAGACTATGCCTGGAAAAGGTCATTAATGACTGGTGTAATTGTTCTGTTAAAAAAAATAATAAATATATTAAGAGCAAATTAATAACTTCCAGCAATATCAGTATCAATTTAAATATTCTTTTTGATTAAAGATGAATGAAATTATGATGACAGGAAAGGCAAAATTAGTTTCCAGGTTTAAAGAGTGCAGTTTCCATTAGCTCCATTTTAAGGTTAAAAGCTGACTTTTATCTGTAATGTTCTTATGTAAAATTTAGTTATGCATTTTCTACATATTTATGTATTTTTTATCATGATATTTGTGCATTTATATATGTTTACAAACATACTATTGGACACATTTTAAAGTAGTTGTAAATACACCTTTAAGGGAGTGGAATTTTATTTTATTTATTTTATTTTATTTTACATTTGTTGACCAGGCTAGTCCAACTGGATACATGTCCATTTTCAGTGGAGGCCCGGGGAGAAAAGCTCCAGTTAATAGTATATTATAAAACATACTAAAAACATACATTTAAGTTAATGGCTTTATGCTAATTATTAGGGGTTTACTTATAAACTGAGTAGGCTGGGTTTGAAAATGCATTCTGATGAAGTTTCTATTTGGGAAACAAAAAGTGCTTTAATAAAAAAACTAGTTTGGAGTGGATTTTGGACTTGGTTCCTCTGTAGTTGTTATTTTTATAAGGCTGTGTGGATTTTCAAGAGTTATTTTAAAACTGCAAATAAATAAATAAATAAGTTAAACACTGAAGTCAGTCTAGTTCCAGTAGCAATGCAGAACAGAGTCAAAGCCCAGCTAAATAAAATGGTGCAGCAAGGTGTAATTTGTCCAGTTAAAAACAACAACTGTATGGGTATCCTCCATGGTCGTTGCTCATAAGAAAAGCTCAGATGATATCAGAATATGCATTGATCCTTGAGATTTGAACAAAGCACTGAAAAGACCTCATCATCCAATGCCTACATTCAAAGAAGTCACTGCTCTTATGCCAAATGCCATTTTTTTCTGTCTTAAATGCAGAGAGTTCATTTTGGCAAATTTTGCTCGATAAAAAAATCTTCATTGCTAACCACCTTCAGTACTCCTTTTGGCAGGTACAGATTTTCAAGAATGCCATTTGGGATAAATTGTGCCAGTGAAGTCTTCCAGCATGCAATAGAGCAACTTTTTTTCTGGGTATGTGTGTCCTATTATAGCAAATGATATTATAGCGGGAGGTAATGGTGAAGCTTAGCATGACAGAAATCTCAAGAAAGTTCTGTAAAGACCACGTGAAATGAATCTTAAAATGAATGCTCAGAAGTGCATCTCCAGGTTAGGAGAAGTTACTTTTGTTGGTCATTTATTTATCAGTTCAAGCTTATGACCAGATCCTTCCAAGCAAACTGCTATTCTTGAGATGCCAGTTCCAGACAATGTTCAAGCCTTAGAATGTTTTCTTGCCATGGTTAACTACCTAGGCAAGTTCATTCTACACTTGAGCCAACTTTCATTACCACTTAGAGAGCTGACATGCAAAGATGCATCTTGGTCATGGTCAGAACACCACCAGAGAGCATTTGATGTCCTGAAACAGAACATTGCTAGTCCACCAACTCTCAGCTACTATGCTGCTCACAAACCAGTTACTCTTTATTTTGATGCTTCATAGTTTGGTCTTAGTGTAGTCATTCTTCAAGTGGGTAGACCAGTAGCCTATGCATCCAGAACTCTAACCCAAACTGACATTCAGTATGCACAGATAGAGAAAGAGCTCTTGGCAATTGTGTTTGCATGTTTGATGTTCCATGATTATATTTATGGTAGTCCTATCCAAATTGAAATGGCTCAACAACCTCTAATCACTATTTTGAGAAGGCCTATGTATACAGCTCCAGCCAGATCACAACACACGATGCTCAAATTGCAAAAAAATAATTTCAATCTTGTCTGCACAAAAGTCAAACTTCTTTATCTTGCTGATACATTATCCAGATCACCAAGAAGTACCACTGAACAGCATGAAAAAGAAAAACTTGATTTTGAAGTCATGGAAGTGAGAAAATTTTCTTTCAAATATCTTAATGAGCTTAGAAGTCATACATCCACAGATCAAGTTCTTCAGAAACTCAACCACTTTATCAGTCAAGGATGGCCATAAAAGCAATCGTGTTTACCAGTAGACTTGCAACCTTATTTTCTTTAGAGATGAGATTTTACTTGACAATGGTATCATCATGAAAGGTCCAAATGTGATTGTTCCAAAATCATTACATTCTTGCATCATAGCCACCCAGGAGTTGATTCTACCAAAGGAACAGTGAGAACACTGGTATTGTTGCCTTCTATGTCACAAGACATCGAGAGAGTACTTTCATCTTGTTCTGTATGTAATAGTACTAAGCCATCAACAGAAAGAACCACTTCATCTAAACCAGATACCTAAATTACCTTGGCTGACTGTAGCTACAGACATTTTCAAATGAAATGATCAATATTACTTTGTGTTAACAGACTCTTATTCCAAGTGGTTTGGGATTTACCTACTTCCTAACCTAGTGTCCAGTACTATCATTACTAAGATGAAGTATCATTTTGCAGTACTATCATTACTAAGATGAAGTATCATTTTGCAGTACTATCATTACTAATATGAAGTATCATTTTGCAGTACTATCATTACTAAGATGAAGTATCATTTTGCAATACTATCATTACTAAGATGAAGTATCATTTTGCAGTACTATCATTACTAATATGAAGTATCATTTTGCAGTACTATCATTACTAATATGAAGTATCATTTTGCAGTACTATCATTACTAATATGAAGTATCATTTTGAAGTCCATAGTAGCCCACACAAAGTTATTTCTGACAATGGTGCACATGCCAGCAGTTCAATAGATTTGCTGAAGAGCCAAATGGTTTGGCAGAATGTGCAGCTTGAAGTGCAAAACTGTTACTAGAGAAGATGAAACTAGACAATAGGGTTGTTTTCTTGAATCCCTTGAATCTCAGAAATGTTCCTCATGGTAAACATCTTGGTTCTCCTGCACCAGGACCACACTACCAATCAGTAGTCCATTATTGGTTTCGTGTGTCAAGAACAACAGATCAGTGAAAGTTAATCTGTTAAAGATGCACTTATCCCAGAAGTCCTATTATGATAAGACCAACAAACTGCTCAGTCCATTACAAGAAGGGAAGATAGTAAGGATGCAGAAATCCAGAGTTTTTGATCAGACTGGTGTCATGAAAAGTGCATGTCCAGAGCCAAGATCGTACATTGTGGAATCGGAAAGAGCAAAATTAAACAGAATCGGAAACATTTGAACCCGGTGTCTGCAGCTGTATTGCAGTATCATCAGAGTGAGTTATCTAGCATCCAGTTCCAGAGGATGTTCCAGAAATATCCCTGTTCCTGAGAAGAATCCCAAAACTCCTGAAGCAAGTTGTTCATCAATGGCTGCCCTGTTGCTAAACCCAGTTCTGATTGCTATATCACTAGATCAGGTTGCATTTCCAGACCATATTCCAGATACACTTGGACATGAATGTTGTGTTTATTTCTTATTGTCAATGCAGTTGCATGTTTCTTTTCAAATGTCATTATATTGTGGGCAATTCATTAAAGAGGGAGGATGTAGATCAATATGTATGTACACCTTTAAGAAGCTTTCTAGGAGCTTGCGCAAGTGTATAAATACTGAGCATGTGTGAGCCTAACTGCCATTTTGCAGTAAGCTGTAGAGATGTAAGCATGTGTGTCTGTGTAGTCTATCACTTAATCAGTTTGTTTATTTTTTGTACCACTGCTATACATCCTGTTTCTTTTTAATAAAGCATATAAATGAACTACCCTGCCTGTTCATCTTTAATGGGAAACAAGAAGAGCAACATGTGTGTTGTGAAAGCATAGAACTGAATGTATGCTGAGATACGTAAGGTAGGTTACAGTACCAGAATGCATGTGGGTATGTTACAGTATACATGGACCTATCCCATAGCTGATGCCAAAGGTGCACCTAGTGCTATATATTTTCAAAATGGAGTAACTGCTATAGATAGATAGCATGGAACAGATGTGTGACAATACATTTGTGGATGTTCTTTTTGATAGTCCTGTCATTTGGCAGTTTGTAAAGGGTTTGTCCTCACTAGCCACAACTACAAAGAAACTGTTCCTTGAATATTCTGCAAAAACATGTTCCAATGGTGGTGTAGCTCTCTTTGACAGTATCTCTGCTACATCTATGTGACACCACAAAATCTTAAAGGTTTTCACACAGCCTTCCATGCTCTGAATGCTGTAACATAAAATTTCCCTATTAGAAATAGCTAAGCACTACCTCAAAAATGCTCTGCTGAGCACAATATCCATGTAGGGGGACCAAAAGTCATGTCTCTTGTATTTTTGTGCTGGGAGTCTGCTTTTGCTCTGCCACACCTCTCCGTTTGAGTTTCAGACTTCATATCCTTCAGAAAATGCATGCTAACAGAAATCCTGCTATTTTAGCAAGTTTCTAAGAGCAATGTTTAAAATCTGTTCCTATTTTTGGGCCTTTGTACCCCCTCATTACATTATGCTTTGTCCAGATTTCTTGTGCTAAGACGGTGAGAGGTATGCAGTCTGCTACATGGTTTTGGCTGGTTTACACAGTATTCTCTCCAATACATGTATCTGCAGATTGTGGAGCATGGTGCTGATCTGCATACCTACCTTATACCTGGTCTACTAACAGTGGAGGAGCAGTGTACTTACTTACTCATGGTTACCAAAACACTGAGAGGTATGCAGTCTGCTACATGGTTTTATCTGGTTTACACAGTATTCTCTCCAATACATGTATCTGCATATTGTGGAGCATGGTGCTGATCTGCATACCTACCTTATACCTGGTCTACTAACACTGGAGCAGCAGTGTACTTACTTACTCATGGTTACCAGGACACTGAGAGGTATGCAGTCTGCTACACAGTTTTGGCTGGTTTACACAGTATTCTCTCCAATAAATGTATCTGCAGATTGTGGAGCATGGTGCTGATCTGCATAACTACCTTATACCTGGTCTACTAACAGTGGAGCAGCAGTGTACTTACTTACTCATGGTTACCGGGACACTGAGAGGTATGCAGTTTGCTATACGGTTTTGGCTGGTTTACACAGTATTCTCTCCAATACATGTATCTGCAGATTGTGGAGCATGGTGCTGATCTGCATACCTACCTTATACCTGGTCTACTAACAGTGGAGCAGCAGTGTACTTACTTACTCATGGTTACCAGGACACTGAGAGGTATGCAGTCTGCTACACGATTTTGGCTGGTTTACACAGTATTCTCTCCAATACATGTATCTGCAGATTGTGGAGCATGGTGCTGATCTGCATACCTACCTTATACCTGGTCTACTAACAGTGGAGCAGCAATGTACTTACTTACTCATGGTTACCGGGGCACTGAGAGGTATGCAGTCTGCTACATGGTTTTGGCTGGTTTACACAGTATTCGCTCCAATACATGTATCTGCAGATTGTGGAGCATGATGCTGATCTGCATACCTACCTTATACCTGGTCTACTAACAGTGCAGCAGCAGTGTACTTACTTACTCATGGTTACCGGGACACTCAATGAATTGTGCAAATGTTTGTGGTGCCAGTGTCATGCAGTCACAAGCTATTTTTATGAATCCCAGTCTCTAAGTTTTCATTGCTTTTCCCTTGCCCAGTACCTCTAGGAGGCAGAATTCCTGCTCTTCTAAACTTTGACCAGGAATTAGCAAAACACCTTCAGTTACCAATATTTTATAACTTCAAGTTCTACCAAGTGATAACCCCTTCACTGTTTACTGTATCTTTAAGAGTCACTGCATATTGGCTAAAGCCCTGACACTGATATTATGATTACTGAAAAATGACATTTAAGCAAATATGAAAGTATAAATGAATGAATAAATACACAAATGAACTCTAATGGACATATGCAAAGAAGGAAAAATGTATATATGAATGAATAAATGCATGTGCATACAAACTCTTGTAGGTAAGAAGAAAATCTTACTATATTATAATATAATAGAAGGGGTGATGGTAAAAGTATTTAGACACAACCAGCAAGATCAAGGGGCAATAAAGTACCCCCAAAAGGAAAGAAGCATAAACAATGTCCTGCCATTCAGCCACAATGAAATTCTTATTCATGTTTTACATAGAGTACAATACAGTTAAAGGTGGAATTAGTGATTCTAAATGTCACAAATGGAATATGAGATCTGAACTTGTCATACGAATGCTACAAAGGTTAATCTTATATGGATTTACATAGTTTTCTCAGGGTACTGTTTCTTGCATCCAAAGACATACAGTTGAACGTGGTTATTTAAAAAAATATCTCTCGGATTACATACTACATAAAAGAAATAGTGCTATAAAGGAGCAAACAAATAATGTACGTGAAATAAACATTTTCACAGAAATTAAACTTTCCCTGCTTCTTCATTATCTATACAAGTCCATGTCCTGCTTACAGAAATGGATAAATAATTTAGGATTGTTTTTAGAATTAGCATTATTAATATTAACAGCCTATTGTTTACAATAACCTTGAAGCAAATTCATTTATTGACTACTGCAAGATTAAAAAGCCTCCACCTGTTATGTCATTGTGATATAATACACTACTATCTACCCATAAAGCAGATCTCTATAATAATAGAAGAATCAGCTATTTCATGCATTGCTGAAGGTCAACATTATTAACTACCTATACTAAATAACCTTGTTGTCCCTTACAGGAATCTTACTTCCCTTCGCTCAGCTAACAAATTACTAGTGGCCACCCTCAAAACACACAATAAAGCTGGGGTCTCCTTGTTTACAAATACCATTGGCTCACACTGGAATAAACTCCCCATAGAACTGACCACTCTAGGCTCATCACAACTGTTCAGAAAACAACTAAGAAACTATTTTAAAACTCACTGGCTATGCCCTTGCTCAAATCCTGACTGATCTCAGCTTCCATCTCTCTTTTCAACTCTTTCCACTACTCTTCCTCATGTCCCTATCACTACGTTTACCCCCTCTATACTTCACCTACCATCCACTTGGATATTACTTCTCCCATATATTTTCTTCTCTTTATATTACTGCAACCTATTATCTCACCTTGTATCTAAATCTCCCAGCTGTTGAAAGCTGTTTCTTTAAACTCGTGCCCCGACACAAATGTCTAACAAATTTGTTAATACTGTAAATAGTTGAATAGAGTCTTTGTGAGTTACTTGCTTTATTTCTTCATTAATTACTCTTCCAAGGATTTTGTAATTGAATTTCTATCGTATTGTGCTTTTTTTTTGCTTATTTTTGTCATTATTATTTACTAGTATATAGTGGAGCTTTTCTCCTCGGGCCTCTGCTGAAAATGGACATGTATCCAGCCAGACTAGCCCGGTCAACAAATGTAAAATAAAAATAAATAAATAAATAAATGCTTAGAATTAAAGTAGTCTGTCTGCAAAATATTTAACATTTTTTTCAAGTGCTAGACAGTGATGTAGTCTGGGGGTATCCTTTTTTTTGTACTCATCTCCCAAAAAAATCATTGTAATGATGACTGATTTCTTTTCATATACCATAATAAGTTTCATACCAAACACTGCAAAAGCAGATCTAAGAATTCCTCAGGAAAAGAGATTGTTCAAGTGGAAACACTGAAAAAAGGGAAATTAAATGTTAATTAAAATGTGGAGGAGAGCGAATTTCATTAAATCACTGAAGGCAGAAAAGACAAGTATGTATGAGAATGAACATAGTTTTGGTTGTGCTGTTAAAGTAATATCCCATATGTTGTTCATTCAGCACAAAGCCTAGCCATAAACCATCAGGCATCATGTTTAAAATGTATTAGAAGTTTCTCTAGAAGCCTTAACCTGTGACTGAGAATTTCCTGTGCAAAAATGTAATGGTCCAACACTGTTTTTTAGTTGCAGATTCACACCACCTCACAGGGGCTTCAGTCTTCCCAGAGTTGGTTAGTCTCATGCAAAATCACTATTCAGTGGTTGGGTGGCAGGGTTAATAGTGTTTCAACTGATGGCCATTATCCAGGTAGCCATGAAGGAAGTTTTGTTCCCCTCTTCTCCACCATAACACCTCCTTATAGCTTTTGCACATATAGCCCTTGTCTCTAAAGGCCGAGTGTTTGGCCACTCCCTACAGCAGGCTTATCTGCATTAAAGAACAGATCCTACCACCAGGCAGGCTAACTATGGAGCAGCTCTGGGCAATCTATCCCAAGCTTCTTGGTGAGATGAGGGATTTTCTCTCAGTTCTATTCTCACCACTCAGTGAGAGAAACATGCATTGGACCCCATTGGTGCTTGATATGCATCTACCCTTACTAGAAGTGTAAGCAACACAGTGGATCAGACTGTATCCTTCTACACAGGATACGCAAATGCAGATCTGCCTCTCACTAATACCCTCCCCTGATGACTACCCAAGCAACAGGATATCTAACTTATCGGGGAACATCTAGATCATAGTTATGACTCAATTCATCTAAGCCACCAATACAGTGGTGATAAATAAATTAACCTTTCTATCTGAAAACAAAATTATAATATAAGTAAAGTTTGCTTATGAATTGCTACATCTATATTTATCTGTTGGCAAAATGCACAAGAAAATTGCAATTGCGCCACAAAGCCAAATGATATGTCAGAACCTTTGTCTTAACAATAGTCATGGAAAGGAGTTCTCCAAGAGGGGGATATAATTACAAGAAAGTTTCATAAAAATGAAAACAAAAGTTTAAAGATAAGAAAAACACAAAAGGCTAAGCACCAGAAACCTCTGCAGCTATAAAAAATGAAAAACAGGATACACACAAAGCTGCTGAGAAAAGGCTCCAGAATCCACGATAGTCTTAAAAAATACCAAGGAATATGCTGTGCAGAACTGCTTTATTACAACACAGTAGCGCTTTCACAGAATGCTTCTCTTCTGGTGTATAACTAAATGCAAAAAGCTACACCTTAAATAACCAGGTGAAATAATCACATGATACATTCTTTTTAATATTTAAAGGAAGAAATAAAATCAACCTTAAAAACATGTATATATACTATTATTGAAACAATACACTACATAAAAAATATATACAAATATATATATAAAAGACATATAACAAATTGCCATCTACAATAATACTTTAATATAAAAAGAACAACAAAAACTATCTATATAAAGCCCTTTTGCTGAGAACAGGTTTCATGGGCACATGATCATTCAAACCGTGACCATAATTAGATCTTAACATCACTATCCATCTAGCCTCTACCCTCTTCTGTTCTAGCTCTAATATCACCCACCCTTGCATTCTCATATGTCCTAGAGACCACCATAAACAAAAATTTTTTATGTTGTACCCACATATTTTGTACATGTTTAGCTAAAGCATTGATATTACTCCCTTTACCTATATGATAGTTGTGCTCTCTTATTCTGTCTTTAAGGGCGCGATCTGTCTTGCCTACATAAAAACATTTGCAGACAGTGCAAATAGCTAAATAAACAACGTGCATGGTTTCACAATCAGCCTGCACCCTAATATCATATACTTTACCTGTGTCTGGATGCACAAAAAAAGGCTCTTTATTAATGTACCTACATTGTGAACATTTGCCACATGGTCTAGTACCTGGTGCTGTCAAGACATTCTTAGTTTCCTTAACATTACATAACCTTCTCCTTAAATTTTTATTATTCTTGAAAGTAAACTGAGGTCTAGGACCTATGATTTCACTTAATTGTGGATCTGTTAACAGAATATCCCAATGTTGATTAATAATCTCTGTATACCTCCTTACATCCTTAGAATAAGGAATACAGACCTTAATATTGTTGATCCTTTTAGTGTTACCACAAGAAAATCTTTTTGAAAAATACGGTTTGGCCGTAGTTTCTCTCACTTTGGAGACGTGGGTAGCATTATATTCTACCAGCCTATGATCATAGCCCCTCACAGTGAGCTCATTAATAGTTCTAAATTTCTGTTCTTCAAATTCACAACTCTTTACACTTAATCTAGAAGCCCTATAAAATTGGTTCTGGGCCACATTTCTAAAAATAAACTCTGGATGCATGCTATCCCTAGATAATAGACTATTAACATAACATTCCTTTCTATATAATCTAGTGGATATCATATTGGAACTATCCCTTTCTATTATCACATCCAAAAAATTAATACTGACATCTGAATAATTCAAAGTAAACCTCACAAATGGGGTAGTGCTATTAATGTACTTTACAAAGCTCATTAATTCTGAAACAGAGCCTCTCCATAAAATGAAGAGGTCATCTACAAACCTTCTATAGAAATTAATTAAATCTTTGAAAGGCCCTTCATCCAAAAAATCTGCCTCCCATTTCATCATAACGGCATTCGCATAACTATTTGAGCATGCACTCCCCATTGCCTCACCATTCTTCTGCCAATAAATCTGGTCATAAAATAAAAATACATTATTCATAAGAACTATGGACATCAACTCAATATACAACTCAACTTCATTGGCACTATATAAACAACTTTTTGTCAGCTGTTCCTTCAAAAAATCTAGCCCTTTATCATTGGGAATGACTGTGAATAATGAAACAACATCAAGAGTAACAAACAAATATTCCATATTCAGCTTACCACTATTAGTACCTTCATACAAATCACAAAGAAAATGTTCTGTATCTTTATGAACATAGGTCGAATTATCAATTAAAGGTTTCAATTTTCTCTCTAAAAATATTGAAATACTCTCCGTACACCATCCCCTCCCCACAACAATAGGACGCATAGGGGGTCTAATTAAGTTCTTATGCAGCTTGGGTAATCCTTGTATAATAGGAACAGTATAATGGAGTACATTAAGAAACTTAAAGAGATCATCTGTCAATAACTCAGCTTGCTTTAAGCATTTTAACTGCTCGTTAACTGATACAACCATTAATTGCATAAGTTCTCTAGTTATTTTTTCATAATAATTAACATTATTCAGCATTTCATACATCAGACATTCATAATCTTGTCTATTGAGTAAAACAATCCCCCCACCTTTATCAGCTGGTCTAACTACAATATTAACATCATTTTCAAGAGCATGCAAAGTTTGAAATTCTGCTTTAGTTAAATTATGTTTACCACCTTTAAAACTTCTATCATTATAAACTTTATAGAAGTCAGCTAGACACATTTGTTCAAAAGCATTGACTAAAGGTGTAGGTTTAGGAATAAATACACTTGGTTTTCTCAATGAAACTTCTGAGGCATTAGTATTCTGTTTAAACATACATTTCAGTGTAAGATTCCTAGTAAACATTTTAAAATCAAAAACTATATCAGTAATAGACATATTTGTAGTTGGTATAAATGACAGACCTTTACTCAGAACATTATATTCCAAAACAGTCAATTCACGATGTGTTAAATTAGTCACTAATGTCTTACTTGTTGAAACGCCTTGAATGTAATCTTCTCCATGTTAATAACAACGAACCAATTGTTACATCAGCACAGCCCCCTGAAACGGCGCCATTTTTTTCATTTGAATTTTCCACTCCCCATGATGGATAGTTCATCGAATTGAAAGGGTGGACAGAGACAGAACAATCAACACAGAGACAGAGGGAGGAGTACAATGTGCTACAAGAGGAAACATGAGGAAGAGGTCAACAATGTGTACACAATAAAACAGGTGTTTCAACAAGTAAGACATTAGTGACTAATTTAACACCGTGAATTGACTGTTTTGGAATATAATGTTCTGTGTAAAGGTCTATCGTTTATACCAACTACAAATATGTCTATTACTGATATAGTTTTTGATTTTAAAATGTTTACTAGGAATCTTACATTACACAAAGTAGCCATACATGTCCCTCGAGGGTCCATCCTTGGTCCCTTGCTTTTCTCACTATTTATTAACCAGATAGCTTCATCCTCTACCTCAGTAGTGCAGTATGCAGATGATACCACTATTATATGTGCCGCCCCCACCCTACATGAGCTAAATACCATAACCCAAAATAACTTTACCTTAGCAGAAGCAGAGTTCACTGACATCAAACTTATCCTTAATCCTCCAAAAACAAACTCATTCTCTTCAGTACTGGTAGATCTCCTCCACTAAACAACGATTTTACCATAAAATCTAAAGATAATATACAAATCACCCCTACAACACACACAAAACTATTAGGTGTAGAAACTGACAATAATCTGAAATTTGACATACATATAACCCAAACAATCAAGAAAGTTAACAAAAAGCTTGGTCTTCTCTACAGGAACAGACAGTTCATCTCTAAACATACCAAAGCCACTGTTGCAAGTACTCATCTTTTATCCATCCTCCTTTATGCCTCCCCTATCTTAACTAACCTTCGCCATGCCAAACTAAGCAAAATGGAATCTTGCTACAACAAGATTGTCAAATTTGCTACTGATTCCTTTCATAGTTCCCATCATTGTCTACACTTAATTGGCTTGAGCTACCTCAACTACTTCTATTCAATCAACTCTCAATAGCTCTCACGCTCTTCCACCTTCCTGACAAAACCCCAGCACTCCAGCATCTAATTCACCCCTATACCACCACTAGAACCTTAAGATCTAGTAATTAAAACCACATAAATGTCATCAAACATAAAAATGATTCTGGTAAATAACTTTTTGCCTGCTCCATTGCCAGAACCTGGAATTCACTTCCAGGCCACCTAACCTCTACCACCTCTACTTCCCAATTTAAAAAACTTCTGAAAACCCACTACATAAATAACTGGCATTGCTCATGTTACTCCCCAGGTTAAGCTATTCCACTGCATCATTGCTAGGATTCTGCTAAGGATCAAATGGTTGCTACCCGCTTCCCATTCTATACTGTTATCCATTGACAAGTCCTCTACAGAACTGGTTGGCTAATCAGCCAATGTCATGTTGTAAAAAAAAAAAAATATATATAACTCTCATTTTATTTATATTTGTATGGAAATAACTTAGTATCAGAAATTTAGAAATTGTTAATCTCTGCTATGTATGCTTGATTGTATTCTTAATTTGTACTCGGAGCTTTTCTCTCTGGGCCTCCGCTGAAATGAGACCTGTGTCCAGTCAGACTTTCCTGGTAAACAAATGTAAAATAAAAAAAATAAATAAATAAAATATATACATATGTACATAGAAAAGTAGAACCAGTGACTGCCGGGTGAAGCACCCTCGATAAAAAACACACACAGTAAAAGCAAAGAATATAATCGAGGAGTGCACCATAAGCTGGATCACAAAAAACGCTGCAAAGGCTCCAAATAATCCAAATAGTCAAAGAGTTTATTACTGTGCAAACAAACAGACAAACAAGCTCGAGGTAGTGCCAGAGTCTTCCCATATTCAAAGTTGATGAATTTAAAAACAATATGAATAAAATGCATAAATATAAATATATATATATATATATATATATATATAATTATAAAAATATAAAAATATATGTGCACAACTAAAAATACAAACATTATTAATGTTTCAGCGGTCTACCCGCTAGGAAGGGTTTGAGTGTGACTCTATCATTCAATCCATATTTATGTGCTTGTAACTTAAGAATCCATTTACTCTCCCTCTCCTCCGTATAATTTCTAATATTTCCTAGTCTACAACTACTAACTACCTCAACAACTCTAAATTTAAAAATGTGGGTAGGTCCTAGTTCTATAGTGTGTCGTGCCAAAGCATTAGTAATATTATCCTTCTCAATGGTGTACATGTGCTCTCTTATGCGCTCACGCAAAGATAAACCTTGAGCTTGTTTGTCTGTTTGTTTGCACAGTAATAAACTCTTTGACTATTTGGATTATTTGGAGCCTCTGCAGCGTTTTTTGTGATCCAGCTTATGGTGCACTCCTCGATTATATTCTTTGCTTTTACTACATATGTACATACATTAACAGATAATATTGTACCCAGCTTTGCTGAGACTCTTCAACAACTAACAATTGGAAGTTTTGTAGTTGAGATCACTATATTGCCATGGAAATGGGCATGAATTTGTTGTGCGCTTGGCTTGTGATTGGTTGAAAGGTATATATGGTTGAAGTCATGGGTCCTCAGACCAATACACTTACCCATATATAAAAATTTAATGAATACATGCAAACATATAAGAATGAGTATTGAAGGACAAGAGCTGCTGAATTAAAGAGACAATAATGAAAAAGCATTTGGCCTCACAAAATGGGTTTCCTCCACAGTAACAGTACTTAAGCCTAGCAACTCACCAGAGTTCTGGGCTTGGGTGGACATGAGCTTTGTTACCAGAACTTTACAGAAGAAAAGGCTCCCACAGATCATAGTGTAGGTAAGCATGTGTAATATCACTAGTTTTAAAGACATTTAGTAAATATGGGCTAAAGTTAAAGTACTTCCAACTTGAATTTTACTTGGACACTAGAAATGGCACAATTTGAACTATCCTCATGGGCATCATAAGGGAAAAAAAGAATAATAATTTTGGTTTGGTTCTGCTGCTGAAATCTTATAAAACATAATACAATTAATAACTTTGGCCATTTGGAAAAAGAAGTGACTGAGGAAGTGTAAGAATATAAACACAAAAATGAGATTTTTGAAAGGTATACAAAAGAAACATGGACATGGGAATGAAAGAAAGAGAGATCTGATATAGTGTAATATTTATGCAAAGGAAAAAGCCAGACAAATCAGCACAAAAAAGTAGCTGCAAAGTTATTTGAAAAGAAATATAGGCAAATGCACCTTGATATGGAACATTTCACAATACAAAAAATAACATGAAAAAGGAGGAATGTAGAACAGAAGATTAGTGAAGGAGAAGTTATGGGATATTAGTGAAGGAGAAGATATGGGATATATGAAAAGTCACAAATTTAGTGTAAAAAGTCTAACACAGATTATGTCACAGCATAATGGAACAAGGAGTCCCCAAAATAATGAGAAACAAGTGGATGTGGAGACTTCTGAAGATGAAATATGGACTTGGGTAAAAAAAAAGATTTAATATGGTGCAATATGTATGCAAAGGAGAAAGCAAAACTAATCAATACAAAAAAGCAGCACCAAGGATATTTGAAGAGAACTACAGGCAAAGGCATCCAGATAAGGAACATTTTACAATATAAAAAATAAGAAAACAGAAGTAGAAAGTAGAAAGGAAGATTAGTAATGGAGATGCTAAAGAAACAGAAACTGAAGTTATACATTACCTGTGAACTGAAGGATTTAGCGTAGAAAATTCAACTCTGGTTACGTCATAACATGGTGGAACAGTGAGTCCCAAAATTAAGGAAAACAGGTGTAACAGGAAGCATCTGGTCAGTTGCCACATGAAGATACTCTGGAGCCATCAACAGGAAAGTAGTACAAAAGTTCAGTTGGAGTTGCACAGCAAGGGAAGAAACAGAAGACTGCAACAACGCGGATGTAGTCAATGTGGATTGATACACCAGTGAGCTCCAATATGAAAGAGCAACAGGTGATGCAGGATACAGCTGAAGAGGATATGTCACAGGAAGATGTTCTGGAACTTTCAGAGAATTCCCACATGAAATGGAGAACAAAGAATGCGCACTCAATTTAGAAGAAAATGATCTAAAGGAAGTGTTGCTTGATTTAAATGTGAAAAACACATTTCATTCCTTATATCGCCTATCCCTTCTTCACTTACTTCCTTACTGCTAATTCTTTTTCCTGACTTTCTCTCTAAGTATACCATAAGCCTGTTTTTTCCCCTCATTTCATATTGCACTTCCTATTTGTATCAGACTAACATACCCTTAATTTCTCTAGAAACTGTTTAAAATTTCTTTAAATATTAAATCATTGCTGTATACCTTGTATCGAATTTAAACCAATGCTTTTATATTATATCTAATTTATAATTATTTAAACCGCAGATGTATTTTTGAAGATTGTAAATTTATTGTTCATAAAATGTTTTGTAATTATTTGAAGCTTTTCTCCCCCTCTGCTGAAAATGGGCTTCTACCCAGTCAGACTTTCATAGTAATCAAATGTCAACAAATAAAATAAATAAATAAATAAATAGACTTAAGAGAGATGGATAGACAATTTAAGACTGTTGAAAAAATTTAGTACTGAAAGTCAATATGACCCAAAATGTTAGAAGTTTGATGAAACAAATGAACACAGTCAATCAAGACTATTAAAAATATCATGTGACCTAACAGAAGTAAATAGGATATATTACTGTGCAGCTAAATTAATAACAGATAAAATGTTACCACAAAACTACAGAGCAATAAGAGAAAGGAAGTGAAGAAATAAAACGCCATCATGGAGGCATCAAATCGAGAAAACACTTAAGCAATTAAGATAAGAAGTGTCACTATAAAAAAAGAGTATAGATTTGGTAACAAATTAACAAAAATACATGCAGTATTAGAACAGACCAGGATCTATTCTACACTGTTGCAAATAATAAACTATAGAGATCAGCACAGGCAGAAAACTTCAGAAGGTATGTAGTTAAATATAAAGAAAAAGTACAAAATAAGCAAGTCCTTGATGTCCCAAAAACATAAACAATTGGGAGACAAAGCAAAAGGAATAAGAACCACCACCAAAAAATAAGAAATATACACATTTTGTGAAATATCTATGAAGACCCCATGGAGCATAATAGAGATGCTAAATGGATAGAAGAAGTAAAGGAAACAGTAAGAAGTTGAAATGCACCAGACATGAAATGGGATGAATTAATAGCCAGAGAGATTGGAACATAATTAAGAAAAGCTCCTAAATGGAAAATCCCAGGCCCAGATGCAATATCTAACTTCTGGCTAAAAGTAATAACATATATACACAAAGATTTAACCCTGAGTAAGAACTACTTATATGCACACCCCAAACAGACACCAATCTCTTTAACAGCAAGAAAAACAATACTCTTCCTTAAGAGTGAATATGCGAGTTATCCTAAAAACTACATATCAATAACTTGCCTTTGTGCAATGTATAAACGATACATTGGCATTTATGCCAACAGAGCTTATAGCAATTTAGTAGAAAACTCTATCATGGCGATATAACACCAAGATAACAAAAGAGTCATATGTAACAAAGGATTATTTGTTGTTAATTAAAGTTATAATGGAAAACTGTAAAAAGGGGAATAATCTAAGTATGGCATGTATATAAATAACAAGAAAGGATTTAATGGAATCAGGCATTCACTGATAAAGGAGTGCTTACAGATGTATAAGATATGTCCTGTGTTGATTAATTACATTACAGTGAACATGAAACCGTGGCAAACTACTTTGCAGCTAAGCCATGATAAAGGACAAGTCATTATCCCAGGGATAAAAATTCAAAAGGGAGTATTTCAAGTCAACTCTTTATCATGGTTGCTCTTCTGTCTTGCTCTTAATTCATTAAGCTGTCTACTTAACAGATTAGGCCATGGTTACAATTTAGGTCCCAGAAAAAAACAAGTTATAAAGACTACTCATCTTCCTTTTATGAATGATTTAAAATTGGGCAACACTCCAACCAAAACAAATGTGGCAAATGCACTCAAACCATAACTATGAACTAAAACAATTACTGTTTCAGGAAGCAAACAGCATGGAATGGATTAATCAATGTAAACTACCCACTATGTATTATAATTCCCATTTTGTAGTTTAAATAGGACTTTGAAAAGGTTCTCAAGAATTATATGGGAACCGGTGAAATTGTAAGTGCACCAATGAAATGCTCTACATTTAGTAGCTCCAATATTGTTCTCTCTTTTAAAATAATTTGTCACTTAAAAATATTTTTTGAATTAAAATGGACCTTGTAAAGAAAATGAGGACAGTCACCTACTATCTGATGAAATTGTTCAATGCCTCCAACAATTAAATAAAATGTCCTATCATTTTACCTTGGTTACAGCAGTCACTACACTGTAACAGTAATACTGTATGCAAATTGTTCTTATCATTAAACCTATCTAATCTTGGCTGCTTTGGAATAATATCCCAACTTTTACCTAACAAGGGTTTGCATTTAAACCCCCAGTTATTGCACATGTCCCCTCTCTAGGAACATATTTATTAAAATCTGTTTCTCTTTTTTCAGATAAGTTTCTGTTGGAAACCATTCTGTCCAGTCTACCAAACTGACCTTTTACTAATCTCTTCTTGAAAGTAATAGGATGGAAACTGTTGCAATATAAGTAAGAGTTAGAAAAAGTCCAGTCTACCAAACTGACCTTTTACTAATCTCTTCTTGAAAGTAATAGGATGGAAACTGTTGCAATATAAGTAAGAGTTAGAAAAAGTAGGTTTCTTCTATGTAGCAGATTCCAGAACACTATTTAGTACTGAAATCTTAGTAACTAATTAATATGTTCATTACTGTATTGATAAGTAAGTTTCAAAAAACTTGTGGTGCTATTCAGATATTCCACAAAGTCAATAATTATGTCATGTTCAAATAAAGATGTCATCCAAAAATCTGAGGTATAATTTGACATAATAAAAAAATAAGAGTTGAAAACAAGTTCACTTTTCCATGAGTACATCACTAAATTAGAATAAATGGGTGTGCATGGTACACCCATTGCCGCACCCTTAACTTGTATGTATGTAACAATTTAAAAAAACAAAGTTATGTAGGATAAACTCCATAAAATACAATAATAGTTTAATGTCAGTGGATGTCAAATATTTGCATTCTATTAGAACACTTTCAAACAGCTCCAAACTTTCTACTTGAAGGATGCAGGTAAAAAGGTCCACCACATTTATGGTGAGAAAAACTAAATGTGGAACTTGAGTATATGAGGAATTTTATTTACGTGTCATTTTACAGTCTTAGCCACATATAATGCCAAGGGATGTGTTACCGACCTTTGTGTTCTAAATGGAGGTTTTAAAATATTTTTATGGCTCAAATTTGTGGGTGACCATGGTGGTGCAGTGTTTACCACTGTTGCCTCACAGCAAGAGGTTCTCTGGTTCAATCCTCAGCTGGGGTGCCTTCTGTGTGGAGTCTGCATATCCTCCCTGTGGTCACGTGGGTTTCCTCCGGGTGCTCTGGTTTCCTCCAACATCCCAAAGACATGCTGTAGGTGGATTGGATACTGTAAAAATTGGCCCTAGATATGAGTGTGTGCGTGTGTGTGCCTTCCGTGGAAGGTTGGGTGCCGGACTGGCAACTTGATACTGTAAAACTCCACTGCCAATCATCAGCGGACAGGTGATCCGCTGTGGTGACCCTTAACCAGGAAAAGCCGAAAGAAGAAGAAGATGGCTCTTGACAATTCTGAAGATATTTGGAATAACAAAGATAGTTGGAATAATGGGATGAGAATTTTTAAAGAACTCAAGTAAAGTAAAAGTAATAATGCCTTGCATAAAACTATCATCCAAAAAGCCACTATGTTCTTGCATGCTATGTTAGCCTCGTTTCTAAAAGAAATGGAGTAAACAGTGGTGGCTAGTGCTATAGGACTGCAGCCACCCCCACCTGTACAAAAGAAAAAAGAAAATTCCCCCCACCTGTACAAGAAAATTTAAAAAAAAAATCGTGAGTCCCAGAATTCCATGCATGTGTGCTTGAAGTTCCTGGTACTCACAGAACTCCAGACTGTTGGATTAGACAGTCTGGATAGAGGAGAAAGGCATCTCTGCCCTGACAGCCCAGAAGTCTGTGCAGTGATGACCACACAGATGAGAAGGAAACCGGACTGCGTCATTGGCAGACTGAAGCCTCCAGCCTTTTCTTGCGTGGAGCCAAGCCAGAAGCCAGCCGTTAGCATGTGCGGGCTGACATGAAGACTACAGGGGAGCTTTGGAAATTGATTAGCTGCAGTCGGGACTACAAAGGAGTGGAAGAATGGATGTTTCAGGTAGGTCAGGGGGAACGACTGCTGGCTGGTGTGTGTGTGTGTGTGTGTGTGTGTGTGTGTGTGTGTGTGTGTGTGAATGCACCAGTTGCTATATACTGGTGGCTAGAGAGAACACATGGTGGTGGGTAGAGAATAATCAGGCTTGAACCCTGTACCTTGGGTGCAGGTGGCAAGGGCCTGCATTCCCTACCCACCACCATTTGTAAAAAATTTGCAGATGTTTGCCTCGTATTTGTTCTGTTCCTCATAAAATCTGTGGTTTCTGTATGTTTTTCCTTGCAAAGTCAGTAGTGCTGTGGTGCATTGGTAGCATTGTCGCCGGACAGCTACAGGTTCTCTGGTTTGACTCTTGGCTGGGGTGCTTTTGGTGTGGAGTCTGCATGTCCTCCCATCTTGCAAAGAACATGTGTCTGGAGTGTTTCTACCTGCTCTGCTGAAAATTGGCTTTTGTTCCAAGTCAGACTTTCCTGGTTAACACATGTTAAATAAAAATGACAGGCATTTGAATTTCAGACTTCATATTCTTCAGAAAGTATACGGTAATGCAAAACTTTTTATTCTAGCAATTTTCTAAGTTTATAACATGGATATTTGAAATTTGTCCCTATTTTTGGGACTGTATTCCCCCATTATTGGCTTTGTCCAGGTTTTTTGTGCCAAGGTTGAGAGCTATGGTGAGAAACAAATTCACTGAATATGTTTGGGAGCTGTATTCACCCATTATTGGCTTTGTTCAGGTGTTTTGTGCTAAGAGGTTGACAGCTATGGTGAGAACTGAATTCCCTAAATGGTAGCCATTTAAGTTTCAGTCTTACTCTCTTTCGCAAAACAAATGATTTGGCATAGTGGTATGTTGCTTTGACTGTTTTGCACAGGGTCTCCTGGTTTCAAAACTTGGCAGTGAAATGTATGGTGGTAATACAGCATTTTATTCTAGCAACTTTCCAACATTATGCAAGCAATGTTTAAAATGTGTTCTTGGTTTTTGGGCTTTTGTCACCCCCCCAATAAATGTTGGCTTTTTCCAGATTTCTTGTGCTGCAAAGTTCAGAGTTACAGCTGAGTGTCGAGTAGATTTTACAAGGAGATGGGAGCTGCAGAGGAACAAATGTTTAATGCTTCTTAGGCTGAGTCTGTTTGCATTGTTAATAGCACAACAGGTAGTGTTACCTGCTTTTGATGCAGAAGGCTGTGGGTTCTACTCCCACAGTAGGTAGATGCATTGCTGATACTGTACTGTGTTGTAAAGGGGGTGGATGCTGCAGTCCATTTTGGCGAAGATATCTAGTAACTATGAACCTGTTATCAGTTTGCCATCCATTCCTTATTGTGTTATTACTAGCTTATCATTTTTTAATGCAACATAGGCAATTTATTCCTCAAAGGCAACAGGCACTTTATTTGTAGATGAAACAATGACGTATAAAGTTATTTGCTAGCAGCAACCTCTTCATTAGTTACATATTTCTTTAATGTGGAATTATTTAGATGACTTTTACTTCTTCAGAGTGTGCATATTAACTGATACTGGTGGACTGTAGAAATTTGAGTTGACTTTTTTATGATGGAAATGTTCTGAATTGGGCAGTTTTGTCATTAATGGTACATGCATTTTGTTTCATTGTTTACTAGAAAAATGTTCAAAACAATAAATTTAAAATGCCCTCTAACAACTATACTATATTGTACAAGGAATATAATTTAATACAATCAGGAAGGTGTATCAAAGAGCACATCTATGTTTCGTGTTCAAGGGGCCTATGATTTTGAAAACAAAGTTAATCTTTATCTGCCACTGGCAAAATGTATTTTCTTTGAATGTGGGTTTCAATGCTGTTTCAAGGGCAGAGAAGTTTTAATGCTAAGTATATTTTCATTGTGAGACTGCATTGTTTTGTTTAGCAGATAACTATTAAAGTTTGTGCTGTAAAATGCAAAATAAAACTTTCAAATGAAATCCAAATCATCGCAGAAGAAAAGCAGTATGCACATTACAGTGTTTATGGTAAATGAGGTGAGATAACCAAGGAATGGGACATTGGAATGGCTGCAGGGGGGAGGCTCCATTTGACCATGATTTTGTGAGGGGGAAAGGCAGCAAACTCAAAGACGGCCCCAGCTGAACTATACCTCTTAACTGTCCAGATTTTTGCAGAATTAATACATTTGTCTTATTTTTGGTTTGTTCCTCATAAAATTTGTAGTTTTCTGGCAAATCATTTAGGAATGAAGTCACTAAATAATGACAGACATTGAGTTTCAGACTTTATAACCTTCAGAAAAATGCATGCTAAAGCAAGACCTGTTATTCGATTAACTGTCTTAAGTTTATTAAAGAGCAATTTTTAGTACTGTTTGCATGTTCCCCAAATATATTTGGCCTTGTCCAGATATCCTGCATTAAGAGGTTGAGAGGTACATGCAAATAAATCGCTTTATAGAATTAGGAATATCCAAACCTCTCAACTGTCCCTAATTTTGGCTCAAAATGTTGCTCTCCCCCTAATAATCCCTCTGCAAAATGGCAATTTTGGAAGAAAACATGGAGGCTTTACAATTATAAATAGCTGTAATGATCAGAGTTATAGATTACTTTTATTTCAGAAATGCATGTAGATGCTCTTATTTTGTCAGCTGCTCAAGTTAACAGTACTAATATTAAAAAGGTGTCCCTTTTTTTGGCAGGTTCCCAGCTGTATTGTATGACAATTGTATATTTTTGCATCATTTTTGGTCTGTTTTTCATAAAATTGCACTTTTGTGGCAAATTAGTGGCAAATCATTAAAGATTGAAGTTAGAAAATAATGACAGACATTTGAGTTTCAGATTTCATACCCTTCAGAAAATTCATACTAATGCAAGACCTACTACTTTCTAAGTTTATAAGAGCAATATTTAAAAATCGTTCTTATTTTTGGGCCTGTTTCCCACTTCTATGTATGGCTTTGTCCAAATTTCTTGCTGTGAGGTATGAGTGTCAGAGCCATCACCGTCAGTCAGAGACATTTCAATTGCGACATACTTGTTGCACCCCACTCCCCATTGTAGTGACTCTAGATGTGTCCAAGCAAGGCAAGGAGCAGTTATGCAGTGTAAGTGTGCAGAGTACCCCCCCCCCCCCACATTCAAGGTAGACAAAAGTACGGCCATGGCTTTTCATCTGTCCTTGATTTTGCAGAATGTTCTGGTTTTCTGTCATATTTTTATACTGTTGATTTATGCTTTTTGTTATTCAGAAAATGCATGTTGTTGCAGTGCCCTGTTGCTATGTGTTTAAGTAGCAATGCTTTAATGGCCATCAGGTAAGTTTGTCGGAGATTGTAAAATGCAAGTAAGCTTTAATAAGCATACTGTTAAAGAATTGCCAACATTGAAAGCCTTTTTGTTGTTGTCATGCAGAGAATATCTACATAACTAGCTAATGTATAAGCCTTAGGTATTGAAATGCATATGACAGTATTTGTAAAAAAGGACAGGATTACAGTATTTTCAGAAGCTCATTACATTTGTTAGAGACTTGCAGTCATCTTTGCAGGCTTTACCCATAAATTAAACAGAATGCCAATCTATCATGTGTGGTCCATAACTTGTGCAGGAATCCTTTAAGCAATTTATCTTGAGCTTGTTTCTTGTTTGCTGTTCATTTTTACATCGATCATGTCATCCCCATGAAACAAGTAGATAGTTGTTGTCAGGCAGCAGGTCTTTTTTGGATAAGAAACATTTTTACAAGTGGGGGGTATCACACAGAGATTGCTACTTTCAGCATGTTACTTGGTAATTTTATAAAGCTGAATATAAATTATAATTAGAACTGCAGTGCAAGGAGAAGTGGCTTGAGTTGAGTGATGCTTGTTTTTTTTTATATACGTGATTTTGACTGGTATTCCAGTAATGTATTTAAAAAGTAATTTATTTTTTCATGCATCACAACCTTTGTGTTTCAATCTAGATATTAAGTAAGTTGTCATTTAGCCAATGCAATGATTTTTTTTTCTACACTTCATTTTTTCTTGATTAGACTTTTGTAATGATGGTTTGGCACCCAGGGCAGCGTATTTAATTAAAGTTCCAGTTGTTGTGATTTTGAGTATAGCCCCACTCCTTTCTATTTGGCCACACCCCATCCCATTGACCCCACCCATTCAGCTGTCTCCTGCAGCCCCCCTTTAATATGAAGTCACCAACTGCCACTGGGAGTAAATATCATTATTTTGTAATATGGTAAACATATAGGAAGGTGCAGTGGTGCAGCAGTTAACATTGTCTCCTCACAGCAAGTGGTTCTCCCATTTGATTCTCAGCTGGGGCTCCTTTTGTGTGGAGTCTGCATGTCTTCCCTGGGTTCAGGTAGGTTTCCTTTGGGTACTCTTTTCCTCCCACATTCCATAGACATGCATCTGGAGGGTTTCTCATTGGGCCTCCACTGAAAATAGGATTGGTCCTAGTCAGACTTTCCTGCTCGACAAATATTAAATAAATAAATAAAAGATATCAGAAATGTAAGCTGTATAATCAAATAAAACTGTTCCACTTCCTTTATCAGGCCCCATGTTCATTATGTTCTTGTCACTCATAAGGTTATTTAATACCATTTGTTCTTCAACCAATAAGTAATGTTAAAAATTCTTACTTCTATTAGAGGCCAGATCATATAGTTTGCTTCACATAATTTTTCAAAAGATGAAATGGTAGGATGAAGTGTGGGATGAAACATAATTCTACGTTTGAGGTGTTAATATCTTCTACAGAATTAAGCTCCTTGTTGTGAAAAAAATGTGTGTTAAATTGAGTTTCCTAGTAAAAAACTTTAAGTATAAAACAGAATCAACCACATCAAAATGTTTACTGGAAATAAAAGAAAAACCTTTTAAAAACAAAGACAAATTAGTTTTAGTAATTATTAAATGACCGCAATTAAAGATACTGTATCCAGAAAATTAAGATAAATTCCTCCATATTCAACTGAAACTATATTATCAAGATCGGAGGTATATATAGCAGTAGTTAATAATTGATGTGGTTGTGAGGAGGTTGAACTCTACAGTTTTTTCTTTCTTTCTTCTCTGCTTTGATGATTTCTGCCCTGGTCCCCATTGTGATGATACCAAAATAGGGATATCTGATGGTGATCTTGACTGACCCCACCTTTATCTCCTGCCTTCCCTTGTTCTCCAAACTTGCAGAACAGCAAAGTGGAAGAAATCATAAAGGGTTAGGGAATTCAGATCCATTACTTGATACTAAATCATCCTTTTATTCTCCACCATTAATAAACTGATCACAGGGTGTATTAAGAGCATCTCCTCTGTACTCTGTTATATTAAATAAATTATCAGATTCAAGATCGTGATTAAAATTCTTAGGTAATTTGTAAGCTGTTTTTTCTATGTACTGTTTAGCAAAATGTATCAGTTTTTTGTCTTTCCTTCTTATATGCGCTATTACTAGGTTGTTTAATTTATCAAAAACAGATTTATATTTTTCAGCATAACTACCGAATAAAAGATAATCTTTGATAATAATATTCAACTCACTGAACTCCTCAATGAGTCAATCTGCCATATTTTGCTGACGTTTAATGATAACCCTCATTAATTGCAAGCCCTGTTTATTAAATAATTCAATAATGTCTTTGAAAAATTGTGATTTGGTCTAAATACCGTTAAGATTTTTGTCATACTGGAAACCTAGGTCGCACTCTTTCGTGTTTCAAGCTTTCCTTTAAGAACCCAATATTCAGCTGTAAACCTCTTTCATTAGTTTATTTTGAAAGTTCCTTCAGACTGCAAGAGGAAGAAAAATCCTGGGGGAAATAACTCCAAAGCTAAAGTCCTGTTAAGCCCATTCTGTAAAATTAAGAATATTATAGGAGAAATCTTCTGTGACTGGTACTCACACAGTCCCATGATTAACTAAGGTAGAAAGAGTACCTTTTGAACATATAACTCAATCTTCTCTATAAACTCCTCCTTCTGCTTGTATAACCTAAAATTAGTGATATACAGAATAGTGACTTTTACTGTTTGGCTGAGTACGAATATTCGGCTCTGCCAAGTGGCCGAATACAAATATTTTATTAATGTCAACTGGTATGACCTAACTAAACAGTGAACTGCATTAGTAAACTATGTATTGCATGATACATCCAAAAACATAAGTTCACTGAAAAAAATTAAAAATCATCTGAATAACTAGGTGCATTCTATTATTAATTTAGCTGTTAGGCAGTTCTAAAAAATAAGTTACTGAACATTATTCATTACTCTTAGTGTTAATTTAACTGCTAATGCTAAATGCTAATACAACTACTTAGTTTCTCTTTAATCAGGACTTCAAGTTTCATGTTCCACTTTAGAAACACCAACTGTTCAGCACGACTGGGCAGGAGATTAGCTCGCTTGGTACTACAGACATTGTTTGCTATGCTGAATAGTCTCTGACTTGCCACGCTTGGTGGGGTACCAAGATAAATTCTTGCAGCTGCAGACAGCAAAGGAAGTCTGTCATGATTAGACTGCCACCAGGATACTGGGTCTTTGCTTCGTTTGATACAGTTCTCGTTGACATAAAAGTACAGTTTTGTACCTACCATAAATGTAGATGTTCGAAGATCCACATTGCTGCAGTCCTAACACTTGGGTAGTCCGCTGTCCCTCGGTCGGCCCGAATATCAGAGTATAAGGCTGACGTCGGTCAGGGCGCATTTGACTGACATCAGAACGTCAGGGTACAAATGCGCATGACCGACGTCATATCCTCAGTCTTTTCTTGCCCCAGATGTCAGAAGACCCTAAAGAAAAAGGTCAAAACCCATAGGCAACAGCTAAACAACCAACCAGCCTAACACCAAGAATATGTACAATATATACAATATATACAATAAACACAATATACACAATATACCTCAGATGGATAACCCAACCCACACAACCACCTCAAACTACAGAGGGGAAGGAGGGAGGGTAAATTGGACTGCAGCAATGTGGATCTTGGAACATCTACATTTATGGTAGGTACAAAACTGTACTATGTTCTTCATCTCACATTGCTGCAGTCCTAACACTTGGGTAGAATCCCAAAGCAGAGGTAAGGGAGGATGGCTAAACTATAATGAAGCAGGAGCTGCCAGAATGCCCTGCAACACAGCAGTGGCAAACCCAGCCCTGGATTTAGAGTACAATGGAAGGTGGTAATGCCTAGAGAAGGTATGCACTGAACTCCAAGTGGCTGCCTCCAAAATATACTTAGTTTCCACCCCCCTCAAAAAAGCTGTTGAAGTGGCAGTAGCCCTAGTGGAATGAGGCCTAATCCCAGCTGGAATCTCTTTGCCATGATGGGAATAACAGAAAGCAATGCAAAATCCAATCCACGTAGAAATAGTTTGTTTTGACACGGGCTTGCCCTGAGAGCACAAAGCAAAAGAAACTAATAACTGCTGAGATTGCCTGAACCCTTTAGTTCTGTCCAAATAATATCGCAACTGCCTGTGTACATCTAAAGTGTGCAAAATCTTTTCCCCTTTATTTTGGGGATTTGCATAAAAAGTAGGCAAATGAATAGTTTGGTTTAAAGCCACACTAGAAACCACTTTAGGCATAAAGGAAGGATTAGTACGTAAAGATACCCTATCCTTATGGAAAATTAAGAAAGGCTCAACTGCCATAAGGGCCTGCAATTCAGAAACCCTTCTTGCAGAGGTAATGGCCCACAAAAAAGCAGTCTTCCATGACAAATATTTCAACTCAGCAGTAGCTGCAGGCTCAAAAGGTTGTAGAGTGAGTTTCTCCAACACAAAATTGAGATCCCAAGCAGGAGTAGGAGCCCTTCGTGGGGGTCTTATATTCTTTGCCCCTCTAAGAAATTGCTTGAACAAAGGATGAGAAAACAATGGTGGGTCACAGTCGTAGTGAGCTGAAATTGCTGCAGCATGAATCTTAATAGAAGAGAAGGACAAACCTTTGTCTAATAACTCAGCAAGATATTGAAGAGCCACACTTAAATCAGGCTCAGAAACATCCAAATCCTTAGCTGCACTCCAAAACAAAAATCTCTTCCATTTATCTGCGTACACTTTCCTTGTACTAGGCCTTCTAGCTTCCAAAATCACATTCAAAACTTGTTGTGGAAGTTGAGACCCTCTATGGTTTAAAACAGAATATGCCAGGCTGTTAGATGAAGAGAGTGAAGTTTGACATTGAGCAAATGACTGTCCTCCTGGGACAACAGATGTGGAATCAAAGGCAAAGGCCATGGAGGCTTCCGCACTAGACTTCTCAGTAATGGGTACCAGTGCTGCCGAGGCCAATCTGGAGCTATCAAAATCATCCTTGGCTTGTCCTGTCTGACCTTCAGAAGTACCTTTGGGAGGAGAGGCAGAGGTGGAAAGGCATACACATGAAGATTTTTCCAACTGAAAGAAAGAGCATCCACTTTCCAGGCTGTGGGATGAAACCTCTTTGTGCAAAACTTTGGCAGCTGATGGTTTAGTGGAGAAGCGAACATATCTATGTCTGGAGTTCCCCAGGACACTGTCAATTTCTGAAATACATGAAGATCCAGTTTCCACTCGTGGGGATCCATGATTTGTCTGCTTAACACATCTGCTAAGGAGTTCTGTGCTCCTGGCAGAAACCTTGCCTGAAGACTTAGTTGTAAACTGAGAGCAGTCTCCCACAAAATCATTGCTTGCCTGCATAGAGGATAAGAATGTGTTCCGCCTTGCTTGTTGATGTACCACATGACAGTTGTGTTGTCTGTTAGAATCAACACCTGCCCTGGAAGAAGTAAATCCTTGAAAGCTATTAATGCAAACTGGACTGCTAACATCTCCTTCAAGTTGATATGTAGATGCTGTAGTCTAACAGGCCACTTGTCTTGTATCCACTTTCCGTTTAGATGAGCTCCCCAAGCTTTGTCCGAGGCATCTGTCGTTAAAATTTGACTCGCCTCTGGCCGGGTCACAGAGAGTCCCTTGTTTAGGTGACATTCCTGAGCCCACCACAAAAATTCCTTTTGAATGCAAGGTATTATTGGAATGACAGTGTCCAGATCCTGGCAGTGCTGTGTCCATACATTCTTGAGATACCATTGCAACTTCCTCATATGCAGTTTGGCATTGGGAAGCACCAGAATACAAGATGCCATGAACCCTAAGGCTTGAAGGACTGTCCTTGCAGTCAGCCCGGACTGAAGAGATAGATGATGGAAGTAAAGGGAAAGATTCATTTGTTTGTCCGGGGTTAGAAAGGCCATCTGGGATGCTGTATTCAGTCTTACACCCAGAAAGCACATGTCTTGAGAGGGTACTAGACTGGACTTTATTTCGTTCACAGAATACCCCAGGCATCTTAGCACTGCTATCACATATTCCAAATGACGAAGAAGCTCTTCCTTCCTTGAGCCAGAATCAGGCAATCGTCCAAATAAGGATAGATTTGTATTCCTTTCAGCCTGAAGAAAGCTATCACTGGAGCCAGAACTTTCGTAAATACTCTGGGCGCAGTAGATAAGCCAAAGGGCAATGCAGAGAACTGATAGTGAGAAGTCCCAGTCCAAAACGCAGATACTTCCTGCAACTTAGTCTGATAGGAACATGAAGATATGCCTCTTTGAGATCCAAAGTTACCATCCAGTGATCCTTGCCCAGCAGAGGTAAAAGTTGTTGTAACGTCAACATCTTGAACTTGGGAATGTCCAGATAAGTGTTGAGGATAGATAAATCCAAAATTGGTCTCCACGTGTTCCCCTTTTTTGGTACAAGGAACAGGCGAGAATAAAATCCTAGGCCTCTTTCTGGCATAGGAACCGGCTGTATGGCCCCTATTTGGAGTAACAGAGAAATTTGCTTGTGAGCCTCTATTCTTTGTTGAGGAGGAATGTCTGGCATGCCCTTGAAAGGAGGCAAGGTATGGAAATAAAACCTGTAACCGTGATGTATGATGTCCAATACCCATCTGTCTTGGGTAATCAACCTCCAATTTTCTTTGAAAAGTGCCAACCTTCCTCCCAAAGGTGCTGCCAGGCGAGAAGGTTCTGGCAGCTGAAAAGGTAGGTCATTGGGTTTGTTTATGAAAGGACTGACCCCTGCCCTCACCTGAAGACTGTGCAGGAGAACTCCCTGTCCTAGGCCTGAAAGAGCCCTGACCTCTGCCCCTGCCACGTCTAGATCTACCCCTAGACTGGGAATCATAAGAAGGATACGTCCACCCCTTAGTAGGCCAATTTCTACTAAACTTCGGAGGCTGAACCTGCAAAAATTCTTTAACAGTCTGCATAGACTTAGCCTTGTCTTCCATTTTCTTTAAAACTGCCTCAACAGGAGAACCAAACAAGACATCAGATTGCAAAGGGGCATCCAAAATCCTAGTTTTAACATGGTCAGATAAATTTTGATCCCAGCCAGGCATGCCTGCGAAGAACTGACCCAGTGGCAGCCACCCTGGACGAGGCCTGTACAGCATCAAAACCACATTGCAAAGAGTGCTTACCCACCTGTTCAGAAACATGCACTAAATCTTGTAACTCTTTACAATCAATACCTTCCGCCAGAGCATCAACCTTAGATTTCAACTGTGAAAGGAGATAATTTTGATATTTCAACATGTGAAACTGGCAATTCAAAGCTCTCATGGCTAGAGTGGAGGAAGTATAAACTTTCTTTCCCCATCTATCCAAGGCCCTGGCCTCTTTATCTGCAGGAACCGGATTCTTGACAACAGAAGCCTTAACACCCTTAGGCCCCTGGCTAACAGTTTCAGGGTCTGCCCTAGGACTCTTAAAAAGATACTTATGAGCTTCAGATACCCTGTAATACCTATCAGGTTTAACAGGAGCAGGAGGCAAAGAATCAGGATTAAGAGAAGCCTCTGCAAATACATCTTCCACCACATTTAGAACAGGAGGTATAGCCAAAGGCCTATGCTGGGGTAAAAACAAAAATTCCCTAAGCCTTTTCCTGGAATCAGAGAAGTCCTGACCTGCCCATTTAAAATGCTCTCTCATGGAGTGAAGGGTCTCTGAAAAAGAAAAATCCTCAGGAGGAGAAGCTGAAGGAGTAGAATCATCCACATCAGAATCAGAATAATGAGCATACTCCTGTAAGTCTTCAGCCGAAGACTCAGACACATCCGAAGCCTGCTCCCAATCCCCAACACTGGTTCCATCCTAGGCCTTTTATCAGGAGGGGGCATAGAGCCTCTAATTAAAGTAATTAAATCTTCTGCCATTTTAAGCATGTGCTTCTTGGGCACAGAACCTGAAGAACTAGGAGTGACACCCACAGAAGCTAAACTAGACCTGCCTCTAGGAGAAGCCTTGGAAGCAGAAAGAGAGGGCCTAGACCCCTTAGGAAGGGAGGGGAGTACAGTAATCTGAGAAGCCCCTACAGCCTGACCTGTCTCCTGGGAGGCCACATCCTGTAAAATCAAAGTTTCCCCCTGAGACTCCAGAGAGGCCTCCGTCGGAACCACCGGTTCCACTGGCGCCTCTAAAGAACCGGCGTCCGGTTCGGACGACTCCTCTAACCTAGGTTTAACTGCCCTGTCCTTGCGCTTCTTTGAGGAAGCCGGCGTCGGAGCATCCGACGGCATTTTGTAATTGCACCGCTTCCCAAAGACCAACCTGGCACAATCCAACCTCCGCTTTATAGTGCGTTTATTGAACCTAGCACAAAAGCGGCACCCAACAATGTCGTGCTCAGGTCCCAAACAAGGTATACACAAATTATGGTAATCCCTATGCGGTATCTGTTTCCCACAAGAAATACAGTTATTCACTTTTTCTGACATCCGGTAAACCACTGAGGCAAGAAAAAAACAAAATATTCCCCAACGGGGTACTTAACCAACTCTGACTTCGGTCTGAAACTCCGAATTCGAAAAATTTCAGAACGCCGAACGGCACTTGCAACACTGCTTCTGCATCGGACCATGCGGCAAAAAAGACTGAGGATATGACGTCGGTCATGCGCATTTGTACCCTGACGTTCTGATGTCAGTCAAATGCGCCCTGACCGACGTCAGCCTTATACTCTGATATTCGGGCCGACCGAGGGACAGCGGACTACCCAAGTGTTAGGACTGCAGCAATGTGAGATGAAGAACATCTGCAAACTGCTGTTCAAATGGCTCAGGAGTACACTGCTTGGCATTAGATGAATCATGCAAACAGTCCCAGTATGACCAAAGTCCATCCACCATTTTCATTTTTTTACAGTCTGTGCTGTTTTTTCTTCATTCACATTACTATTAGAACCTGCTGTCTGTATAGTTTGTGCTGGTGTCATTGCCTCCATAGCCTGTCGAGTGAAGCCTTTGCTGCAGCGGTTTCAATATCTATTTCAATGCACTGTAATCTAAATCAAGGTTCCAAAACAGTGGAAACAATGTACAGATGATTGTTGTGTGTACTACTGAAATGTTCTTTCAGAGACTTTAATAGTTCTTTCACCATTTGGTTGATGCCAGCAGTTGACATTAAGTTTGACAGGTAATGTGTCAGTGCCTTACATGCTGGAAACACAACAGAGATGCAGGCACTGTCACTAGATATATCATGTGTCAGTTCCTCAAACGGTTTCAAAACTCATACAATGTTCTGCATTCATTTCCACTGAGATGGAGTGACAGTACACATATTTTTGGTTGATTTCTCCTCACTCATGTATAAGACAATGCCACGCTTCTGCTCCAACAGCCTCTTAAACATATAAAATGTTGAATTCCACCTTGTGACAACATCTTAAAGCAGTTTATGGTCTGGCAATTTCAACGGTTGCTGTATGTGGGCAAGTCTGGCTGTGGCACTAGTGGAATGTTTGCAGTAGCTGACAACAGAAATGAGAGTGCTTTCTGAATTCTCTGCAGAGAATCGTGGATGCACAGTTGTAAAGTATGAGCATAACAAATAACAACAACACTTACGAGTTTAACACCAGTCACAGCCTTTGCCATGTTTCTTGGATTGCTTACGGATACCCTAGAGCTCAAGCATCTCTGAAACTGTGCCTGCCAGTATGTTAGCAGTATGTCTACCTGTAACATTTTCACAGTGCAGTACAACTAATTTGTGACAGAAGCTTTTCTCCACTGTCCTGTTTAGCTCATGAATGACTGTGTATTACATGGGAATGTCCAGGTGTCTGTCATTAACGAAATACTCACAGCTTCTTGCAGCTGTTCTTTCACTTTCTGGCAGACATCAGTATACATATCAGAGATAACAATCTCGGCAAAGTATTTGCATGATGGAAATTGGTATTGTGGTTCTAATTTAGCAATAAGGTTCTTAAAGCCTTCAGCTTCAATGATTGAGATTGCCTGCAAGTTGACATATATCATGTTTGTAACTGCAGCATTGACCTGTTGAGCTTCTGCGCTGCCCATCTGCCATTGTTTGCTCTTTTTAACAACAATCATTGATGGCTGTAATAGTTTTGGACAACTTATTAATGATGTACTTGGCAAAGCATGGCTGTCAGATGTAGATATGGCTTCTTTAACTGCATTGTACTGCTCAGAATGTTTATTTCGCAGGTGGTTTAACAGTACTAATGTTGTATATACCTTTGAAGATGACCCTGACCCATGTGATATAACTGCAAAACAAGTGATGCATTCTGACTTTGATTCATCTTCTTCTTAAATTTTAAAATATTTCCAACCACCACTACTTTTAACCATCTTACTTTTACGTCACAAACAAACAGTTGTACCATACAAATTTGAAATTAATTCTTTTGGCTTTTTCACAGTTAGGGGTCACCACAGTGGATCACCTGTCCATTAATGATTGACAGTAGAGTTTTACAGTGTCGAGTTGCCAGTGCGGCACCCAACCTTCCACAGAAGGCACACACATGCATACATGCACTCATGCCTAGGGCCAGTTTAGAGTGTCCAATCCACCTACAGCATGTCTTTGGGATGTGGTAGGAAATTGGAGCACCCGGAGGAAACCCATGCGACTACAGGGAGGACATGCAGACTCTGCACAGAAGGCACCCCAGCCAAGGATCAAACCAGAGAACCTCTTGCTGTGAGGTGACAATGCTAACTGCTGCACCACTGTGGGCGCACACAAATTTGAAATTACTACTGAAAATATTTACATGTCCTGATGAACATGACTGGTGGCAGTTTCCTTTCCTGGAATAGATAGGTTTAATATAGCATACGTTTCATTCATTCAAGGCAGAGAACTACACTGAAGTCTGCTGCTGCATCTTTTTGAAAGGAGATCACGACACACTGAGGATCAAGAAATGTACCCTTTCCCTCAATGTAGTGTGATCTCAGAGTTGGTATACATATTAATTTATGTGTCTTTTTCTTACAGAAATGAATGAAGAGCTGAGTAGTGTGTGTGAGACATCGAGAAACAGTGAGAGTGATGTGAGAATGAATGCAGGTATGAATGAGGGAATGATTGTGTGTGAGAGATCGGGAGAAAGAAACCAATGTGTGAGTGAATGCAAGTATGAATGAGGGAGTGACTGTGTGTGTGAGAGACTGGAAAAGTGAGAGCAATGTGTGAATGAATGCAGGTATGAATGAGGGAATGATTGTGTGTGAGAGATCGGGAGAGAGTGAGAGCGATGTGTAAATGAATGCAGGCATGAATGAGGGAATGATTGTGTGTGAGAGATCGGGAGTAAGAAACCGATGTGTGAGTGAATGCAAGTATGAATGAAGGAGTGACTGTGTGTGCGAGAGATTGGAAAGTGAGAGCGATGTGTGCATGAATGCAAAAAAGACTGTGTGTGTGTGTGTGTGTGTGTGTGTGTGTGTGTGTGTGTGTGTGTGTGTGTGTGTGTGTAAAATACTGCTAAAGCTTGAGAACTAAATCTTTCTGGGCCAGTATGGACCAACTAGGACTGCTGCTACATTATTTTTTGTTCTAATGGAAACTTTGACATCAGCAATAAAGAAAGAAAGAAAAGTACAGAGTATACCTTCATCCTTATTTGTGTCTATGAATCTTGCTTGCTTATTAAAGAAGACATTAGGGAAAAGAACGTCTGACACTTTCGATCATGGAGGAGGGTGATAAAACAATCACAGATGTGACAACTCCACTTCATAAGTATTGTTTTTGCTGTTTAAGGACTTGAGGACTGTTCATGGGGCATTGTCAAACACCTGCTCAGTCTCTATACTAGTCAATTGTTTTTCCTCTGAAATATAATCTGCAGATAAAGACCTGTTTGTCTTGAAAACTACTTCCAGTTACTTAGTCTGTTGCCCTCTCTGCCGAGGGTATATAAGCAGTTTCCTCCCGTTTGGTAATGTAGCATTCAGTTACTATGTTTTCTGCTTAAATGAAGAAGCAAACTGATGAGCTGTATTCAAACTATTTGGTTATTTTACCAAATACAAATATTCTTTTTTGAGCTACTATTCGGCCAAATATGAATTAAATATTCAGTACATCTTTACCCAAGATAAATACCTGTCCAAGAAGATGTATTGTGATGATCGTCACCTATTACCTCCATGTTACTTCTATGAATCAGAGATGTCATATTACATAAGAAGTTCTGAGACAGAAGTTCTATGAAGCCGGTGAATTCTCCAGATACATAGTTCAAGTGTTGTGTTTGGTGGAATTAGAGACTGTACTCCACAGAATAATTATGGGCTGCTGTTTGTGCTTTTCATCACTAAAGCTATCATCATATCAGAAAACTAGGCACCAATCCAAATCAATGGAATTAACATGCTTCTTATTTTTATTGGGGTGGTGTTAGTTTTTCATTAAAGCATTCTGTGCTGTTTGCTTCTTGATACACTAATCTTTTGGGGTCTTAGTTATGATAAAAAACTGCATAGTTCATCAGATGAGGAGCTGAAAGCACAACTGGAAGTGGTTAAAGCTTTCTCAGATGATATAAGAATACCATTTGGTCTTGATAAATTTGCAAAAGTAACATTTAAAGCAAGAAAGCTACAGAACAAAGAAGATATCAGTCTGGGACAGGAATGGGCTATAAAGGAACTTGAGCAGGAGGGAGTGTATAAATATTTGGGAAGTGATGAAGGATTGGCAATAAAATGTGAACAAATGTGAACAAATCTAGGCAAGGAATATTTTAGAAGACTAAAATTAATACTGAAAACAGCTGTGACATCTAGTAAGAAAGTCCAAACTATAAACCAACTTGTTCCTCCTGTTTTAACTTACAGTTTTGGGATGACTGACTGGCCCCAAAAGGTATTAGATCAGTTAGACAAGAAAACAAGAAAAATGTTTCACGCTTATCAAATGATATATAAAAATCAAAGCATACCAAGATTATATATGCCTCATTCTGAAGGAGGTATGGGCCTCCTCGAAATTGACTACATGTACAGATCTGCATGCATATCTGCTGACATCATGAGATCCAAACATAGTGAATGTTTTGAAACATGAATAGAACAAGTCTAAGATGACTTCCCTTCTTAGTTTAGCAGAGACATATCGGTGTCAAGCAGAACTGGAAAAAAAAAAAAAAAAAAAAACGGAAGCAGACAAAAATCAGGTACAACTTAATGTGCCAAAAAACTAAAGAAAGAAAATAAGAAGGATCAAATGCGAAGGCAAAAAATAAGGAAAAGGCAAACGGGTCTATATTATAAGATCAAAGTTTTGCAACTGCGAATATCATATGCGTGACATAATATGAACGAATTTGTAAAACCTTGAAAGCAAAATAAAAAACATAAAAATAAAAGAAAAACCTACCTGATAACTCAGAGCAGGGGGGCAAGCCCCCCTGCACCCCCGCTACTTAAATATACCAACTCTGACATCGCACTATGTTGAAGTAAAGGGAAGAATTCCCTACGGCGATCTCTGTTTACACTTGCAAGGTTTTAAATATTCGCTTATATGGTGTCCCGCATATGGTGTTCAAATATTTAAAACTTCGGTCTTCTAATATAGACCCAAGACAAACATATAGTTGAAAATACATAAAACTCTTGGAACAACTTCATGTCCATCAGAAACTGACACAGGAATGGCTAAGGAGAGGTCAATTTAAACCAAACGATGAAAGGTTAATATTGGCATCCAGGATAGTGTTAGTTTACACAAACACAAATGCAAATTCTGAAAAACAGAAATGAAACACTCCTACATCTTTGACTGGGTGTGATACACTAATGGCAGAGGGCCTGTATACTGAAAGGCATAATAAAGTGACAGTATTGTTGCACTGGGGATTATTACAATATTGAGGTAGCTGAGAAGCACTATAAACATGAACCACAAAGCATCACAGAAAATTATGAAGTTTATATCACATGGGATCACTTATTACGAACAGTTCAAAAAATAGATTAGAGAAAAACAGATACAGTAGTCTATGAAAAGATGACAAAAAGTAGCACTGATCACTGAAATTGCTACACCCAGTTATTAAGTGTCTTAAGTACAGAGAGACACAAGGACATAAAATACCAGGATTTGTATGCAGAAAGAAGGGTAATGTGGAAGAAGGGTACCCAGACAGTTCCAATAGTAGAAGGAGCAATGGTTCTCATAAAAAAGTACTTACAGTTTTATTTAGATATGCTACCGATATATGTAACTCCATATGAATTGCAGGAGGAGTCACTTCAGGGCACAATGTGGGTGCTGTGAAGTGCACCTTTGGCTAGCATCAAAGATTGACGCAATACTAATTTTCCAAAGATTAATGATACTTTTACTTAGGAATGGGATCCATTCCCGTCATGGTAATAGAAATCCAAAAATATGAAGAAATTAAACAGAGGGTTCTAAAAACTATGTTCTCCAGTGAGAAGGTGGATTGGGGTGGGCTGTTTGAAACATACTGGGCTGCACTGATGATACGAGATATGGGACCAACAAATGAAGATCTCCTACATATGATTTCTAATTCCAAGCAGGTTGTAGAGGAAGGGAAAAAAAAGAAAGACAGCAGATAAGAAGTGGTGAGGAACAGGTGTCTATGACAATGACTGAAACAACTGTGAGTAGGTCCAAGTGTAACAGCATGTTGTTAAGGAACTTGGCAATTCACAGGAGTTCTGAGGAGATGCAACAGTCAGCAATGAAAATAAGGAACAGCTGGTGGGGGGCAAAGGGTGTTTCTTGAGATATTTTTCCAATAAGGAACAAGAAAACAAATATGCATGACAAATCATAAGGACCAAATACAGATTATTCAAATAAGAATATTATTACAACTCAGTATATGATCATTATGCATCACAAATACTGACAGTATCAGTGAAACTAGACTGAGCCAGAAATTGGTCAGTTTTAATCAGTACCCTACCAGGGTAGGCATACATGCAGACATACATAATGAAATAAATACATGATTCTCCCAGGGCTTAAGCCAAGTTGCCAAAATATCTTTTATATCGTTTTTTTTTTTTGTTAACAAACTGCAATTTCGAACTGAGATGTAGTGTGTGTGTGTGTTTGTGTGTGTGTGTAAAATATACAAAATATATATATATATATATATATATATATATATATATATATATATATATATACACACACACACACACACACACAACACACATGCATATATTTGACTGTGATGGTATACTCTTTGGTGAAGGTGAAGGTTTGACTAGATAAACTGAAGAAGGAATGAAAGAAAGGGTGGGAAGGTCAGAAAAGTGAGAATATTTTATTATTATTATACCCTAGGTCCCCATATTTTTTTGGAATCCTCAAAATTCACAAAAGATTGGTGAATACACCTATGAGACCCTTAGTGGATGGCCGTAGCTCACTTACCTACCCATGAGCAAAATTTGTTGATTCTATACTGAACAAATATTTGGAACCTGAAGACCAAGTGTGTAAAGACTCTTGGTCTTTTCTGAGTAAAAATAATAGCCCACAGTTTAATGAGGAATGCAATTTTCTTACGGTCGATGTTAAAGACCTTTACACTTGTATCCCACACATGTTAGGCATTGAGTGGATTGGTCTCATGTTAAGGAAAAATGAAGCATCAGGGGCAGAAATTGCTTTAGTAATAGAATTACCTGATGTAATTTTGTCTAACAACTATTTTGCGTTTGGTAACGACTTTTATTTGCAAAAAGTGGGGGTAGATATAGGCTCACCATGCGGAGCCAGCATAGCGAATTTAGTTATGGCATACTGGGAGATGGAATTTGTGTTTAAAAATGAAAATTTTAATAATTCCCTAGTATACCATACACATTACCTAGATTATATTTCTATTCTATTAAAAGGTGACATTGATGACAGTAATAACCTAGTAGATTATTTTAATAAGTCAACCCAGTTTTTGCAATTTACATACACATTCAATACTGAGGAGATTGCTTATTTAGATGTTTGGCTAACAAAGAAGAGAGTACAACAATGTTTTGTAGCCAAGATCCACAGGAAGAGCACATATTCTACTGCCTTCCTGCACTTCTTAAGTTGTCACCCTCACCATCAGAAATGGTCAGTTGTTAAAGGCCAGCTGGTGAGGGCTGCACGAATAGTAAGTCAGGACAATGAGTTTGTGGATGAATGTTACCTATTAAAAAATATGTTTCTGAGTCATGACTACCTTGAAGCTTTATTAGATTCCTTGATAGAAGAGGTCAAATCCGAGAGGTTTAATAAGGTTTATAACACTATTTTAAGTGTTAAGCAAGTACGTATGGTCCAAGGTGTTACTTTTAATTGAGGTAACCAAGAGGTCACAAACAGCTTTAGTGAACAGAATGCAAGAGGTGAAATTGACTTTCACTCGAGTTTTATTACTACATTCACTGTGGATAGTCAATTAATCACTAAAATTATCCAGAAAAACTGGGAATTATTTAGAATCAACCCAATATTATTTAGTAAATTGGGAGATCACCCTAAAGTGACATTTAGAAGCGGTAAAAACCTAAAGAATTTGTTGGAACAACATAGGAGTACCCCTAAAATTACAGGTATGGGTAAATGTGAATCCTGTAATTTTTGCAAACATGTTGATGTTGCAAATTGTTTTTTCATCAACATTCAGTATAAATTAAAACAGAGGTTTAATTGTAACTCCAAGAATGTGGTTTATTTAGCTATGTGCCAATGTTGCCCCACGTTTCACATCAGCAAAACGGAGCGTAGACTCCGTGATCTAATCTATGAACATCAGTATGCAATTTACAAAGGGAAAATTGAAAATGCCCTAGCAAAACACATTCATATCTTTAAGGAACATAAATTTAAATACGTGATCATAGACCAGGTAGCCCATGACATCAAGGTAGGACCTTTACCTTTACACTTAGAGGAATTAGAACTTTTTTGGCAAATTAATTTGAATGCCTATAATTATCCAGGCTTAAATAAAACATGTTCCATTACTTGCATTTTGAAACTGAAAAGTTTGCAGAGATGAGATTGCCTGTTATGGCCACTTTAACATGCTTGTAATTCAGTCTAGTTGTGGCCACCTTTTGCATCTGATATTTATATTTATATCTTGGTGTGGTGTTTTAAACACATTTAAGCAAAATAGTATTTAGTAAGAAAATATTATGAGCTATATGATAAGTCTATAATAATTATTGTTTTCCTATTTTTATTGCATCGTTTTTTCTAATTTTGGTAGCTAGTAGTGGCTTTTAAGAGGGGTTGTGTCTTTAAATATATGTGTTTCATGTTGTCTGTTCCGATTGGTACAATCTATCACCCGGTACTATTTTAGTACACTTCTATTCTGTATTGTGTATAGTTGTTATCTGATGAAGTTTGCTTTGCAAGCAAACGAAAAGTGCTTCATTTTATTTTATTTTATTAAATCAGCAGTTTGGGCTTTGTTTGACTTGCTTTTCCTGTGTTTTTGTTTTTTTAATAGTTTGTTACGTGGCCATTGGTTTTAGAACACATGGTAAAGTTAAACTTATCTCATAAGTTGGTTATAGACTGTAGGATGGGAAGGGAGACAGAACGGGGGCAAGCTGTAAGGGATAAGTTACCCACCAGGGTTGACTGTGTTAGTCTGATTTACTGTAATGAGCTTCAGAGGATTTCTAGCCCTTTGGGTTATGAATACAGAAATCTCCACTAAGAATATTTTGGTTAAAAAGGGGAATGCTAACTATTGTAGTACACCAAAGGGTAATGCTTTCTAGATGCCTTCTAAACAGAAGTGTGATTTCAAATATCTTTTCTGTGTAGTGCTCATAAGAGAAATTCCATCCTTTATAGCATTACAGTTTTGCTAGTCAGAACATTGTTAGAATTTGATATACTGCAGCTTCACAATGTTATATGCTTGTATTTTTATGTCATGAGATAATTAATACAATGTATACCACAAAGAACAAGAAATTGCATCTGCATGTTTTGTTAAAATACATTTTTTTGCTGAATGCTAAACCAACATTCCGGAATAACAGCTTTATTTATTATGTTAGGATTTAGATTAACAGGGCCTGACTAGTACTTCTGAATGATGTCATATTTGATCTAAATTTAAAAAAATGACTGCTCGCAAATGCTAACTGCTTGTCCATATAAATTATACTATGGTGCACTTGTTTTCCCATTTGTAAGTAGTTTTCATAAATATGAACACCCCTTGTTCAAAACTAGAAAAGGAGCAAACCGTAAATTATTGCACACAAAAATGCAGGTTTCATTGTATTTTTTATCCCTGAAAAGCAGTTAAGAAAGATCTCTCACTTCAGCAGGGACATTTGCCATTACTGTCAGAAAGCATTTAACAAGTTGAAAATTATAAAGATGTGACATTTCGTGAAACTGGAGCATTATTTCCAATGCTGATTGCAGGATTTCATTTTTTATTTATATCCTAAGGCAATGAGCACAAATGTGCCAAACAATCTATTTCAGTTGAAGTAGCTTAAAACATATTTATTCTTTAAATGATGCCGAGAGACAATGACAAGGTCTATTGCAATAACAATTTATTTATAAGTTCAATAAGAGTCATTGTTACTGTCTGAAATGCTAAAAATTGGTTCAGAAATATGTGAAGTGTCATCATATTTTAACTATAGCATCAATTAATGGACAGTGAAAAAAAGACAAAGAATTATAAAATCTTGACAACCCCATGGTTGCATGAGTTCAAATTATGCGTAACACAAAGCTCTGTAAAAGATGTATGCAGAGTCGCATAAAATAATTCTCATTCATTTTTTTTAAAAAAGATCATGGAATTACTATTTTAGTGCAGTGAGTTACGGCAAGCACCTATGTATCACGTGTTAATGGACTCAGTGTTGTACCATATTTAGCGTTGCCTCCAGAATGCATCAGTTTTTGTTACTTAACACATTGTACTGGCACCCTATATGCCAGTGAAATACAACTCAGCAAATATTTAGTTTGTAGGTTATGAATTCTACAAACAGAAAGCAGTATTTCCTAATTTTTAATGCACAGCAAGAGTGTTATTCCTTCCATAGGGGATAATCCTTAATGAGTATTTCACTTTTCCATTAAGTTGATCTCCTGTAAAGTTATTTATAATGGGGTAAGGGCAACATGCTTCATATTGTGGCATAGGTGTGTAGGAAACTAGACTTCCACAAAACAAAATATGTATGTGTTTGTACATATGTATGTGTATATGCATATGCATTTAAACGCGTGTGCGCACACACACACACACACACACACACACACACACACACACACATGTGTGTGTGTGTGTATGGTTCCCCTTTAGAAGGTCGATGCGTGTGTGTTTGTATAGGTTTCCCCTTTAGAAAGTTGAACAGCTGAAATCTCAAAATTCATATGGCCGAAGCCATATGCTCAAATTTCAGAAGCTTGACCTCCTGAAAGGGAACTAAAAAATACCCAACAAAACAATGTTTCTGCAGGGGGCAAGCCCCCCTGCACCCCCGCTACTTATTTATTCTAACTCAGAGATCGCACTACAGCACAGAAAGGGAAATCTCCCATTCTGTGATATATGCAGATCCCCATTCAGAAGGTCGAGCTTCTGAAATTTCGAGCATATGGTCTCGACCATATGCATTTCGAGATTTCAGCCATTCGACCTTAAGGGGAACTGTGTGTGTGTGTGTATATATATATATATATATATATATATATATATATATATATATATATATATGTGTGTGTGTGTGTGTGTGGCTATGTTGTACAGTGTCCTTAAATATCTCTGTGGTGTGATATGTGGAGGTGTAGTACTGGGAACTGGGGGAGTAGGATCCCATGATGATATCAAATGTAGAGAAAGGCATACCCCCAATAAGGTAAAAGAGAAAGAGCCACAACCACAAAGAAACACACAGTGGGCTCACAGTGGGAAAGCTAGTGATAGAAAAAGTCAGTCAGCTAAGAAAGACTAAATTTTACTGCAAGGCAAAAAAGTAGATTTTTCTGGTAAGAAGTCTGAATACAATGGAAAATTATTTTTTTTTTACTAAGGATGAGAAGAAATGTTATTACAGGTATGCAAACTGATATATAAAAATCTCAAACTAATATGGTCAACTAACTTAAAATAATATTAAGAAATCTTAAGGACAAACATTCATCTTTAATAACAATTTTTCAAGTACTTCTCAAAATTGAAAGTGCATTAAAGACATATTCATGCCTTACATTTCTGATGGTGTTTTTCACTCTATACGTAAGACTATACTAAATTGTCCAAAAAACTAGTAATTGACACTAAACCAAAGAATGACAAAGTTCCAACCTTTCCTCGATCAGCCACCATACTCGGTAAATGACTCAAATAAATTCCAATACATGTTTTTAATGAGTGTAGTGGATGTTTGAAAGACCCTTGGAACTTTGTCATTCTTTTTATTGACATGGGTATTATTGAGGTTCAGTCAGTCTGGCTGTGCTGGTCCAGATGACATTCCAGAATCTTCATTTGTTAAGATAAGACTACTTTGATAGACCATCTATGACATCTTTAATGGATTATTGTTACATGGCCATGCTGCTGATGACTGGAAAAAGTTTTCAGTGATCTCTATCCATAAGAGTGGTACTTTAGTGTGCACAACTTCAGACCTACCAGTCTTAATTCCATACTTGATGACTCTTTTGAGTACTGCATTGAAAATGTCTTAAATTTAGGAATTATTCAAATCTTGGTGTCAGAAATGGACATGGTTTTATATCTAGGAGATCTAGTTTGATCAGCCTGACTGATCTTTTTGGGACTGTTGGATAGCCAGTTGATACTGATTTGTGCTTATGATATACCAAGACCTCAGCAAAAAAAAAAAAACTTCCTTTGTGACAGTATAATGTTTGCTGTTATTAACTGTAACATCAAGTCATTCAAGTGCATACAGTAAAACTTATGGGAGAGTTTTCTGAATGGAAACCAATTACATCACTTATTTCACAAACCACTGTCTTGGGCCACCATCTTATCTAATTATGTTTTCACAGCATTGGTTGATAGCAATCTGAACACTGACCATCACATATCCATAGTAGCAAGGGAATCATTTTATGTGGCACATCTTATAAGTAAAGGCATCACATCTAGATCTAAGGATGCATAATGCTCACATCAGATCGATAATTGCATGTACCTCACCACATACCTGCAACAATTGGAGAGACCACAGAGGTTACTCACCAAGAACATAAAGGGTACACAAAACAAATCTTACTCCAAAAGACAGAAAGACCTGTCATGTTATTCTGTCTCCTACAGGTTGCTAAGGGGTGACCTGTGCCTGCCATACAGGGCAGTCTCTGACCCAGCCTCGATGGAAATGCTACACATTCCTAAATCAAACTGCATGAGGGTCACTTGCTCCAGGGATGTTAACCCAGCATCTGACATCAGCAAGTCATGCTGGAGAGATAGATACAGCTCTCAGAGACTGCCACTTCTCTGGAGCAAGATTGCAATTCATGTGAAACAGAGCCCCTCCTTGATCCTCTTCAAACGCAACCTAGATCAATCGATGGGTGACTGCATATTCACTCCTGGTGTGGCACCCATGTCCTTCCTGGACAGAGGAAGTCAGTATTATCTACCACAGATCCTTACCTCTGCAAACTTCACTCACCTAACCACCGACAATTTTACCAACTTGCGATAAATATGGCTAGGCTTGTAAGAGCTCTAGAGCCGTTAGCCTAGTAACCTTCTATGAAGCTATGAACCTACATGGACAGTTGCTAATTTGAATATAATGTATCTTCATCCTGAATATTAATAAGATTAGTTCATATTTATTCAGTGTGACCTCATGGACAGAAAGCTAGGATTTAGTTTTAGTTGCAACCTATGAAAAGTGATGTTGTTTGGTAGATTCAAACCTAAACATCAAACTATAATAAATGATATTGTTTTGGAGACAGTTAATAGAATGAAGGCTCTTGATATTGTTATTAATAATTATCGTTTTCTTTCTTTTTTTTTGGGGGGGGGGTATTTTTAGCTTTGAAACCGCTTTCTTTCCTATACAAAACTATTATCTCAAATGATCCAGGTATTTTTATTAACTTAGACAAAACTGCAATAATGCTGATTACTTAGATAATAGTACATTTGTTGTTCAATAAATTGGAGAAATCCGAATGTTAGAGCTTGTATAGTGGATGTTATGTCAAGAAATTCATAAGCATGGAAGTTACCAAGTAGGAAACTGCTTTAGCAGTTTATACAGTATTAACTACCATGTACTCAGGATGTAGCACAACTTAACCGATGACTGCAGTGCAGCAAATAGTTGAGAAGAAGCTAGAAATGAGGAAACAGTCCACCTGGCCATTCCAGAATTTTGAGAAAACATGTGACAGGTACTAAGACACCTGATTTGGGTAGTTGTGTGACATCTCAAAGTTTCAGAAACATTGGCAGAATTAATCCTGGCTATGTAGAAGAACACAATCTCAGAGGTATGAACAGCATTTGGACACACAGAGGAACTGTCAGTGAAAGTGGTTGTGCATCAGGATTCAGCTCTGCTGATGGACTACATTTGTAAAGAGGATGGAGGGGACAGACCATTAAGTTGCTATACACAGATGATATGGCACTACAAGCAGACACTGAACAAGAACTTCAGCAAATGGTAGGGGAATGGAATGCAAAAGTGAAGGCATAAATGATAAAACTGAGTATGGATAAGACAGATGACAAGACAACAAGTGGGAGAAATCTTAAGCTGAAAACAGAGATAGAAGGAAAACAGTGGAAGAGGCTAACAGTGTATGGGAAGGGATGGCTGAAGAAAGGGGAAGTCTAAATGAGGAGGTTAAAGCTAGAATCAGAGGGGCTGTATACAAATGGCAGAGAGTATCATGGTGGTACATGACAGAAGAATGTCAAAGAAGCTGAAACATAAGGTGTAAAAAAACAGCAGTGAAACCAGTACTACTGTATGGTACATAAACATAGAAAGAGATGGCACAGCAGCTAAGGAAGCAAAGTACCTCTAATTGCCGATAAGATCAAAGAGAACAAATTACGATAGTTTGGGCACATGTGCAGGAAAAAAAGCAATCTGGTGAAGAGAATTTGGGACAGACAGGAAGAAGACAAGAGGAAACTAGGGTGTCCACTGAGGAGATGACTAGATTATGTGGCAGAAGACCTGAGACAGTCAAACATGACATTTGAAGAAAGTCAGAGAATGGTACTGATTCAAGAGAGATGGAGACAGATGACATGATACCCTGACCATACATAGTAAAAAATGAGATAAGGGGGTTGACAGTGATGATAACTCAGGGCTAATTGTTTCAAGGCTATAATGGCATTTATGGAATCACCCTTAGGGTAACACTTGAATTGGATATGAAATAAAATTTTATCAATAATCATTTACTCACATGTGTGTTGGGTAACCATAGGAATGCTCTCTATTTTCTAAGTTGTTCACTTTTTCAATAAGAGGTATGTCATAATTTTTACAGATTTTATTTTAAAGAAAGATTGATAGCATTTCATTTCTTCCAATAACTTCACCCACATGCTTATTTTACCCTTTCTTTATATATTGCTAACAGAGTTGATTTATATTTTATTAAATTATTGATGCACTTTTTCCCCTTCTTTTGAGGAATAAAAAAAGATAAAAGAATGAATTTTGACTCTGACTCTAGCAGTTGTGCTAAGACTCCATTATAGATCAGTTCATGGCACTCTATAATAATTCCAAGACTAAAGTGTGACCCCCAAAATTGTGAAGACAAGTATGAAACTGCAGAGGACTACTGAATGTTGAAAGTTGATGTTCTCCCCCTGAACTGATATATCAGTTCCAAGATGGCCTCCTCTCAAAAAAATGTGACTACTACTAGAAAGAGCAATCGTGGACTTATGTGCAAATGCAAATTTTTATTCACTTGGTCTCACTATTCCAGAATTCACAATAACAGGTCTCAGAGTAGGAAACAGATACATTGGTTCATATTCAAATATAACGTATTTATTACCCCCTTGTTTTTTATGAAGAAACAAAGAAGCTACAAATTTCCTACTGTTTTTTTCCACATTGATCTTCCCTGAAACAGTAATTCCATTCTATAACTTCAGTTTCATCAGGATAATTTCTGGATATTTTTTGTTTGAACAAAGGATATCATTTCTTCTTACTTGTAGAAAGTTTTAATCCCTTCATATAAAAATAATGCAATTATTGCTGTAAAGATAATGTGTGCTTGTATTCCATGTTTCTTTTAACTTGTTCCTTGCAATGGAGCTCTGGAATTCTGCACTCTAACCTCCAATAGTACCATCCTGAGTTTTGTAACCATATCAAGATATGTCCTTACATTTCAAACAAATGTACACAGTTTTGGAAAAGTAAGATTCAATAAAGATGTATAAATGGCAAACTCTTTAGCACAAACTACTTTTAACATTGGTAATATTCATTGGATTATAAGCCTCATACTGGTTTATATTCATCTCAGTAAATACAGTAAATATTAATTTTATAATATTTTGTAAACAACTTACAATATCTCAGTAACCACTCAAGCTACACATTTACACACACGAGGCCAGCACCAACTTGTTTATCCATCTAAGAACTTTCATATGCTCTTGGTCTGTTTCAATTGTATTTTGTGATATTTGGAGAAATAAAGTATATCAATATAAATCAATGAACAATAATTAATATCTCATTAGCTGCAGCAGACAATGACAAAGTACCAGCTCAGCTGCATTGCATTCCCCACCATGAATGCAATACAATGAAAATCTTCATTAACTTGTATGTAGCATTATTAGTGTAGTATGAATGGCCAATATTAAATGCCTAGAGACATGAGTAGGATGTAATAAGAGAAACATCATGAGGTCTCGATAGGTTTTAATGGATTAATTTCTCCAATGCTGCCAAGTGAGTTTTCTGACATAAAATGTTAATAAAACTCTCAGAAATATCTTAAGTTGATAGATTCTATAAAAATAAAATACAAAAAATAAATAATAAAGTTCTTAAAAAAAAGATACATGTTCGTGAACATATATTTTTATAATTGGCCTGAATTAAAATAGTCTGTCCTCTAAAGCTGAGTCAGTGAAGACACAGTGCATGTCTTTGGAACAAGTTATTGTTTAAACTGGAAAAACATTAGATGCTGTCACTAAAATAACAATACAACATAAGCTGTATCCTTTATAAAAACATTTCCAGTTCGCATAACCAGGCCTATTCCAGCAAAATTTATGATCTGGGTGTGAAACACAAGCAACCTCAGACCTGCTTACAATGACCCTTTGGGTTTGCCTCCAAGATCCCAATTACAAGTAACATTGCTAAGGTACAACAATAAAACCAACCTGTCCACCATGAAGAGGCCACAATACAATGGAGGGAGGGTCTGTAAGGTGGCACCATTCCAATAAACATTGATAAGTAGTGGATGGGTGAGGATCTTGTGAACTGCTGTCAAAAATGCTGCCCACTTTCCAGGACTGCTTAGAAGTAGGGTGTCTTGCTTCTCCACCACTTGTTCAGTTCAAGGACAATGTGGCTTACAGTTCAGCCATACATATATCGCATCACTTCTCCAGAGTGCAGTTTCTAGTATAACTTCTTGGGCACACTCTCTTTCATGTTTTTTAATAGCATTATAATGCTCATAAACTCTTTAATTCAAATGACATGATTTTACCTACATAAAATGACAACCATGTCTGTCACATCTCAAGGTTAGCATCAAGTATAGATCTACAGGTGTTGCATTTAGTTGGGGTTAAGCTTCTGATGTAACTTTCTAACAAAATACTTGGACAAGAACTGACATGCCTTCATAGTTTACAAAAGCCATAGGCATTAAAAGCTGGATGTTTCTGTGGGAGTCTTCTGATTAATTACTCATTATGCTCAAGAAGATTTTTGATGTTGATGTTTCTAAGATAAATGGCAAAATCCCTTAACCACCATAAACATTTCAGCATGCCCCTTTTAAATGTACTAGTTATTAATCAAAGCTTGTCTAATAGCACAAGTGTCCACACTGTAATTTAAAATGTAAGTTTGACTTCTATCTATAGCCAATTTAATTACTCATAATATATCTGTAACATCATGCTTCAATATTGGTATGGATCTCTCACCCATATGTGAAGGGACTTTGTCACAAACTTAAGCAATCAACTGTGTGACATGTGCTGTGAATTAAAAAAAAAAGTGACGGAGTCTTTACTTCTTTATTAAATGCCTCCTCAGCAGAAATACTTTCTGCAGCCTAACCATCTGACTCTTAATTTTATTTTTGCTTGGCGAAGAATGGGTGGTTACTGGGAAAATGCAAGTATGTGTTAGAATAAATAGGAATCTGATAAAATGATTTAAAACTTTAAGTTTTTCACAGTGATATCAAAAATGTCCGTTTACTTTCATCATTACCCAACTAAGCAGGGAACCTCAAGAAGTCAGTTGTTCATAGATCAGTACTAGTCTAACTGCCTTTGTGGACCATTTTATTCCTAGCCAATTACCCCATGTGAGAATAAAACCCTGCACTTTGTGTCTATAAGGTAAACACCTTAACCATTATGCCAACTTCCCACTTGTTGTAGTGTTATGGTGTTTTTCCATTTTCAGCCCCAAATGATACTTAACAACCCAACCAAGCGTTCAGTCATCTGTATGACAACTACCAGAAAAACTTCAGTCATCGTCAAAATGCCAAACTGAAGGATGTACAAGATGTAATCTGTAAAATGATAGTAGGATAACTCCCGAGCTTGTAAAATATACATGATTTATGTTGTCATAGGGATAAGATGTGATTAATTTAGTTGTAAATCTTTTTTTCACTATTTTTATGTATGAAAGTAACTTTTACAATCCTTCTTGTTATTTATTTTTCACTCTTTACCCCCACTGTCTGTTGGTCATTAGCATCATGGCAATTTGGCCCATTCTTTCTCTAACACCAGATGAGGGCCAACCCAGAATGGACATTATACTGACAGCCAGGTGGTTTGAGGATATTTACTTATGACATAAAGTTCCCTGTAGATGTTCAGACTGGAGACTGAAAGCAGGATGTGTAATGAGCTGACAATGCTGGCAATGCCTTACTTCCACAAAGGACACTGCCAGCAAGCCATGCTGTTCCATTCTCTTTTGTATGTGTGGGAGGTACTTTCCTCAGTCTCACTGGAAGAACAAAACTGCTTTATTTGCTCCCTTCAGTGCCCATTACCCTCCCCTTGCCCATGAGTGAGACAAATGGGCCATAGCCCATCACTCCTTCTGCACCAGTTACCTCCAGTGCTGGGGCTGCTATTTGAACTGTTATCACCTGGGCAGGATGAAGAGATTTGCTTCTGTATACCACAAAGCCAGGTTACCTTTTATATTTATTTTTGTTACACTCACACATAAGCAATTTCTGATCCAACATCAACAGCTGATGCCCTAAATAAACAACCTTCAAACCCAATGATTCAGCTTTTTTTTCTTACAATGTCAGTATTTTAAATTATTAATTCTTCTCTTTACCTCTGTATCTGAATTGAACATCATACTCTGATTTTTTTCTGTGAAAAGCTCTACTAGCTCCTTTGCTTTCTATGAATTATCATATTGACAATCTTGTGCATTATGCATTCATTTCAAACGTATAGTGCTCACAAATAACTCATTTTCAGTGTTGTATTCAACCACACACATTTGTTTTGGTTACGGAATCATCACATTACTTTAGACATATGGTTTATTTCATCACAAATCTTACAAAACTTGTCCAGTGCTGGAAATGTATATTTATGTAATGTTTGTTTGTTTATTTTAATGGTTATAATCACAGCTCATGTAAATCCTATCAGTGACATTCCTTTCATGATTCTCATTGTTCATAGGATGATATGAAGTTACTAGGCTATTGGCCCTGAGGCCCTTACAAGCCCAAGCAAGAATTTAGCTCATGTTCCAACAAGTCAGCACCCTATGCCACTGCCCAACAGGGACACAGGTGGAATCCCAGGGGTGTATTTTCTGTTCCCCATCAAGTTATCCAGGTTGCACTTAAAAAGGGTTAATGAGGTACTCTGTTTGATGTGGAGAGGGAGTCTATTCCACAAAAGGGGGAGTCTCTGGGACAAAAGTCTGTCCCGCCAAAAAGTCCTATTGATGCCCCAGACCAGGTTGAGGTCGCACGTGTGGGTTACTCTAGTGGAGCTTGACTTGTTGATATGCAGCAGTCCCATAAGGATGGGGTCTGAGCTTGCTTCGTATGCCAGACAGAGGTCACCACTGAGGAGTCTGTGGGAGACTGAGTACAGGGACAGGGCCTTTATCCTATCTGTGTAGGGTAGATGTTTATGGCCCTGGATTCTCCTGGTGAGGAACCCCTGTGGTCTCTCCGGCTGCTGCATGTGCTTTGTGATGTACATGCAAAGGGGGCATTGTACTCAATAATGGGTCTTATAAGGCAAGAATACAGGGATGTTATGACCAGCTTGTCCCCGGATGAGATACCCTTACTGATAAGGCAGGCCATGTAGAAAACTTTCCGTACAATGGAAGCAATATGGTAGTCAAAAGTCAGTTTGCTATCAACCTGGGTGCTCAAGTCACTCATGACTGATTGCATGCTTAGGAACTTATCAATGTGATAATTTCTGGGGATGTCACTTTCACCAAAGGAGATGATGATGCATTTATGGCATTCAGCTTGAGGCCATGTTTCTGGCACCAGTCATTTGTTAGGGTTAGACCCTCTTGGAGGATGTCCACATCACTAGGAGAATTGATGACAGCACCCAGCTTGCAGTCATCTTCAAACTTGGTTAGCCATATCCCACTGGTATTGGCCTGTACCTCAGAAAAGTATATCCCAAACAACAGAGGCCCCAAGACCAATCTCTGGGGTACACTGCTTGTTACGGGTCTACTGCTTGAGGTGGCTTCCCCTATTTTGGCTAGGTGGATTCTATCAGTGAGACAGTTTGCTACCCCTCTGGTAACATACAGATTGATGCCTAGTTGAAATAGTTTATCTATTATACCCAAGTGGGGAATAGTACTGAAGGCTTTGGCCAGGTCAAAGTAAGTGGTGTGTACCATCTTCCCCTCATCCATGGCTTTGGTAAATGTCTCAAAGAAGTTGACTAAATTTAACAGGCATGACCTCCCTTTGATGAAACCAAACTATGTGGGATCAAGTGTCAAGGTTGCCAATGTCCTTTTTAATAAGGTCCATGATAACCCGCTCTATGGTAGATCAGGCTAGTTAGGCTGATGAGTCTATAATTTCCTGGATCAGTGGACGCTCCACCGTTGTGCAAAGGGATGACAGTGGCTGTCCTCCACTCGGCTGGGATAACGCCGGTACTTAGGCTTTGGTTGAATAGGGTGCCTAATGGTGCTGCAAGTTCCTGCCTGAGCTCATGTAGGATGCAGCCTGGGATGTTATCGGGTCCCATGGAGGCTGCATTTTTTGCCTTTGAAAGGGCAGTGATGACTTGCTCCCTAGAGATAAGGGGAGGGGGGCAGGTACTGGCAATGTCCTGTTTTACTGATGGGGGAACAGAGGGATGAAGTTTTCACTGAACCTGTCCACTAGCATGTTGGCTATATCTACTGTGTTTGTGTGTCCTTGACCACCAGTTCTGAGCAGATCTGGGTGCTTCCCTTGAGATTGCGGACATATGTGAAGAAGGCCTTATGATTGTTCATTATTTCTCTGGTCTTCTCAGATCTCATTTTTATTAATTGATATGCAATTTTATATACTTCTATTTCTTCTGTTAACCTTTTAACATAAATTGAATTCATTCTGATGGTTATTTTTATGTGTGTACTGATTTCTCTAATGTTAAGTTTTCTTTACTATCTGATCATTTTACATAACACATTCACATTCTCTTACTAATAAATTATATAACTTATCAAATCTACATTCACATTCTCTTACTAATAAATTATATAACTCATCAAATCTACAATATTTCATTGGATTCTTTAACTCAGTAACACATGCTGAACATATACTATCTATGGAACATTGTGATTTGACATGCAACTGAGGAATACGTAACAGTTTTTTTTTTTCCTGGCTCTTAGTAGTTTTAGGTGATTTGTCTCACCACAGCTTTCCTTTCTTCCTCTGGAAGTTCACACATGTTACGCAGTTTAATCACATCTTCTGCTGTGAATACAAAAATGACTGGCATCATCTTTGTCAGGTTTCAGTGTTATTCTGCTCTCAGTCAACAACAAACTAAACTTCTTAATCCACAGTTTTTCCTTTTCAGGCAAAATGCATTGGAGAGAGAGATTTCAAAGAGAATTTTCAGACAAATAATATAGCACTTCTAAATATTCTTTTGAATGCAGTGGCTTTCCCATGTTGCAGAGGCACAACTTATTTTTAAGATGAAATAAGAGATGGGCACACTGGGAATGTGCTGCTAGATTTTAGAATTCAAACTGTTCAGTAGTACAGGAACCAAGACTACATAATTTAACTCATCCTGGCACTCTGTGCTAATGATAAGAAGCAGAGCTGGTATCATGGTACTGAAGGAGGAAGCCCTTACACTGACCCCTCTAACACAGGTTTAGATAGCAGCCTGGATACGGGGTGGGGGGGTACAGAGGCATTTCCTAACCCCTACTCTGGGATGGGGGTGGGGGCTTAAGAATCAACAATGGGGCATGTGTTTTGTTCCACCAGTAAATCTTTGGTAAAGACCAGACACATTGCAGGTACATTTAAGCTGAAGATCTGAAAGTGTATTTGCCCGAGGCCTCTATGTCACTCATACGAACGGTTGATTACTCCACTCTGAACCTTTTTTCATGTTTGTAACCAAATGCATATATGGCATGCAAGTGCCAACATTAGTGCATAAGGAAGCATCTACTAACAGCTGTTTGTGTGACAACTGCAAGGCTCACACCTATAAGGAATCAATGAGCAGAGTTGTGGCAATTAACCACATGACAGGTGGGAACAGATGCCTCTAAGAAAATTTTAAAGGAACAGTACCATATGTTAGAAAAATGGTTTCAACTAGATCTCATGGACTGCGCTAACATCAAGTTAATAATTACACATGCTTAGAGGGCCACAAATACTGAGGTGGTAAACATGATTCACAATAATCCTGGCAAACTTTTGATTGATAAAACTACTATACTTTCATTGTGTAGTATAGTGGACTGCAGGAAATATAACAAAATGACAACAACAACAAGATTCTTGAGAATGTCAGTAACTTTAATTAATTTAATCAAGATGGTGGTTATGGCATATTAAATGCAAAGTTCTTGACCAAATGACTTTGATGGTCATCCATATGTTAAAACTCAAGGGTTGCCCTGTTCATTTTAGGAACGCAGTAGGTTGCCTAATTCTAGTCCCTGTGAAATAAAGCTGTATTACCTAACTGCAGTAATTTCTACCTACAACAGCAAAGAACCTTTGTTTTTTTGCTTTCAGCAAATAATGTTACCTAGTGAACACATTTGCCCAGAAGCATGACATATACTTTCTTTTACACCAGTTTTTGGTTTAATTTTGGATAGTACTGATGTATCAGCTGAATAAAACAGCAGCTAAGGAATTTACTTTCCTTTATGCTTTGCATGTTTGAATGAAAGGCACTGCCATTTTTCTACTGGTTGGAAATCAGTTTTCTGATGATGTTAGTCTTGAAGGAAAATATAGTAATCTATTTCCTGAAAATCACATTAATTATGACTTTAGGGGTTCTTATGCCCCATCTATGCCAATTACTAGTAAGATATACAGCCAGTGATGATACTCAGAAGTGCCAAAGTAGAAGGCATTCAGTATACAGTGCATAATAGGGCAAAGCTCAGCATACAGTGCATTCCTCCCTGGTGGTCTAGTGTAAGGGTTTGACGCTATATCCTTGAAAGCCAAAGTTCAAATCCATGAGAGGGAATTTGAATGGATTTTTGAGTCGGAAAACTAAAAACTGGACACACACCTAAGGCAGTGGTAAACCAAAACTCAAACATGTTATAGATGATGCATTATCCAACCCAGTATACAATGCCATGCCACATTAACTTAATCAAAGCCAGATGATTAATAACCATGTCTGCTGTATTCTGAGATGTATTACAGAGCTATTGTACTGCTCTAAAGCTGCGATAAAAACTTTTGATTTAATCTGCAGCAGAAGAATAAGATATGAGCCATCTCAACTGACATAGTATTTCAGTGTCTGTATGAACTTTGTTTTCTGCATTTTGAACACAGCTACTTCAGTAACATTGCCACTGCTTTATATCTGAAATAAGTATTCTACCTTTGTACTCGCTGTAGCGCAGTTATAGTTTCTGTGAAAGGCAGACGTTATTGTTTTCCCTTATGAGCCATAAAATGGATGATATTTGAAGGTAGGTGCGTGACTGTTGAGAGTTGGGTTTGTCGTAACATAAAAGGAAGATCCCTGCCTGACTATATTGCATCGTTAGTGTGCTGTGCCTCTAGCACATTACAACTTTAAAAGAGGAAGAAGATGCTTTGAGGCTTCATCCTCTGGGCTTACGTAACTTTGTTTCTTCTTTTTTTAACTTGGACACTGAAGTTTTTTTCATATGAGGAGTAGAATAATCATATCTAATGTGACAGAAGTAAATCCAGAGAAAATGACTTTTTTTTTTTATTACAGATGTGAAAAGAACCAGTGTGCATTTAAATAAAGTAAAACGACTAGCTCAGTATTCTCTTGCGAAATGCTATAATGTTTGTACTACTAATACCATCAAGCGTGAAGGAAAAAGACATTGTACTGACATGTACTGTACACTATGTGATATTAGAGTTTTAAAGTCGCACCTTTCCCTAAAAAAGCACTCCACTGGCACTTAAGGAAGAGATCTGTTTTTTTTTTTTCTCCACAGTTAGGATTTGTGAAACACAAGACTATTTAATGATCAATCTAAATCCAGATAAAGAGGAATCTTCAGGAGACAGAATATTTCATTTATCTACAGTCAGTTTGTCATGGTTGAATATTTATTTATATATTTAGTTGGCATCTGTTCAGAATGTTGAGAGAAAATATTTCATGTATCTATGGTCTGTTCATTGTGGCTTTAATAAAGGTTTATAAGACCTCTTTGATTTGCATGTGATGTCTATAATGTTAATTCAATCACTACACCAGCCCCTTTAAAAAGCTATGAAAGGGAATCGATCATCCATAGTTTTCTAATGGGATCAAAGATTTAAAAGTGATAAAAATGATTTCTCTACATTGTTTTCAACAGTGAGCCTTTGTCCAAAGATCAGCAATATAAACAGATGAGAAAAATATTATTTTAGAAAGAAGCAGAATAATGGATGGCATGTTTCTGTCTCATGTCTAGTACACCAGAATAAATGTGTGTACAATGGAAACGCAGCATTAAATCATAGCTGAATTTGTGGCTGGCATGGAATGCCATGGAGATTATTCTAATTAATTCACCCTTTCAGCTCATGATACAGATTTCCTTTTAGCATTAGAGATTTGAAATGTTAAATAAGAAGTTCAAATTAACATAATGAAATCGGCATTTTCTGTGCATATCCAGAGCTATACAATCTGTATATGAAGCTCTTTGATTGTATTCAAGTGAATAAGTCAAAGGGATCAAACCAAAATCAGGATTTCACCTTTTGTGGCTTTGCCAGGATCATTACCATGACATTCTAAAAACGTTAATAAACTATCTTGTAACAAACAGCATTAAAAAAAAACACACTATGAATGTACAGGGATGTGAAGCCTTTCAATTAATGAATACAAATGCAATTTATCAGATAACAATGTACTAGAAGCCTGTATTATAAAGAAGAATTTTTGATTATGCTAGATCTCTTGAATGAGACTCAAACAGTACAAAAAAGTAAGTCTGCACTATGGAATAGATCTGTATGGAATGCAGCTGCTACTTGTTTGTAATTTTGTTGGGTTACTTACTTAAATAGAATTATTTTAAATTACTTAACAAAGCTTCACATATGTGTTAGACGCTCATAATGCTCCGGCCTAGAAACAAAACATACCAACAAGCTAGCTATGTTACTTCAAGCATAAAACACCAGCTGCCAGTACCACTGCTTGTAGCTGGAACACTACAATGGATGTGTCTATGTGAGCTTCGAACTATAACCGAGAGCAATGTCAACATGCATGTCTGACGCAGTACCTGTCAACATACATGTCTGATGCAATACCTGTCAACATGCATGTCTGACTCAGTACCTGTCAACATACATGTCTGAAGCAGCACCTGTCAACAGGCATGTCTGACGCAGTACCTGTCAACATGCATGTGTGATGCAGTACCTGTCAACATGCATGTCTGACAGTACCTGTCAACATGCATGTCTGACGCAGTACCTGTCAACATGCATGTCTGATGCAGTACCTATCACTATACCTCACTTAAATACCTTTATAACAATAGTACATACATCTTTATACACAAATGCGTAAAACCAAAATAGTGATAAATCTAACAATGAATAAAGCTGCATTTTAATTTCTTAACAGGAAAAATAACTGTATGGTCAAACAAAGAAAATAAGTAATACACTCTATTACATTAGAACATAACAGATGATAATGTAATGCCTTTATTATTTCTATGTACCCTTGTCCACTATAAGCATAAATATTCTGAAAAAAAAACATTGCTGATTTTTATTTGTCAACCTGCATTCATCCAGCTAGCAAAAGGTTAATAGTACATATTTGATTACACAAAATAATTCAATAGATATAAAATGCAATTCTTTTTACTGACAACTTTATTAAGGTTGGGTATAAATGCTAACAAGGCAGCATGTTTTTTTTTCTTCATGCTGGTTGAAACAGTATATTGATTGACATGTCACATCTATATGCAAACTGGACTAGAAATTAATAAGCAGAGATTATATCAGCTGCCTTGTGTCATACATTATAATAGCCACCTCTGTGATATTCATACATTCTTTTGATAACCTGCATTACCCAATCAGCAGTAAATTTCATCTGTTTACATAATTATTGTTTTACATTTCAAAACATATTTAATTGTGAAAGTTGGCCTATATTGTCAAGCCATTGCTATGCATACTGTAGTAATGAAAATTCTTTCTTTTTTCTTCATAACGACATATTGATTTTTAGGAGAGGATCGATAACCCATTACATCCATGATAAATCAGTGACACTGCAATATAATGCACACATGATTCTCATTGCATTCCTATATCCACTGTTTCCCATAAAAATTTGAACACAGAAACTTTAAGCTAGTAAGAATTATATAGTCTACTCATATGTTCATCCATCTGCCTTGTAATTAAATTATAAACACTTGACAAACAGCTGTTTATCCTATAACTTACTACTTTTGGCTAATCTTCCTTTCTTTCACCCTAGGACACATATTTCCAGCCCTAGCTTTGGATTCCACAACTTGCTTAAGATGACCGTTCAACACATTTAGAAAACTCTCTTGTGAAAAAAAATAGTAACTCATAAGATCTCCCTTCAGTCATCCATATTGTATTCATCAGTCCATTACTATGGTCTTGAATGTATCTTTTTTCATTTATTATACCATGTTTGAAAGGGATACAGTATCATCTTTATCTACTTTTAACCAGTAGTAAACTGATAACTTTTTTCTGTCTTTTTCTCTGCATCTTTGATGATCAAAAACTGCCCTAAATGCCTCTCCGAAGGCCCCAGACTAACTCTGTCCTTTAGTGATGGTGAGCAAAATGAGGCCACTAGGGCAACTTCAAATCACTGCCAAGGAATGCTTTTACCATGCCTTAACTTGCCCTTCCCTTACATGCACTTTCAATGTTCAGGATTTGATGTGCAATGTAACTGACATATATTTCCACATCTGTGGCAACTCAGCCAATATCCATATCACACTTAGGACAGTAAGGTCTACATACCTCAGCCACCACTATAGATCAAACATGAGGTGCATCCAAGTGCACACCATAGTCACCAGAATGGGCACACACATGCTTACCTGAGAGTACCTCAGATGTCTGATCCACTAATCAAACCTGGGTCACCTGGGGCATAGTCATGGTTTTAACCATCTATGCCACAGTACTTTCTAGTAATCTATTAACTCGACTATATTCTCCATTACTTTTAATCTTTGGGCAGACTGGCCAGCAATTATGATGGCTGTAAATAAAACAGGATTGCCTAGGAAATAGTAAATTTATCTTCTAGCTTAAAGGATAATTTTATCTTCTGCAATACAGATAAACCATATTAATCCGAATAAAACAAACATCTATGGAAGTTATTGTGCAAGTCAAATATGCACTAATATGAATAACAAAGATCTGTAAAGGTTACTGCTGGAAGGATAACTACCACAGGTTCACTAGTTTCAGAGCTGATTATAAGAAGAAGACTGGTTTAACAGATATAGCATTTTACATGGTCATGTATCCCTCAGAAAAGATACTGATGTTAGGGATTTGCTGGTCCAAACTTTTTTGTTGTTGTTTTGTTTTTACTGAAAATAAAGTTCAGTTAAAGCATGTTCTCAGAATTGTATGGGAGCCCACCCAACTCATTCAATTATAACGTCTTAATTATAATGACAGTGATAACAGTAGATCTACACTTCTTATTCAGATAAAATCACATGTTCCTGAATCTATGAATAATACTTAGAGTCTGCTATAATTTGCTATTGCATGTTTTTATTTTACAATGTAGTAGAATCCTTCCACCTGGAATGTATGCATTTTGGGTTATTTGCAGTGACAAAGGAGCTATAAGACTGAAATCCTTTTAAAGATGAATCCCATGTGAAAAGCAAGTAGTGACTGGTAGGAGAAGTCAACTACTCAAATGAGAGGAGAGTCCTGTGGAAATTATCAATATGGTTATCACCTCAACAAACAAGGAAAACAAAAGATGGATAGGGCTCAGCAGTGGCCTACCAGATGAGAAATGGTATAATTTCTATGCATTGTAGATTGGTAATTGATACATTATAATAAATGTTGTCAAATACTCTGGAAAGGCCTAAAAGTAATAAATGCTATTGTTTAATTCATGTTTTTTTGTGCGTGTACGTAAAGAAAACCATTCTGACTCAAGTGTTCAGGAGATTGCCTGTATGCCAAGTTCTTAAGATTTATTATTAGGGTGCATGGCAAGTCTGAAGAAGTACGTTGTTTTATAAAATTTATAACATTTCTGACATACTCCTGGAAAATTATACTGTAGAAAATGCATATAAAAGTTAAGTGTCAGAAGAGATAAAGTGGTCTTAATCAAATGAGTGGATCTGATGTACTAAGCAGAAAGCTGTCACATCATCCTTACTATAACTCTACTCTGTAAATCTTACTAAAAGTAGAAATAAGCTCTCTGTTCAGTAGAAACTTAAGCCTGCATGGCTAATGTTTACTGGACACTGCCTGTAAGTGACCCTGATCTGATTTCCTTTATTAGGGATGTGACAATCCTAGCCCACTTTTGGGTTCCAGTAGTCATGTCATGTCTTATCACTGTCTTAAACAGACCGAAAAGGGGGAGCAGACATACCTTATTTCCTTACTGAGTTCTTTCCTTAGCACTACTGGATCAAAGTATTTGTTTGGACAGACTGATTACTAACATTCCTTTACATAAGGTATTGTATATCTATAGCTAGATATAGATATGCATATATACATAGATATATACACATACTTATAAATATGCACATATAAGTTGGCCTCTTTCACCAAATTTTCTCATTTCTTTTTCTCAAAATGTTTCTTAAAAGATAAGATGATTATGTCTAACCATTGCAGACTCTGGCTTCTTTTCCCATTACAGAGATTAGTCTTTCACCCTGTCTTACTCCTTCCCATGCAACCATTTTCTCAGTAGCTTTAACTTATATAGTAATACATCACTGTCATTAATTAAATGAAGTGACAATTCAAACACTGCTCTTTTGTAGTGGTGTAGCATTTCTTTTCCTCCACTGTGACCATACCTTTTAGGTTTATAGGTGTTTACTAAGCTAATCACCACAATGACCTTTTTAGGCCTAGCCTTCTATTGTTTATATTTTAACTTTCATGTCCACTTTCTAAGTTTTCCTCTGTGAAGTATGTCATAAACTACAGTGTGCAACTTCATAAGTCTCATCTTGCAGTCAGACAATCAAAAGAGCTGCTTCATTTGTGTTGTTCTCTATCTTTCTCTTCACTGTTTAAGATTCCCTTTATTCTGCTGAGAAACTCCATTTCCCTGAACAATCTGTATTGAACCTCTCCATTGACAGTGGAACTTATTTAGTGCACAGACATATGACACGCAACATGCATTTTATTAATTTTATTTTTCCCTAGTATCAGTTCCACTAGGCCTATGACCTATTTTCTGGGAAGACCCCAAAGTGGTGCTCATACTAACGGGGAATTAAGAGAAATTCCTCACTCTTTCTGATAAGTGCCACGGGATCTTCTGTATCCTCTTGAGCTACCACCAACCCAGACAGATGGACATCTCATCTAATGGACGGCACAATAAGGAGTAAAGTATCACTCTTACATTCTAAATTACTAATGTGGGAATAAAAGTCACAGTCCCATGATCTTTGGCATCAAAAGTGAGAGCGCTACATGCTGATACACCAAGAAAGAGATGGCTCTTTTTTGTGTTGTAAATATGTCAGTTTGTCAAGAGCGTAGCTGCCATCTGGAAAGTAGTTCAATCAATGGATCCTTTCTCTGGATTTATTATGTCACGTTTAACATACATACTTTGGATGTTAGCATACCTCACGACTGACTGTACAGATTTTAACAGAATGTCCAGATTTTTGGCTCATATTTTTGGCCTGTTCCTCTTATTTCCTGGCAAATCACTGGGATGATCTCAGGACTGCAGTCACTAAGTAATGACATACATTTGAGTTTCAGACTTCAAATCCTTCAGAATGTTAAAATGAACCCTGTTACTATCTATCAACTTTCTTTTAGTTTATAAGAGCAATATTTAAAATATGTCCCTATTTGTCCCCCCATTTTGTCAAGCTTTGTCCAGATTTATGGCATTAAGAGGTGGAGACTTATGGATGTCAGACATCTTCTAAAATATATATTCTCCGTGTTTCTTTTCAGTCATAGCTAATACCAGTCCTCTAAAGTGTAACCAGAGGTTTTAGAAGTATACTACATTTTGCTTGCCACCCACACCAACACATACACAGACACACATACCCACACACAGACGCACACATTAATGGGCCTGTTATGTACTACTCTAGGTATATAAAATTCTTAATTAACTAAAATCTGATAAAAGAGAACAGCATTCCTAATGAGGCCACCTATCTCAAATATTTTTGTATGGGTTTTACCTGTTCATAGGTGTGTACTAGGCTAATGGCCCTGGAGCCTTTACAAACCTAGCCCATAGGATTACTCTGGCATCATGCCACCCATTAAACATTTCCTGAACTAAATGATGCTATGTCCTATGAATGTTTGAATCTGTAGTGTTCCGATATCAGCAAGACTGCTAGTAGGACAGTGGGCACTTCTCATAGGCAGGACTAAAGTCAGTTACTGCAGAACCACCCCACCTCCCACCTTTGGGACTACAATACAGTTTACATGGAAATTAGAACAAAAAAGTCTCCCAATTAGAATGTACTGCCTAAAAAAAAACATGGTTCTCAATTTATGGTCAGTTATTAAAGGTATCATTCTTATATGCAGTCTCATGTAACCACAAGGCTAAAACTAATACAATTAAAAATGTAAAATCTAATTGGACTTAGGCAAGCATGATTTGGAACTGGCCTTGCCTTCCAACCATCAGTCATCCCATGACTGTCTGTGCATTCCCCATAGAGTGATGGCTGAGCACTGTTAATTGTCATCCAAACATCTGCTATAAGTATTTTTGCTAGTGACATTAAGTCCCCACCACCAGTGGCTGACATGCATGATACATACAAAGGCCTGCTATGCTGTCCTCTACAGTATCATTCATGCTTCCATACATGAATCTTGGAAAGCTGATAAATGGCAAAACCTTGGCAGACCCAAAAGCATGTCCTCCAGATGTTGCAAATTCTAATCACTTCACTGCTGGAGTCACCATTTGCACAGATCAAACTCCTTCTTTCAACACGTAAAAAGAAGCCTGTATCAGCTGTTTAGTTCTACCCTCTTTGGTAGTTTCCTATAGCACTTGGACCACTAAAGTAACCCAATTATTTTATGTTGTTGGCATTCATTACTCTATACCAGGGAGCTGGTATATACATGTTAAATACTTCTGCATATGATTTTTCAACATTCATATTCCTGTGAAGTGCTCTTTCAATACAAATTTTACTCCTCATTTAGATATGTCACAGATAGTAATTCAGAGTCCACCTTTACCCCACCACACACAGACACACACACACATTTTGTAATACATCAAATTATGAATGACTAAGAATAATTTCCCAGAGAATAAAAAATGTGGTCTTGCAATGCTCTCAATTCCCCTAATCTCAGGCTGTTCTGATTTATCCTGGCTCATTGGTGCTTCTAATAAAGATATGCTCTGTTAGAAAAGTTTACATTTATAGATTAACAAACTAGTAAGCCCGGGAGTATTTCTGGCAAACAAGAGAAGTAATAACTTTGATAAAGAAAAGCACATAGATGCATCTAATATAACAGGTTCAAGCATGGCAATAACAACAGGGAGGTGTAGTTTTTACAAAAGTGGATTTGTTAAAAGATGTACATTGTCCTTTGTGGTATATCTGCATTCCTTCTGAATGACTGAAAATAACATCTCGCAAGGTATGTGATTATACAAATATAACAACAAGATATCATATTCATTTGGTGTAGAAAAAACCCTGACATTTTCTGAAGTATATTATAGTAATATCTTTCCTGTGTCACGTAAGAGGACTTAAGAAATACAAATAACAGCTGGCAAAGGTTCGTAAAATCAAGTAGGGCAAGTAGGAATCCACAAGATGCTGTTGCATTATAATAAAACTCTGTACTTAAGCACACAAAGATAAAGTCGAATTCCAGATAAAATATGAGGTGTTCTGCCTTACATATGGCTGAGAAGAAATGAAGCTAAGAAAATATCCCAGGTGTTTACTAGCGTGTTTGTTGTAATTGTCATATCATCTTGTAATTGTTGTTTCATTGTCAGCGCAATATTCTAGCAGGAGTTTTTGTAACCTCATTGATAGTTGTTCATCATCTTGTAGTGTTATTGTCTGCTAATATTATGAGTGTGCATGCTGTACCTATACTCACAAAACAGATATGCACAAACTGATGCTTTGGGCCACAGCACTAATAACTTCATTATTCAGATGGTGCAGCCATATGTAGCTATTTTAAACCAGTACTGAATTAGCAACTCAACAGGGAAAGGAAAACTATGACATTTGTATGAGAATTGAACCCAAGATGCCCCCCCCCACCACACACACACACACACACACACACACACACACACACACACACACACACACACACACACACACATATATATTCCTTAAGGTTGACACTGACAGTGGACCAACAAGGAGTCTCTGGACAGCTAGATATGTGATTTCTCACAAAAGCATTTTTCCTTTCAGCTAGAAAACACACCAGAGAGGTGATTTTAAACATACAAGCATCCAAGGCAGTACAAACCATGAATCTAGTATTGTACTAAAACTCAGCGGGAAATGGAAAGCTCTCAACCTTGTCAGGGATTGAAGCCAAGAACACACTTCCTTCCAAGCATGTGTCAATATCAATAGACCAACAAAAAGTAATCTTGGGGGAAACTATTTACTAAACTGTCTAGAGATGGATGGAATACATGAGAGAAGTCTTGAATAGTCAGGCATGACTATCAAAAATGGCAGGAACGTGCCACTGACTCAAGACAGATGGCAATAGCTGACTTGACACCCCCACATCAGGTAGAAAAAAGTGGGGAAACATGGTTGATAGTGAGAACGATGATGATGATGATAACCACACTCCAGTTGTTGACATGATCTAACGCAATTGTGAGTCGATGGAAAGTCACATAATACAACCCAGTTTACAGATGTCTACAAATTTTGACAGCCATAGGCCAAGAATGTTGACATGAACATCTGTGAATAAAATGGCAAATAGGAGAGAGCTCTAGAAGTGGCACCTGCGACTGCAGACATATGGGTATGTCAGATACCAGTTAGCTATCTGCTGTACAACATAAGGATTTATATTCAGATTTAAGAATCTTTCACTAATGTCTGTCTAGTGTCAAAGGCCTTGGCCAAGTGCAAATATGTTGCATATACTACATAACCACTATCAACTGCTTTAGTGACTTTTTCAAAGAAATTAATAAGAACAGAAAGACCAGACCTTCCTTTAACAAAGCTGAATTGATGCAGGTCCAGGGTTAAGACATTTTCAATGTCCATGTTAATGAGGCCTGCAGTAATTCATTCCATAGCTGTACATATGACGTTCGTGTCACTAATGGATCTATAGTTACCAGGGACTGTAGTTGGGCCACCTTTATGTAACAGTATCACAATGACTATCCCACAGGCTTCAGGAATGTAAGCAATGCAAAGGCCTAGAATAAAAAGGTTAAGAAGGGCTTCCAATAAGCCATATTTGGAACATACTCGGGCAACCAGAAATGTTATCTGGGTTCATGGATGAGGAGCTCGTAGCTTCTGAGAAGGCTGACAGAACAAGCTCCATAGTAACTCCAGTGGGTATCAGTTAACAGATGAATTCTGTTAGCAGGGACTGTTTTATGGTCACATTTTCCTCAGTAGCTTGTAGAAACTGAAGTCTATGAAAAGTCAGTGAATGATAACTGGAGTCTCTAAGATCATGTGGAAAGACTTAATATGCATTTTATTGACAAGAGAAGGGCTGTATTTATTACATTTTAGATTGGAGGTTAATAAAAATAGACATAGCAGTGCTCAAGGTTATTACCGGTAGCTATTTTTTCATAGTTTCATTTTATATTTAAATCAAGTAGACAGAGTAATAAAGCATCATACTTTGTAGAAGGCTTCACGTTGACCCCTGGTGTTAATGCTATATGGAGGGCATATTACTTATGAGGAATGAGTATATTTACTGATAAGCCTCTCTTGAACTGATTTGTAAGATAATTAAATATGGTAAAACATGCTTTCAGCTGAATATTTTCCTTGACAGTTATTAATACTAAGTATAATATAAATGTTATTTATGGTCTTATCTGGAGACCTAAGTAACTGTATGTATGGAGTTGAGTGTTTTTTTCCCTGATAGAAATGTTATGCTTATGGTGCGATTATATGTGAGTTTTTGGAGTATAGTAAAAAGAATACTGGGTAGTTTGAAAATATCTACATATGTTTTTTCCCCTATAAAGTACCTGCAGATGCATTAAAATATTTTTATAGGTGTTAAAAATGTCAACCACTTAAACACTTATTTGCATTTCTTGTTATGTTGGATGCACATCGTTTATTAAAATTGTATTTATTTATGTACTTTATTTTATTTTGTTTTATTTTCATTTGTTGACCAGCATATGCAACCTAGGCCAAAGTCCATTTTCAGTGGCATACTGGAAAGAAAAGCTTCAAAACATTTTAGTAAATGCATTCCAGAAATGTCACACACACACCATTAGCTTTACATGGTTAACTATACATTACTTTATATTTTAAAATCATAGTCATTGAATGTACATAGAACTATATAAAATAAGAATTATTTTATGTAGTTTAGAATGTCATTAATCACCAACTACTAAGTTGAAGAAAATGTGCATATGTAATTATTGTTAAGTTCAAAACAGAGGTAAAATTAAGTAGAAATGTAACAGTGAAGGCTGATTTAGTATATACAAATAAGAAAAATACTGGATCAAAGAAAAGACGCTCAATTCTTGTTAGTAATGCTGCAAGGGAGGAAAGTTATCAGGAATCAAGGGGTGGTGTAAGCCATACAGAATCGGGCTAGGCTTATAATTGCCCCAGGGCAGATAGCCTAGTATGAACCTAAGAACCTATAAGATGGAAAAAAGGATGTTGGAGCTATTTGTGTAGAAGTATCTTTATTTGTGTTTATTTTATGTTTATAGGAGTAAACATTGAAAGGTTTGCCACAATTCTGATATCATTATATAGTGATTTCCATAAATTTGCTATGCTGACTGGGAACAGAGAATCACCTGCATATGTATTAGACTTGATGATGGCTAATATTTCCTTTTATTTGGACTAAAGGGATCTAGGAGGAGGATTTATATTTGAACAAGTATTTGTAAATCAGAGTACTCACCGAATTGTAGTGTAAAACTGAGTGGAAATTTGAGCTGGATAATTGTTATGCAGTTTTCCAGATCTACTGTTCTGTGTAGAGGAATGCAGTGCTGCAATCTATTTGGGGAATTTGCTGAATATTTGACTATTTTATTTTATGTTTGTGCAAGATTATGTTGCTGACATTTTTGTACACTGGTACTAATTGTTGATGAATAAAGTAGAATAGGACTCAGTTGTTGAAAAGAGAGAAGAGTGTAGGGCCTAGCAGTGATCCCTGGGGTTGACTGCTTTAAAGATACATTGAGTAGAAAGTAGGTTTCCAGTTTGTATACTAAAGGATCTTTTTATATAGTAGCTTGTTACACATTTCAGTCCATAGATGTGGAATCCTACTTTTTCGCAAACAGTTTTCATACTGCGAAAGACTAGAGAGACATAAGAGGGTCATGGTCCTCCCTAAACAAATGTCGCGAGTCAGGGAGAAATCATATTTATTGAAGTGCTTCTCTGACTGAAAATTATTTTCTAAATTTGTTTTTGTCAGGGAGCATAATATGATAATGTGGTAGTAAGCCTGAAGAACATGTTGACTTAACATTTTTGTGCAGAACTTATTGGAGCATGCTTGAACTGTTGAAGCACACTGTCTGCAGTTATTGACAGATATGAGTAAGGTGAGTAACGACTTAGGATTCTATCATACACTGATGGTAGTGTGTGTCAAGGTTTGCTTTCTTTAACAGATTCTAAGGTAGCGAACTAAAAGATTTATGCAATATGTACTGAAAATACAAAGGAAAGTAACAGTCAAGACAACTGTGTGGGGGGGGGGTCAGAGAAAGTTAATGGGTATGTCTGAGATTTATCACACTTTGGTTAGTTGCTTTGACGGGTATGTCTGAGATTTATCATCTTGGTTAGTTGCTTTGATGAAATTTCTAAAACATTAAAGAAGAATTGGCACCATAGTTTGCTGAGTATTTTATGTTTGGCAATATATTTCAATACTTGAAGAAATGTCCAGCCCCAGGAGGAATACTGCTTTGTATATACCTGAAATGAGTTGATTTTGTCTATTTAATATGCAAACTGCATTGCTGTTCAATGTGTGGAATTTATGGTGCGGACACGGATGTTGGGAATACTTTCATTTTAGCCAGGCTTTGTTTCATATCTGAAAAGTACCATTAAGTTTGAATGTGGAATATACTTTCATAGGGTGTTCAGCTATTGCAAGGCTCTAAAGAGTAGCTGAGTAGGATCTAGGAGTTCCAGGGTTTAAGGATTAAGTCCTTCTGAATACCAACTAACCCCTTGTCTACCAGCCAACTCTCACCCGACACTCACTGGTGAACTTGACCTGGGGAATGAATGGACTATGACTTTTGGCCTGGGCTCAAACTTTAATTTCGCCTGCTGAAACTAGTGAGCTATTTGGACTCAGGGGATCCAGGACATAAAGAGGCTTTGTGGCTCATACTAGGAAGATTTGTCAGTTCTCTCAGGAGAAACAAATAGGCCAAATGGATATTAACAGTGGGGCCACCGGGCTCAGCGAGTCCGACAGAAATAAAAAAGACTGATGGTATTACAATAAACGGGTAAAAAATTGTGAATTTTAAAAGACAAAGATTGAGGAACATAGAGGAAGCAGGTGATATTAAAGCAGAAATATACAGAAGAGCTATAAAAAAAGAATTTGCATTACTGATCCATACAAAGTTATATTCTGTTGTATAGAGCTAGACAACCATGACAGGGACATTAAATGGGGTCTTGAAATTTTTGAAAATAACAAGGGTTTAGAAGCTGATGAAAGTCCAGCTAAAGCGTTTAAAATGCTACAAATGATGTGTTATAGTATTCCTCATAATCTTACATCACATTTGGGAAAGCATAACAGTGCATATTAAACTGTAAAGGTCAAGTTATATCCAATACCAAAAAAAGATAATGTTAAAGATTGTTCAAATTATCTAAAAAACAGTACTTGCTAGCAAGGCGATTTTCAAGATCCTATAAGCTAAACTCAAGCAATATATGGCAGAGAACTTCTAGATGTACAAATGATATTTAGATGGAGTTAGAAGCACTGGATATCAAACTGACTACATTTACCGGACAACAGAAAAAACAAGGAAGTTCCAGAAAATATTTATTTTTGCTTTTCAGCTACTCTATATCATATGGCCATCTGGGCCATGGCAAACTGTGCTGTCTGTAGAGAAATAAGGATGCCAGGTCATCGTATTTCCTTTCTGAGGAATATGTTTGAAGCAAGATTTAGACTTCTCTATGGGACTGTGTAATAGAGCATTTTGTAATTAGAAAATGAGAAGGCTGTGAATCATGCATGTCATATGATGCATATAACATGCAAAATAGTGGTTTACAGAAATCAGATGCCAGAATTTCCTTTGTTCTTTCCTTCCTTCCTTCTTTCTGTTTCCCATTTATTAACCATTATGATGCACAGGACTGAGGACCATCTTCAGTCAAAGTCCAGGCCATACGGCAAATATTATATGCATTTCACAATAAAGATAATATTAATTACATGTTGTAGGTGGTTCAGTAATGAGGACTAAACAGCTAAATTTATCAAGCTGACACCAACACTTATGTCAAGGCTCTTTGACAGTATAACTACATTAATTTGTAAGCAGGCTTTTATATAAACAAGGACTACACATTTACTTATATACATACTGAACAATTAATGATTCTAAAGGAAAGAGAAAGAGTTATTAGCTTACATTTCCAATAGAGAATTGTACAGCAAATAGATATTAGCCTGGTTTCCCCATATTCATTTTGAAATCTTTCTTAACGCGGTCAGGAATACTTGTAAATCTGAGTCTGGAACTATTCTAGAAAAGGGTTTTTTCACAGGATGCAAGTGTGAAAGGTGATTTATGAAACGTGGTTCTTAGGAGTTACAAAGAGAACACAGGCTACTCCTTAACTGAAATTTGACAGTGGAGAGCAATGGTTGGCATAATTTAGTGTGAAAGTTAGACTATTAAACGGGTATGAGGCAGAGCCAGTAACGGGTAACCAATTTGTCTTGGCTGTTGTTGTGTACTGATCTTAGGTGTCAGGGCTAAGGTGCTTAAATTTTTGTTTTGAGCTGAGAACAAAGCAGTTGCAGCCAAAGTGTACACCAGCCTAGGCAATAATGTTTTAGTGATTAAAGCTCGTCTAGATTTAACAGTTATTAGGTAAGATATTTTATAAGCTTTTTTCAACTGGGTTAATACATTCTGAGCTAGTGTTCCCACATGTTTAAGCAAAAATGAAAATAGAAGCTACTCTTTAAAGAAAAGATATAAACATTTTTTTTTTTTTGTCTTTTCTTTAAGAAGTTCCTAAGACTGTCATTAAGGATTGCTTTATGTTTAAACAAAGTTTATTCTTGTGTAAATAATTCCATAGGAGTGACTGGTCATTAAGCTAATTTGTTTAGTACACTTGCAAGACTATGAAATTGCAATGTGATCAGCATAAAGGAGGTGGATTTACACTTAGCAGTTCAGTGGGCGAATCACTGATAAGTAATGAAAGGAGCAAAGGGCCTAACACAGAAACTTGAGAGATATCTCCTTGCAGAATATTCAGAGTGAGTGCTAACTGTAAGAGGAAACAATGATCTATATCTTAGGTAATCCACTAACCATTTATGTACTGTTGAAAAGTGACCATTTTAGGTTATTTTTTCTTTTTCTTCTAGTCACAATAAGATGATTAACAAAGTGAGCAAATATAGAACAGGTTAGGAAACCATTGTCTATGTTGCAACTTGCCCCATTTATGTAGAAGTAGATTGTGGTTAAATACTATGGGCAGGAAGCCAAACTGCTTACTTCTACTGTGTAAATTCTGGTATGTCTGTAGACAAGATTTTCTAGAATTTTCTGCTAAAAGATCAGTTAAAAAGTCTAAAGTTGACTTTATTGAGGATCATTTTGGTAGAGGGTGAACTACCACATGCTTAAAAGGTTGCGTTAAAGTTTGTGTGATTAATGAAAGGCCAGAGATGTGGATTAGACATTTACACAAACTATCAATACACATCTTTTGTATTGGCTTATGAAGTAAGAACAGGCTTGGGTTGTATTATGTTTTTAGTTTTTTTGGTAACTGTCTTGAAATGGAAGGGTGGACTACTAATTAGCAGATGGAGAAGTGTATCAGGAGTAGAGAGATGAATACTGCTAAAAGTGTTACTGGGTTAGAGGGGTTTAAGATGACATGTTCATCAAGGGTCTCAGTACTAATCTGGTTACAAGTCCTGTTGTTAGGTAATATTTTAGGTGAAGCATGCTCTTTAACTACTCTCTAGAACAGCAGTGGCTGTGTAAGTTATGCAGTTTGTGCTGTTCTGTAGCAGATGACTTTTGCCATGTTTATCCTGACTCTGCTCTTTCTTTTTAGGATTTGGTAGGTGTTATTTGACTACATTATCAGGATCTTTTCACATATTTTTAGGCTGTTTTTGAGTTCAACAAAGGGTTTTTTTAATCTTATGGTTTGCATTGGAAATAGCGTAAGTTATAACTTGCTACTGAAGTTTGTGCGATTACATATAGATGTCTGACCAGAGGTACTGAACTGCTAATGTTTTCTGAAATTTCTGGTATATTTCACAATGACATGTATACTAATAAGTAATTCAGAGTTTTATGTCAGCATTTGGTGAGTTTGGGGAAGTTGCAACTTAAGGCATTAGGAAGAACATTCAGTGCTCTAAGGTTCATAGGTAGGTACTAGGCTATCGACCCTCGGGCCTATACAAGCCCAGCCAAAAAGGTACCCTGGCTTTTGCCACCCAAGAAAATAATTTTCCTGTGCCACTGTCAAGCAGAGCCACAGAGGTGATCCCTGGGGTGAATTTCCTATTTCCCATCCAATCATCAAGATTTTTCTTGAAGAGTGCTAATGAGGAGCTTTGTTTGATATAGATATGTAGTTTGTTCCAGAGTATGGGAAGTCTCTGGGATAGGAATCTATCTGTGCTCCAATATATTTGTTATAAGATCACGGACTGAAGATTAATTAATAGTACTGTTTAGAAGGCTGGTTCCTTTTTGAACTACTTTATTTATTTACTGTTGCTTGTTTGCTAGGAAAGCATGACTGGGCCCACAGGGTACCTGTTTTCAGTGGAGGCCCTGGGAGAAAAGCTTTACATGACATCACAAAAGCATTACACATATATTATACATTATAAAATTATTACAAGAGATATATTACAATACAGATTAATATCAACATGACAGATTCAAAATTATATTACTTTATAATTACTTATTATTTACAATATCTTACACAGGAACCGCTTTTAACCTCAACCCGATACATTTTTGAACATCCCACAGTACTAATACTACTCTCATTTGTGGAAACGGTCATTAAAGCCAGGGATAGTGACAAATCTGTATCTGCATTATTCCTTGATCTATAAAAATCCTATGATACTATTAGCCACACAAAACTTCCAACATAAATTTCATTACTTGGCCTTACAGCAAATACCTTAAACTGTCTTCAAAGGTATCTTGAAGACATATTTCAATAAGTAAAATGGCAGAACACTGTAGCCCCCTTTATCCCTGTAAATACAGGTGTCCCACAAGGCTCAGTCATTGGATCCACTTACCAACTCACCCCATACATGCACATAACACATACCTCTCATCCTCTTAGCACAAGAAATCTGGACAAAGCCTAAAATAATAGGGGGGGGGGTAAAGGCCTAAAAAAAGGGACAGCTTTGAAATATCATTCTTACAAACTTAGAAAGTTGCTAGAACAACAGGATTGGAGTTAAAATGCATTTCCTAAAGGATATGGAGTTTAAAACTCAAATGTATGTCATTATTTAGTAACAACAATCTACAATGATTTGCCCCAAAATCACAAATTTTATGACAATATCAAAAATATGAGGCAAAAATCTGGACATTCTGTGCAAATCTCGACAGTAGAGAGCTACGTAGTATGCCTCTATTATACAATATGCTGACAATTAAATATTATATGCTCATCAAACAATCCAACTTACCTACAGCAAATAACTCAGGAATCCTTCACTACCATAGAAAAATAGTTACAAAACAATCAACTTATGCTCAGTTCAAAATAACCAAACAACTGCAACTATTTTTCTCATAACAAAGTCCAATGAAAAAAACTTTAAAATATGTTCCCTCAGTAGCGCCAATATTAAACTAACCTCTCAGACTATGTTGCTTGGAATGATAATAGATGACACTTTTCAATTTGATTACCACATACAAAATGCCATAAACAAATCAAAAATTAGGTCTACTCTACAGAGCTAGACATTTCCTCACCCACCACCTCTAAAATCACACTAGCAAAAACTTTACTTCTTCCTTCTCTCCTTTATCTGTCCCATTCTCACAAATCCCCAAAAATCAAATATTCCAACAATGCAAAAATGGTGTAATAAACCTGACAAATTTGCTACCAGTGCTCAAAACTGTACCCATCATTGTACTGCACTAAAAACCCTTAACTGGCTAGAACTACCCAACTATATAAGATGTACTTAATTACTCACTGTATATAAAATCACTAACTATCCTGACATATGTACTGCTTGAAATGCAACGGTATGTATGTCCAGTTGCCCTCTGCAATCAAATGACCAACAATGCCTTACTATCTCTAGGCCAAAGAAACCATTAGGACATTCCCCTTAGACCTACTGTTACCAGAGAATGGAATTCCCTCCCTACTTACAATAAAACTGCTACCTCTTACTGATATTTCAATCTCTATCTGAAAAAAGGAATGGCTCTGTTCCTGCTCTATACCAGGATAATCATCTATTTTCCTACTTAAAGCTGAAATATACTTTTGACCCCTTATCCATGAAAACATTACTATCAAATTATTATTATTTAACATTTGTTTACCCGGAAAGTCCGACTTGGAACAAAGCCAATTTTCAGTGATGGCTGGGGCAGAAAAATCCCCAGATGCATGTTTTTTCTTAGAATCTTTATAACAACTCGGTTTTGTTCATATTTCTCCTAACTCTCCTTAAACTCTAATAAATCCACATAAAAAAACTCACCCGTGTGCTTTGGACTTTGATGAAAACTCACAACCTCCATCTGTCTCTAAAATATATTTAACCAAACTTTATCTAACACGGTCTTATCATTTCACTGTATTCAGTTTAACTCTCTTATCAAAATACTTAGACATCATGTCTGTCTTCACTAGTATATCTGAAACTAACCCCCATAACGATGTTAGATTTTTATGTCGCTAACTTATTTCATTGTATCACACCTACTATGTTGCCTCTCAATTATGTAAATATTTGACTTTATGTACCCAATCTATCTGCACTTTCGTAAATATGTGACTCTATGTATTAGTGTTTAAAATGTAACTTTGAGTTTACTGCTACAAATGTAAATTCTCTATGGATTACAGTGTGAAATGTGATCTATACCTGGAGCTTTTCTCCCCAAGCTTCTGCTGAAAATGGGTACTCAGCCAGACGGACTATCCGAGTAAACAAATGTCAAATAAATAAAATTATACAGCAACAAAACAATTTTCTACATGAATGATGAGTTTGAGATAAATGAGACTGATAGGAGTTAAGAAAGATTTGAAAGATGCCTGTTTATCCCTATATAAAGACAACTCAGGATATGTAGTAGAGTAAAAGCAGATATCAGAAATGAGGTAAAACAACTGAGGTGTTACTACACATATGTAGAAAACTTCAGAAAGTAGTTCAGCTTTAAGAAAAGTCAGATAATGTGGAAAAAAAGTTGTTATACAGTTGAGTTACATTAAATTTGTTAAGAAATTTGTTGAACTTTTGCAGCATATGACTATTCCAATCCAAATTCCGATCACTCAGTAAAACAAATTTGTAATGTTTAACTATGTTTGATATTTCTAACAAGATGCTTTTCAGCTTTGGCATGGAAATTGCTGGTGGGATGTAGGCAGCTGCTATCAATATTTGTGTATGGCCACCTAACTACATTTTTATTACAAGTCATTTGGAATCTCTGTCATTACTTAAACTGTTTTTATGTACAAGGATTAGTGAAATTTGCTTTGCATTTTTGTTGGTGAGTGTTGGAATGCCCCTATGCTGTGTGAGTCCCAGTCTGTTGTGATAGACTAGGGACTAATGTTGTTTTATTATTCTGCAATGGTTATTATTTTAGATAGGTAATGTAATGGCCATGTTTTGTCTTACTCCCATTTATTAAAAATACTTCCTACATTTAGTCAAGTAACTGAAAAGGTTTATTTTTATTAAGAGGATATGCAATGGGAGAACAGGCATTATGGTCAGACATTAAGGATCGTTTTGGATTTAGAAGGTTGACTTTTCAGGGAATTAAAGAAATTGATATGATAATTAGTAAGACTTATTAGGCTGTAGGTTTGTCAATGCCTGTTGAACTTCTTTGTAGAACTTAAACAGTTTCACAGTTTATTTTTGAGAGTTAGAATTAGGTCTGTTCTTTATTTTATCCACCATTCTGGAATGAGGACTGGTGTAGCAGAGGAAAGAGGTGCTCCTGGCTACCTGAAATGTATTTGAAATGAATGGGAAGGGTTATTAGTAGGGCTGAGTAACTAAAAAAATAAAATACATTGTTAGGAAAATATTAACAAATGCAAGTATGCAGATGATACCACTCTGATTTGAAGAGCCTGCAGATGATGGTGAAAGTAGAAAGCGCAAATGTCAATTTGCTGTTCAGCATTAAAAATGGCATCTAGTTCAATTCACTATTCAATCAGTTATTTGCAACCAGATGGGAAAGAAGCAAAAGTGGTGAAAGATTTTATTTTCCTGGGCCCAATGGTTTTTGCAGATGGTGATTGCACCTCTGAAACTAAAAGATGCTTACTTCTTGGGAGGAAAGTTATAGCAAACACGGACACTAAAGCAATAGAAAATGCAACTCATACTCATTAATAGATAAATATGACTGCCAGATATTAACATTAGTCTTTTACCAATAGCTACCACCACATAATATTACAAATGACCAGCCAGTTTGAACCCACCAGCTTTGAGCCTCATGGATGATCTCTAGGTCCTTAAACTTGCCTTCTTTTTCTTGATGTAACCAATGCAACACTGTTTGATCCATAACCATAACCATGGTGCAGTATGTAGTATTATAATGACCCTGAGCTCCACTTAATGGCCATGCATTCTTCTATATTATGGAAAATTTCATTTCTGGCTTAGACAAATTTCTGCTCAGATAGAAGATATGGTGTGCCTTGTCCATTATTCTGTGTGATAAGACTTACACTAATCCATTTCTTGAAGCATCTATGTATGCAATAAATGTTTGGAAAACTAGTAGAACATAAGTTCTTAACGTGTTGGAATGTTTTCTCATCCTCAGGAGTTAACTTGATACTGTTGGTCAGCTTTCCTTTAGAAAGCTCAGTAAGGGCAAAATGGAGTAGGAACTCCCTGTTAATAACCCAGAGACCTAAAAATGCCCTTACCTGATTCTCAGTTTGGGGAGCTGTAGTGGGAGCTGTATGTTTCTTAACCACAATATTTTTTTTTCCTTTGCAATCTGAATTATATATCACAGTACACTGTATCTCTTGACACTACAGGTTTATATTTGTGGCATTTAATTTAAATCCAGTTTGTTTCAAGGGATCTAACATGACATGGACTTTGGAATCAGTGGATTCCAGTCCTTTGACTGGATGATCACGTAATCTAAGTAGGCTATAGCATAGTGGATATGAAGTTTAATTATAAAATCCCTCAGCTTTTGGAACATAGCTAAGTGCCCATGAAAGCAAAAAGAGAGAACGATGAACTGAAAGATACCTCCAGCAAGTGAGAAGCTAGTCTTCCCCTTAGCTGAATCAGTTAATGGATACAATGATACCTTTTGCTCAGACTGTAAGAGATACAGGAGAATGCACTGCTACATCAAGATTCAAAAAATTTGGATTCAAAGATGGCTGCCATTCTGTAAACACTGTTAATCTACAGCTCTTCATATAACTGGAGGAAAATCTAACCCAGAGGCTATATTACGATCTATTTAACAACATTTTTGGCAAAGAACAACTTTAACTTCACCTAAGTATCCTACAAGAGGTGAATGAACCTGAAGAATTAACATATCTAACAGGATTATAACAGTTTAACTGACTCTGAAGAGAGTCTCAAACAAAGGAACCGTGTGCTCAGAACAGTTGGCCTATCCACAATTAAGTTACATTAAGTTCCAGTACTGATGTATAATGTCGAAAGAAGACAAAAATATGGACATAACAACTACAAAAACTAAACTTTCAGAACTTCTATCACTGGAGAAAGATTTAAATTCGAAAAGACAGAAAATTACAAAACAACAGGAGCATCTAAAACCAGGGAATAAAAATAAACCAGACCAACTGGCAAACATGGAAGATATTAAAACTGCTTTACTTCCTATTCAAGAAGCTTTAAAAGAACTATCTAATCAAGTCCAATCCTTTAGAACTTCCTGTAGTCAAATTCTCGAAAGAATGGATAAAACTGAAGCTAGAATCATTGAGAATGAAGACAAATTAATATTGCTTGCCAAAAAAGCTGAAGCACATGATCTGGACATTCACGCTATACAAGCTAAAATTATTGATCTGGAGGCGAGATCCAGGAGAAATAATATAATCATCAGAGGAATGCTGGAAACTGTACAATATAATGATCTAATCCCATCTATCACGCAAATACTTAAAGCATTATTCAATGACTCTGAAACTGCAAAACAAATAACAATAGAGAGATCCCACAGAGCCCTGAGAGAATCTCAAGCTTCGAATATACCAAGACCAGCTTATGTTAAAATTCTTAACTTTCAAGATGTCAACAAAATATTATTAACTGTAAAGAAAAATGGAGGCTATATTATGTGGAAAAATAACAGAATTTCTTTGGCTCAGGACTTGCCTTTGCAAATTAGACAAGCCAGACAATCATTATCTCCATACTGCAAGTTTCTTATTGAAAAACAAGCAAAATTTCAAATGAAGTACCTAAATACATTAATATTTACAGTTGATGGGTCTAGATATTCAGTTACAACAAAAAAATAAGCTAAATGTACCTTTTTGGTGGTTTTCAAGAGTTTGCCTGCTTCAGAGAGCTAATCTGATCTTCCGATGCGACTGGCATGACATCCGAGGTTGGATCCACCTTCTGCTATAACTCAAGGTCTTGGTTTCCCTTGGTTTGGTAATTTGTTGAATTAGGCTGTTGTTTGAACAGATAAGACCTTTGTTTTCAGCTGTTTGGTGTCCGAGAGGTATTTCCAAAAATTTACAGCCTTCACGAAGTCTAACTTTCCCACGAATGAAGAGGAAATGATTTTGTTGCCTCAGAGGGTGTGTTTTTTGATGTGGCGCTTCTGGAAGTCCGTCTGGTTAAGGAGTACCCCGTCGTGAAGTCAACAGCTGGTATGGATGGTCGGAAATCCGAAGAAGAGTTTCTAGGACTGGAGAATGCAAATTAAACTGTAATTGCAGTCTCTTTTACTGTCATAAACACATAAAATCACAGTTATTAGACCCAGAACCAAGTAAAGTGCCTAATCTGTGTAAATATATAGGGACATAACTGAAAGCATGAAGCATACCTGAGGGTAAAACAGATCTTTTACTAATGGTTAGAAAACTATTATGGGTAAGGTTCCAATCAGTATTTACATAATATATGTAACCAGTTGACTATCATGTTCTACTCGTACTGATTTAACTTTCCTAACGTTTTATCCAGTTTACTAAGACCATCACTAGAAATCACTTACATATATATTACTAAATATGGGCTTTACTAAACAGTAATAGGATAATATTTTGGTTAAGCACGCTGAGAAGTATGATAAATTTTGATATTAAACTTTTTCTTTATTTAGTTGTAGAGCACAATATAAGAGATTATATAATCTTTCTAAGAAATTAAAACATGTCTATAGCTAGTTTGTTACACATAATATTCATATAGCTTATAAATAGTTTAAATACTGTGATAAGAGTTATCAATCTAGGATTCTAAATATATGTAGACATTAGTTTATGTAGAGTAGTAGGAAGCATTGCTGTTGATTTCTGTCTCACCTAAGTAGCAGACAGGACCATTTAAAATATTTTTAATATACATTAGTGGATATATATGACACCAGGTATATGTTATATAGCTTTATAATTATGAAAGCTTTGGTGTCCAAAGCTTGAAAGCTAAACTATTTTGTCATTTATTGATACAAGTTTTTTCCAGTTTTTAAATAAGTTTTTTCTTAAACTTGAAATTGTTTTTTCTGAAAAATGCATAAATAATGATGATTTGTTTAATGACCTAAGACTAGTACGGACTACGCTATTTAATCGCACTATATATATGTTTATATACCTACATAGGTCTGATTTACTAAAAATTTATATTGTCTTTTCTCTAAATAATAGAAAGATATTTTAGAGCGAATACAAGATGATTAGTGTATCTATAGCTGAGGATAGTGTCCCATATTGGATTCTAGGTTGAAAGGTAGGTACACATATAATTAAGGCTAAACTAGGTGGTTATATATTTCATGATCATAACGGTTTCATTAATCTGGGAATATATTTCTAGTAATATACTAAAATATTACTATTAAAGTAGACATTGGAGGTTTAATGGAGACGAAGGATAAGACCCATATATTTTGTTAGTAGGTTTTTTCTCTGACTCCTCTAGTTCAACAGATAGAATAAGAGATGTAGATGAATAGTAGTGTTCAATAGGGAATGTATAGGTTAGGCTTTGTAGACATAATTATGGATTATATAGGTTTTTTATATGTTACCTATCTTTTATATTTTAACTTGCATAATATATATTCGTTAATGTTAATAATCTTTATAGTGTTTTACTACATTAAAGACCTATATATGTCCTGGTCCAGGGGTATAGTGGGCAAGCACTGGTACGGGACGGGATTTCAAGAATGCTTCCATAATGTACATATGTCTAAAACTCAAATGATTTTACCATATTTTCTCCGTTTTATAGAACACTTACATAAAATAAAATATTTGGAATGTGGGAAATAGATTCATGGAATACTAAAGGGCTCCAGAACTTGAAAAAGAGGAAATTATTTATCCATTTATTTCTGCAAGCTAAAGCATGCTTTATATTACTTCAAGAAACTCATCTGACCAATGATCAATGGATAGATATTAAAAAGAAAAAAATGGATAAGAGAAATATAGCCTCGGAAGGCAAAACTAATAGTGCAGGGGTTGCGATAATTATAAAAAATCAATATCAAGATAAAATTTTAGATTCTAAAACAGATAAAGAAGGAAGATGGTGCTATGTGATTCTTTCTTCTACTCCTTATGATAAACCCATCATACTTCTCAACATATATGCACCATGTAATAATCAACAGTCTTTCCTAGCATCACTTTAGCCTGTTTTAAACCAATATAATAACCACTATATAATTATAGGAGGGGACTGGAATGCCTATCAGAATCCTAAATTGGATAAATCAAGTCCACAAAGGTCATTTAATAGTCAAGCAGTATTAGCATTAAGTGAACTTAAGTATGACTTCAAATTATATGATCCCTTTAAATATGTAAACAATTAGCTTAACACAAACAATTTCACATTTTATTCAACTTGTCATAAAATGTGGTCTAGAATAGACTTTTTTCTAATTTCAGAAACACTGATTAATCTTGACCCCTTAGTATCTATCCAAGCTCGCTATCTATCAGATCACTCTAAAATTACATTAAGTTTTGCTAACGACCTTAGAAACAGTTTACCACATAGGGGCTATAATTGGTCCCTAAATCCAAACTTGTTAAACAAAGAAGAAATAATCCAGGAAATGCAAGACATTCTCAATTCCTTACTAGTTAAGTTAGACAGACAGCAACATACACCTGATATTGAATGGGCGGCAACTAAAGCTCAAGTAAGAGGGATTTTCCTTCAAAAAGCCTCGTATTATAAAAAAAATCCAACTTAGAGATGTACAAATGTTAGAGGCTAAAATTAAAACACTAGATCAGGAATTAATCCAGAATCATAAGTCAAACAGAAACAGAATTATTAAAATGTCAGAAAGACCTTTTCTTGATCCAAAATAACAGGTTGACATTTCATGAAAATAAAATGCTTGCAAGATATGCTAATCATATTCAAACGCCATCAAGGGCATTAGCAAGAATTATTAACCAATCTAAATCACCCTCTCAAATTTCAGAAATACATTTCAAGAACAAAGTATACACAAAATCTGAAGATATTATAAATACCTTTGAATTGATATACTCACAAATTTATGGTGATCAAGATGAATCACTTACAAATGTGATTAATAATGATTTTCTGCAAAAAATTAATTTCCCAAAAATAGATAACTCCCATAAAGATTTAATTAAACCAATTTCCACTGAAGAAATAAATACAATTAAAAAGCTGAAATCCAATAAAGCGCCGGGCCCTGATGGTCTTACTGCAGAGTTTTATAAAACTTTTTGTAATACTTTTGGTAAAATACTGTCATATACGTTTAATTATAAAATTAATAATAAAATTAATGACCCTCACTTTAATGCATCCAAAACAATTCTTATACCTAAAGAATATTTGGATCCTCAAAACCCAGATAATTATAGGCCCATTTCACTGTTAAATATAGATACGAAAATCTTAACTTCTATTCTAGCTAATAGATTGAAGAAGATAACGAATTTAATAATATTTAATGAACAAGCCGTTTTTTTAACTGGTAGACAAACCAGTGACAATACTTTAACACTGCATACATTAATTTCTTATGCCAATCAAAAGAACTTAAATATACTTATTATTGATGCACAAAAGGCCTTTGATAGAGTTAGCATAAAATTTTTATTTGATATTTTACCATATTTCAACATACCTCACGATTTTATCCTAACATTACAAATATTATATAATAATCCTTATACAACTTTATATATCAATAAAAACTTTTCCAAAAGAATACAAATTAAAAATGGAACCTGCCAAGGTTGTCCTTTTTCCCCCCTATTATTTAATTTATATCTAGAACCTTTATTTTTACATATTAAACAAAATATATACCATAATGCCCCAATACTTTATGGTACCAAGATCTCTATGGCTGCTTTTGCGGATGACCTCAATATATACTGTACAACACCAGTTTCAGATACCAAAAAACTATTAAAAGCTGTTGAAGACTTTGCAGTAATATCTAACTACAAAATAAACCTTAAAAAAAAACAATCTATTTCCTTTAAAAACTCTGAAACCCTTTTCAATTTTACCATTGGTAGGGCAAGTAAAAGCTGAAGAAAAGATTAAATATTTAGGTATTACATTTTCCACAGATAATAAATACTTTTATATCAATAATGTTAAACTAATTTGGGATCACATTCTATCTGACCTAAGGAGATGGAATAACTTGAAATTACCACCACTAGCAAAGGTCACAATTATTAAAATGAACCTATTACCCAGACTATTATATATCTTCAGATCTACTCAAGTTCTAATCCCCAAGAAGTTCTTTAAACAAATTCACACGGAATCTGCTAAATTTATATGGGAACCAAGGAAAACTAGAATATCATACGACAAATTGATGACCCTGAAAAATAGAGGGGGTTTAGACTTACCCAACTTTGAAACAAACTATGTAATAATAAATTCTAATAGAATTTTAAGAATTGCTAATTATGATATACGTAGTAATAAATGGTCACCAAACTGGTTAAAATTGAATTACAAACATGCTGTATCTCTGAATTTTAATCCTAAATCATTACCTTTCCTAAGAAAAGACACGTTTAAATCATATGCCTTAATGGAACACAATAAAATATATATAACATTATTACAAAATCTCTTTAGATCGTTAAATCTTATCCAACATATGATGACCTTTCAACCTTTTCATAGGAATCCCAACCTGAGAATTAATAATCAACTAATAGATCTAAAAAATCATCCACTTATAATTAAACTCTACTTGATATATACCCATATCTGAATTATTCAACTCATGAATTAAGACAGGAAATGAATCTTCCTAAATCATACTTAGTCATATTGAGACAGATTAAAGATCTATCCATAAGCTACTTTAAAGATTTTAGCATTAATAATGAGGACTTAACAAAATGTACAAATCTATGGCAAGCCCTTCTACAAGATACCAAATTCATAACATCTACCTATAAACTAATAAAAGACTTTAAATATCAAAATCAAGTTCTTTTGTCAAACTATTGGAAAGAAAAAATACCATTGATTGAAGAAAGTAAATATTAAAAGCAATTAATTTAACAGTAAAATCAATCTCTCTTCAAAAGTTAACATTTACCCAACTCATGATACTTAATAATGCTTATTATACATGACTTAGCTTGCATAAATTTAACTCTAAAAATTCTCCTAAATGCCCATACTGTAAAGATCAAATGGCTGACCTCCTTCACATGTTCTGGAGCTGTAAATGTATATACAAACTTTGGAATTCTTTAAAAGTTCAACTCCAAAAGATGGGTTATCAAAGTTCAACGCTTTCTTGGGAATTTATGATATTACATATCCCTCCAAACTATCTATCTAGATCCCAAATGACCATACTTATAAATATCTGTTTGTTAATGAAACTCTACATAGCTACAAATTGGTTGAATCCATCTCAAACTTCATGGGACAACTTCAAGATTTTAGCGATGAAACATATATTAGCCCATAAATTACTAATCAATGACCATAGCAAACATATAAATAATTCGAAGATCTGGGAACAAATTTTCAATATTATACTGGCTTAATGTACTGAGCCCAGGTAAACCCCTGCACATATATACTATAAAATCAAATATGATCAGAAATTAAATTACTACAAGATATTAGGCCTATTGATAAGACTCTTCATATGTTCTTTATTGCTTTTTATTAAATGATGGAAGCATTCATGTAAATAGTGTACATATATTGTAGAATTGTTGTTAGAAATATTGTTTGGAAATTACCTATTTTTCTTTTCTCGCGCAAATGTTTGTATGAACAAGTTGAAAAATAATAAAGAATTATTATTGAAAAAAAAAAAGATTCAAAAAATTTGACTGAAACCATCTAGAATGAAGCACTCAAATGACCCCATTGAATTCATAAAACATACACACACTCATATAATTACAGGCACATACATAATTAATTACAAAATCTAGTGCAGCAGTTAGCATTTTCACTTCAAAGGAAGAGGTTCTCTGGTTTGATTCTTGGCTGGGTTGCCTTCTGTGCAGAGTTTGCATGTCCTTCCTGAATTTGTGAGGGTTTCCTCTGGGTGCTCCAGTTTCCTCCCATATTACAAAGACATGCATCTGGAGGATTTCTCACTGCGCCTTTGCTGAAAATTGGCTTGCTCCAAGTCGGACTTTCCCAATAAATAAATGTTAAATAAATTCAATAAATAAGATCACACTACAGTATTAAGGTGACTACATGTTGCCTTACACTTTGGAAAATACACAATTTTGCAATAGTTATTTTTAGCCTGCTCTTGGTGAGGAAGCTCTCTCCAGCCCGTTTTCAGTGTGCACGCCTGCAACACACTTGGTCTGCCTGTATCAGTACAACTTGAGTCTCCCCCTCCAGCAACTACAACATTGGCAAATAGAATCACTGCTACACTACAGTTATTGCAAGCCAAGAGTAACACCTTTTAATAAGGTTACCCACCAGACAAGTCTGCAAAGGTGACTGGATGTTTACAGTTTTTGTTATTAGTAGATTTGGTCCTTAAGAGTTATGTTTTAAACATTATGACTGGTTGTTTACATTTCTTTTTATAGCACATTTGTTACTTTTATTAGCTATTTTTAAACATTGCTTTGGCCAGCATGCACACCCGCAAGGGCTCCCCACCCCCACCCCAGGGAACTATAGATTCGTCTCTTGCCACTAAGTGGCACAACTAACAATATGCTTGCTGTATTCTTGTCTCAACTAAATCTTTCTCTCCATTAGAATTCCTGTAAAGTAAGGCTAGTACCATTTAATTGGTGTATTTTGTCCCTAGATAGATTTGCCTTCCTTTGTTTTACTTACACATCAAGGCCATAAAAGTAGTTTGTCTGCAACTATCTGCTTACACTCCTACCTTTCTGCTTCTTCCTCTTCTTTGCTTTCACTTACATTATAGCTCCAAGGCTTCTACTTCTCATACTGATTGTTTTTCTTTGAACTCTTCTGTGAGGGGGCGCTACTCTGCTCTGTTAGCCCTCACTACACTTAGGCTCACTCCGCTCAAGTACCCCACCTCCATTCCCTCCCACCCATGCATCACCTAGACATATACCAATGCTAACCACTCCCCTAACTTCCCCCAATCAAGAATCAGCCTCCATCCACCAGTCACACCTCAGTTAACTAATCACATTATTTGTAACATTCCTCCATCTCCTCCCAGACCTTAATTGCAATAGTCTTTAATCACGCTACTCACACCACACTACACCAACACCCCTCTTTACTTATATCTTCATCACACTGTCTGGGTAACCTACAGTTTAAAAATAGTATACACCATGCTCTTTCTTCTGCCCATACTCTATACCCTACTGCTATCTGCATACAATCTACATCCTAAAGTCACCTACAGATGCAACATGTCCATAGCCCCATACTATATTATACTAATACCTTCCACTCCTCACTCTCCTATCTTGCCATCTCCTCCCAACTCTACAATCACATACCTATTACATACTTCCACTTCAAACATGTAGCTGTCAATAATACCACTAACCACTTCAGCAAACACATTCACATACTCTCTAAATTGTCACACAAACATACATGTATATTATCCCAAATTCCCCATAGTGGTGATATACACCCAAATCCCGGGCCACATACTGCACAACATACCATAAGGGCTACCATTTCACTCTTTCCTCACATTAAAACTACAGACCTTCTCATTCTTAACATGAATCTTAGAAGTCTAGTTAACAAGATCACAGACTTTCATGCAGTCATTGCACAATACTCACCAGACATTCTTAAAGCAACAGAAATTTAGCTAAAACCCCATATAAGAGACCCAGATATACTCACACAAGGTTATAGCATACACAGGTTAGACAGGATCAGGAAGAAGGGTGGCGGGCTTGCAATTTTCTACAAAGATAACCTAAGCGTAGACTATCTACCCATCAAATACCCTTATGATAACAGCTTTGAAGTTCTAGTAACATGGCTCAGAATCAACCCAAAGAAAAATATTACCATAATAGCCACTTACATACCTCACAATAATACTCCCACTGCCATTGAGGAACTTATAGTCTGGACAGCCTCAACCTACATCCATGAAACCATTATTACAGGTGACTTACATTTAGACTGGAACACTTGCACTGGTGATAACCCCTCTACCTTCATAAATCTACATGGTTTCTCCAAAACAACCCAGTTTCTCACTTGAATAGATAAACACGGCAAAAGGGAATCTATCTTAGACTGGTCACTTATCAACAGTACCACCCACAACTATCTCTCTGGATGCCTTCCAAATAATGTAAGTGACCATAGACTTACCTACTTAATCCATCATTAGCTCAAGTCAACAAGAACCATAGTTTACAAAGTCATACAAAATACCAAAAACTTCTCCAACAAATCATTCATAGACATACTCAATAAATGCAACTGGACACCACTCCATCATCTCCATCTTGACCAGACCATGCTTCAATGACACATCTCTAGCTATTTTAAATAGCTTAGCACCAACTCATACATGTCATGTTAAAAAATAAGAGATTGCCTGGATATCAAAATAAACCATTAAACTTCAAAATCTAAGGGACAAAACCTGGTATCAATACCAAAAAGCAAAACACAATAAAACTGTGCTAGCACACCAGCAGCTCAGCAATCAAAAAAAAAAATAAATAAATAAAACTCAAACTAGACAAAAAAACATATTATACAACTATGCAAAACAAATATGAAAACAATTCCAAAAAGTTCTGGCAAGCAATTAACTCACTCCTTCACCCAGATAAAGTTACAACTCCAGAACCAACAACCAAAGCGTGAGTGTTGCCTTACAAATCAACGTCTACTTTATAAACACCATTCTCTCCTTAGTACAGGGAACAGTTCCACCCCTCTGTCTCTTCTACCTAATGTGGTAACTAACAACCCCTTTTTTGACCTCAAACCTGTCCCAACTAACACCATAAGAACAATATGAAAAAACTGAAACCTTCTTCCTTAGCAGCTGACCAACTCCCCAGCATGTACCTCAAATTGTCAGCTGATGCCATAACTCTGCCTATCTCCATTTTGGTAAATAGGTCTATAGCAGAACAATATGTCCCAAAATTATGGAACATTTCCTATATCACCCCTCTACATAAAGGAGGAACATCAATAGAATTAAACAATTGCAGACCTATAGCCACCGTTTCCGTCTTTGTCAAAATTCTGGAAATAATGTATCCACACTCAATTACTTCAATACCTGTTATCTCACAACCTTATCTCTCCCTCCACAATGGTTTCAGATCAAAACATAGCACCACCACAGCCCTAATTAATTTCTCTAATACCATTAACCAAATGAGAAATTCAAACCAGCAAGTAGCATCAATCTTCCTAGATATTACTGTCTCCCATTAGAAACTCCTTAGTACTCTTGCCGCACTAAACCTATCAAAGACTTCCCTCTCCTGGCTCCTAAGCTATCTTTCTGACAGACAACAAGCAGTATGATGTAAATCTGAACTCTCACCACTTCTGCCTGCCTCTGTTGGAGTCCCCCAAGGGTCCATACTAGGACCCTTTCTTTTCACCATCTTCTCTAATGAACTAGCCTCATCCACAACACACACTAAAGTAGTTCAGTATGCGGACGACTCAACTTTAATCTGCTGAGCAGATACCTTACCAGACCTCCAAATAGTAGCCCAACAAGCTTTTAATGATATAGAAACACATCTAAGTAAATCACAACTTATCCTCAACCCCAAAAAGAGAAAGTTCATTATATTTACCAGTAGCAAACAATCGCCGACCACCCCCTCCTTTCACCATTCTCTCAGCAAACAACACAGTCATCCAACCAGTTGAGCATACAAAACACTCCTATATGTTTTCCCCCTCTTTACCAACTTAAAAAAATCAGACTTAACCAAACTGGAAACTTGCTACAACAAAATAGCCCATTTTGCAGCCAAACTTCTTCACCAAACCCACCATTGTATTGCTCTACATAAATTAAATTGGCTCGAGCTACCTAACCTTCTTTGTCTCTACCAACTTAAATTCACACGCAGTATCATCTTCAATCCTGACAGTTGCCCATCCTCAGGAAACTTGTGGTTCCCTACTCATGACCACAAAGTCTAAGATCTGCAGACAGAAACATCTTCACAGTAAACAAAGCTAACAACACTCACAGTAAAGCCGTATTCGGAAATCAAATAGCCAAATTATGGAACTCTCTAACCCACATCCTCCAAAACACTACTAAATCTACCAGTTTCAAACTACTACTATTTAAACATCTATCCAAGAACTGACACTGCTCCTGTGTCAAATATGACTGGTAAGATAACTATAACTCTCTCAACACACTGTCCATTCCTTACCTCATTTTCTCCCTCGCCTCAGCATTTATTACTACTCAAAAATAAATATATATCAAGGAAATGTCATTTGGTCATAACTATTATATAATATGTACACACTACTAAACTTTATTTTTTCTCACAGTGATCTTCAGTGAAATGCTTGTGTTTTTCTTTTTAAACCTGTATCCACTAGAAAACTATATTGAATACTACTTTGTATAAGTGTGTATTCTGCATCTTACTGTATGTATACTATTGTACTATCTAATTATTGTATATTGCTTATATTTCTGTGGAGCTTTTCTCCCCACAGGCCTCAGCTGAAAATGGGTTCTGGCCCAGTTGGACTTTCCCGGTAAACAAATGTAAATAAATGAATAACACTATCACTTCACAGGGAAATTAACTGGTGTGAAACTCCATACCAATTCTGTTACAATGCTGCATGCCTGATATTCTACACTGTTTGTTTTCCAAGAAAATGCACATTGATGATATATATATATATATATACGTATGTATGTGTGTTTATATTTCACTACATCAACAATCCAGTGGGTCAGCATGCACAAACAGCCGGAACTGGCTACATCAGCAAGCTGATATATATGCACTAAGCACAAACCACAATGAATGCAAAATTAAAATAAAAAAAAACAAGAACAAGCAAAAACATTTTTTTGCAAGGTAGCAAGCCCCTCTGCACTTCTCATGTGTGTGTGTGGGGGGGGGGGGGTGAGTGTGCCCTCCATGCCACCTGCTGAAAATATATACCAACTCTAACCACAAAATCATAGGGAAAAATTAGACTATTACTCCCCACTGTAGAGTAACCCCACAAAAGAACACAGGCAAATCAACCCTCGTAACTAAATGTAAGATGCAACGATCCATACAACCAAACACACTGCACTCATATATGTGCATGTGTGTATGTATAGAATGTATGCATGTATATAGGAGTGTGTGTGTGTGTGTGTGTGTGTGTGTGTGTGTGTGTGTGTGTGTGTGTGTATATATATATATATATATATATATATATATATATAGATTCATAGGTTCATAGATTAGTACTAAGCTAACTGCCCTTGCGAGCCATTTTAAGCTTAGCCAATTATCCCTTGTGGGACTCAAACCCAGCACCTTGTGTTTGTAAGGCAAACACCTTAACTGTTAGGCCACCCTCCCAACCCTATATATATATATATATATATATATATATATATATATATATATATATATATATATACATGTATATATGGATTCACATCATAATACTGAAATATCAAAACACTGAAACTCAAAGCACTGAAAACAAAACAATGAAACTTCAAAATCTTGAAAACTCAAAACACTGACATTCAAAACACTGAAACTCAAAACACTGAAAACACATATCATACATATGTTTGTTTGTGTCTTTCGGCTTTTCCCGGTTAAGGGTCACCACAGCGGAACTCTGGTCTGCTAATGATTGGTAGTGGATTTTTACATACCGGGTTACCAGCCCTGACGCACAACCTTCAACTAAGGCATGCCCCATTTATGTATGCCTCCACACAGAAGACGCTCCAGCTGAGAATCGAACGAGACAATGTCTTGCTATGAGGCGACAATGCTACCGCAGCACCACCACCGCAAACACATATCATACAAATACTGAGTTTAAATAACATAAATCATAGCACTTTCCACCAAGTGTCAGCAGGGGGGCAAGCCCCCATGCACCCCCCCACACCCTCTGATACTTAAATTGGAGTTGATATATTTAAGTAGCAGGGGTTGTGGAGGGCACAACCCCCCACATGGGGGGGTGCAGGGGGACTTGCCCCCCTGGTTACACTTGGTGGAAAGCACTATGATTTATGTTGTTTAAACTCAGTATATGTATGATATGTGTTTTCATTGTTTTGAGTTTCAGTGTTTGGAGTTTTCACTGTTTGAAGTTTTTTCGCCTTCTATATTATGAAGTTTTCTCATTTTCAGTGTTTTGAGCTTTCAGTGTTATGAAGTGAATCCATATATATATATATATATATATATATATACATATACATATACACACACACACACACACATATATATATATCTATATATATATATATATATATATATATATATATATATATATATATATATATATATATATATGGATCTACCTGACAACACCGACACACCACAACACCAACAACGAAATCACCGACACCACATAACCGACAGTTCACAAACACGAAACCTCACATGCCTGACACACCATAATCCCGACAATCAACAAACAAAACAAATCCCCTGTCCAAAAAGCACACACACAACACAAGCACACCAAAATCCTTACAAACCCACACTAAACCTCACATACGCAACTATCTACAACCTTAACCCAAACCCTAACCCTAAGGTCCGTCACTATCGCACACTCACCTAACCCGCGCCCTAACCCTAAGTCACTTAACCCGCCCCAAACCAAAGACTATCACTATCACACACTTACCTAACCCGCGCCCTAACCCTAACTAACTTAACCCACCCCTAACCCAAAGACTGTCACTATCGCACACTTACCTAACCCGCGCCCTTACCCTAACTCACTTAAGCCACCCCTAACCCAAAGACTATCACTATCGCACACTTACCTAACCCGCGCCCTTACCCTAACTCACTTAACCCACCCCTATCCCTAGAGACCGTCAATATTGCACACTTACCTTACTCGCACCCTAACGTCCGTCACTACCACATACTTACACAGCCTTTTCCCATGTCGGTGTTATCAGCGTCGGGGTTTTCATCCATCGGTCTTCTCAGTTGTCGATCTTCTGGCGTCGGTGTTCTCATTGTCAGTGTTCTAAGCTGTCAACGTTGTCAGGTAGACCCTTATATATATATATATATATATATATATATATATATATATATATATATATATATATATATATATACACACACACACACACACACACACACACACACACATACACACTTTTACTCAAATGTAGGGATATTTCTTTGTAAATGTTTTACTAGCTCAGCTGTTCAAGGCATACAAAGAGCAGAATACCTAACTCTATTTCATTACTTAGGTTTTAGAATCTAATTTCAGTTAAAGATAGAATGAATGTAAACCAAAGTAGAAAAAAATGTTACTGCACTCAGATAGCAAGACCCCTATATTCTTTAAAACAGACAGTTGGTGTATGAGATAATTAAAGATCTACTGAAAAGCAACCAAACGGAATGGTTTTGAAGCAGTGTGAGTAACCCATATATTTTGTTTGTAGTGAAGGTGAAAAGTTGAAGAAGGAATAAAGGTATTTATTCAAAATTAATACATCTCACAGGCCCTTTGCCAAATATAGAGTATGTGTTTGCAATGCAAGCTGTAAAGGGACAGTCACAAAGGCATCAAGAGCCAGAGAGGGAAATAAAGTGTCTTGAGCCACATTTAATCTAGAACCTGTTGAGAACGGAGCTGTAAGCATTCCTAGTAATCAGATGTGCATGCCACAGACTTTACAATATATTTTAAATACGGAAGACTGGTAAGAAAGCTAGCAAGGTGCTCACATGACTCCAAGAAATGGAAAGTGTTTAATGTATTGTATTTTGATAAATGAACTGCTGCTGTACAAGAAAGTGTTTTGGTTTTATAACTGAAATAAAAAACTGAAAAATTCTGGAAGTATTGAAATGTCACTACATTTGAAACATTCATTGTTTTACTGTGTTTTCTTATTGAAATAGTGCCTAGAAATTTAAAATGTACGGATGTATTTTCTTACTAAAGGCTTATTCTTATGTGCACAATTCTACTTAAAAGAACATTTTTAGTTTTGAAAGAAAGAGAAAGATAAAATATATATACGCATAGCTTTAAGGCATTTCAGACCCTCAGCCTGGCTCTGTATGGAATGTGTATCATGATATCCATTGTACTGCCTGAAATGCATATTACTGGAGCAGGTACAGGCAGCTAATGACTTCCTTTCCATTTAGGCTATATTGAGGTACCTGACATATTACAGAAACTACTATTTGCAGTTCATAAGCAAATATTATTTGTAATCAAATGGTCTGTAGGCTTTTATCTGCAAAGTGCTGTTTGTTCTTGCCTTCATTTTAGATAGTTGCAGAACATTGCACATTCACCTCCTTGTCTTACAGAATAAGGGCCCCTGCTTCTACTCTTCAGCTGAGAAAGGCATGTGATGTTTGTGAAATGTATTACACAGAGTTTACTTTGAGTTACAATTTTCTTTTTGACTTGTAGTTTTGTAAGATGATTTGTTGTTAACTGAGTCTAAGCCATCTTCAGTCAGCAATGTCTATTATGACTTTACTATCTTCTGATAATCTGCCATTAATCAAACATTGTCGAGTAGTTTAACACATTTACTATTATCTCTGAAATGACTGAACTATATCCATATTTCTGGATTTATTTACTCACTAGATTTCAATGGGAATTACATGCAATATGTCAAAATAACTAAACATTTATCTTTAACAAAGAATATTGGATTTACTGAGTTTAAAAACATTCAAGCATACAAAGTCATCACACATACTTTAGTGCAACTACGTGAAACTCCTGTCAAACATTTTTCTTAATCTAGTTACTTAATTTTTGAAAATTCTTATTTAATTTTTGAATAATGTAAAAGTAATTGTGTGGTGTTTGTTTTTGGAAGGTGTAGTCCTTCTTCATCAAACCAATTTCACAGAGGAAAAGTTTGTCAATAACTTAACAGCATCCAAGCTATCACAAGTAAATATACTGTCACTGAACAGTCCAAAGAGGCAAACATGAGGTCTAACCCTGTAAGAAATAATTCAGGAATACTTACAAAACTATCAGACCCCCACCTCTTCATCCTCCATACTGGGGGCTGCAACCACTAATCACTTACTAAGTGAAATATACTAACGCAGGGATTGCATAATACTGGAGAAAATTCCAAAAATCCATAGTATTCCACAATATTTCACAAATGCTGCTTTTCCATTCATACTTTTGAAACTTTATATGGATTGATACATTTAATTTGAATAAAAAGCATTCTAAATGAATGCACAGTGATCATTTCTGGGTAGATATCTATTTTATTACATCTCCACTGCTGTGATTTCAAAGTTGGTATATTTAATTAGCAGGGGGTGTGGGGGTGCACAACCCTACCCCTGCATAGGGGGTGTAGGGGTGCTCCCCCCACTGCATTAAAAATGTTTTTAATATTTTGAGTTTTATATATTTTGGTTTTTGGTCTTTCAAAACTTTCTATCTTATGACATAGACGCAGATGTAAATATGGGTCTATTTAAAATGATCCAAATGACCTGTGTTTGACTTGGTGCATATTCAGCCCAACACCTTACTCATAGGTACTTTTAATTATTCTACCATCGACTGGGAAACATGCATAACCACAAACATGCTGGCTCAGAGGTTCTTGGAATTTGTCAATGAAAATGCTCTTGAACACCTAGTCAGCACACCCAAAAGAGAGTTAAAATGTCCTGGACACAGTAATCAGTAACATAGGACTGCATTGTAGCCCCCCCAATGTGACATCCTTCCTGGTAAGATTGGACCATAAATCAATCTCGATCAATGTAGTTATAAGACCAGGTAACCCATCAAGCTTAAAAACGCTTATGAATTTCTCCAAGACAAATTACCTCCTACCAAGTACTAGTATAAGAAGTTTCAAAGTCCCCTTGAACACAGATAACATGGACTCCTATGCAGAGGTGTACACCAAAGCCCTGTATAACCACTTAAGCAGTTGTATAGAATTGGCTATACCTGACTGGATTAAAACCAGGCCTTGAAAAAAAAACAAGCCACCCTGGTGGACCCCTAGTATAAACCGACTATAGAACAATGGAAAGAAACTAATGTCCAAGAACAAGAGGGAGGTGGCTTAGCACAGGAAGAAATCCTTCCCTAGCTTAAACAAACAGATTAGAGATGTTCCCACAAACTATAATAAAACAAACAGTGGTAGTCCAAAACTAATAAAGGAAAGCTAAATTTAACATAATGTTAAGCGCTTTTCATTTACTTAAAATTGTAAACTTCATCAGACCTTATAGCCAACCTGCTAGCTGACAGATTTGGAGCAAACTTCATCCCCCTGTCCCCTCCAGTCATCCCCAAAGTATACCTGCCACCATTCCTGAGCCTAATATCTCCAGAAAGCAGATCATCCTTGTACTTTTCAAGGTCAAAAACACAGCATCAATAGGACCAGACAACAACCCAGGTTTCCTTTTAAACAACTTGAAATATAACCTAGCAGACCCACTTGGAGCCCTGTTTAATCACAGCCTGCAAACTGGCTATGTTTCAGTGGAATGGAGGACAGCAACAGTAATCTCCCTGCACAAAGGAGGGCCATCAACCAACCCTGTGAATTATAGGCCCATAAGCTTGACTAGGTTCATCTGCAAGGCCATGGAAAGAATCACTATGGACCAAGTGGAAAGATTGGGGTCCGAATGGAGAGATGATATATCAGGAAGCAAAGGAGAGTAGTATTGTTGGAACTCAATTCATCCTCAAGTCTTGGTGAGTACCTTAATGAGGTGGACCATGTTTTTCACAAAATCTCCCCAAGACAACACATATATAGAGACTGTATTTTATATAGCATATATCATGGACAGAGGTAGGTTAAAAAATCAGCTAGGTGCAGAAAACCCAGCATAAAAATGTACCCAATCCTGGTAGATGCACTGGTGTTAGGAATGTAAAAAATGACAGTGCAGAATTCTCAAGACACTGAAATATTCCTACAATGGGTGTAGGCCAAGCCCAGGAGGAGGATGGCCCCCTGTTGTAGAAAGAAGTTGTAGTCTACAAAAATCACAAAAATTGATAAGGCCATAAAAGAGCTATAAAGACAATCGATTGGACAATTAAGGATAAGAAATAAATTATGTACTGTTACTATTATGCAAGAAGCTCAGAATTTACAGACAAAATATATACAAAAATACCGAGAAAGTAATTAGAAGAAAGAAAATACTTGCATAAGAAAAACTGTCAGAAGCTTCAAATAAAAGGTTGTGTTCATTAATACAACTGATTTATGAAAAGCATTTTACAGACCAAGAAACCTTGTGACATTTGGAAAAATAAGCAACTGAGGAAGTGCAAAATTATTAAGAACAAAATCTATAGATTTTTGAAAGGTATAAAAATGAAATATGGACATGGGAAAGAAAGAGAGGTCTGATATGATGCAATATTTATGCCATGAGAAAGCCAAATTAATCAATACAAACCTGAACATCCAGGAAAAGAACAAGACTTGGGGATGGAGGGAGGGAACGAATACTGCAGCAGTGAAGGTAAGGATATCTACCATACGGTGAGATTTTGCACAACTGTACTATGTCCTTACATTCACTGCTGCAGTATTCTTAACAGATGGGAGACTGCCAAAGCTCAAGAGAAAACTTGGGAGGGGGGGTAGGCACATATGAATCCCCTAAAAAGCCATGAAGAACGGCACTAGCAAAACCAGCCCTAGCTCTAGCGATACCATCCAACTTGTAGTACTTGGTAAAGGAATGCATAGAAGTCCAGGTGGCTGCTTCAAGAATCAAATTAGTATACAAGCCCTTGAAAAAGGCTCTCAAAGAAGGCACAGCTCTAGTAGAATGAGCCTTAACTGAAGAAGGAAGGCTCTTGCCATGAAAAGTGTAACAAAAGGAAATAGCCTTATATATCCAAGAAGAATTAGTTTGCTTGGATACAGCAAGTCCCAAAGATCTAGGATGAAAACAAATAACTGATCAGATTTTCTAATAAACTTAGTCTTATCCAAATAAACCCTGAGTTGCCTCTGCACGTCTAATGTATACCTCTCAACCGTGCTAAATTCCTCGGTGTTTCCTGGTTTTGAGGGCAAAATAATGGAATGCCACAAATTCCTAAGTGTCCATTTTAATTTCTTTTTTTTTTTTTTTTTATTATTTTATATATGCAACTTTAAATTTATGACTGACGTCACTATGCATCACCAGCCTACAGGGTCGTGCATGATGATATCAGCTTCTGAGGCAGACTGCCAGTTGGACTTAGTCAGATATTTGAACTGTTTTAGAGAGAAACAGGGAATATAGCAGCATGGAAATGCCATCCAGTGGAGCAGAATTTAAGTTCTGCAGAGTCCGCCCATAAAACCACCCACTGTCCCACTGATGTCTGCAGGATGAGAAAATCAGCTCATTCTCCTGGTAAGAAAAAAGATGAATCTGATACACTAATGGGCCGATAACCCTTATGCTTATGAAATCTAGTAATGTTATTTTCTGCAGTATTTGATGTCCTTGGTAGCAACTCTATTTGTATTTGTAGGCAGTGGCATAGTTGGGGGGGGGGGGGATATGAGAACGGCCTTTTCACATTTAACTTTATTAGTTTCTGGGCATCCTTCTTTAAGAACAGTCGCATCCTGTTCTTTCTCTCCACAAAATTTTAAACCGTTTTTGCTGCCAACAAGAGCGAGTTCTCAATTGAAAACAGTAAGGGGAGTTAATTGCTGCAATTGTTCCAAGCATTGCAATGAACTGCTGCTTCAATTGTTCTGAGTGTGTGTGATCTGATACGCTGACAGTTTCTGGCATTCTTCTTTAAGAATGAGAGTGAGTGCTCAATTCAGAACAGGGAATTAACTGCTGCTGCAATTGTGTGCGACTTTTCTATTTTTATCTGATACGTAGCATTGCAATTAACTGCTGCAGTTCAGAACAGTAATTAACTGCTGCTACAATTGTTTGTTCCAAGTGAGTAATTTTATTTTTATCTGACAGTTTCTGGGCATTCTTCTGCATCTGTAACTTTTTATTTTTATCTGATATGCTAACACAGAGGTCAGAACAGTAAGGTGTTTGTGGATTGCTGCTCAAGGAGGTTAGAACAGTAGAAGTGCACCGACCAACACACAGTGTGTGTGTGTGTGTGTGTGTGTGTAAATGCCCCATTTAGGTATTAGGTGGTTAGGGTTACTAAGACTCAAACCCTGTACCTTAGGTATAAGGAGCAAGTGCATAAATTCTCTACTATACCACCACTTGTGATTCAAGGAATTAAGTCCATAGTTTTCAACTGTCCAAAGCTTCACAGAATGTCTGGAATGTTTGACTAATATAATCCACAAACAAAATGGCAAAAAGAAGCAAACTTTCACTAAAACCAAGTCCAAAGTACTCAGGAAAGATACCACCAGCAGAGCAGTTCCAGCTGAAGTAGTTTTAATAAAAAATAGAAATTACATACATGCATACACTTTAAAATAACAGCGTTTTTGTTTCTACCAAGTAGACTTCATCAGATGTGGATGGAGAACTACAATAATACTTTTATACCCTTCTAAAACACAGGTTAACCAATAAAATTAAACATGAAGTTAAAAAGACAGCTGAAAAGTTAATTACTATAAAATTCATGACCTTGTGAAGTTTCTAGACAATGTAAAACATGTACTTTCAAAAAAAAAGAATATATATATATATATATATATATATATATATATATATATATATATATATACACACACACATGTTTGGCTAATACTTTTGGTCTGTTACTCTTATAATTTGTGTTTTTTTGGCAAATCAGTGAGAACTGAATTCACTAAATGATGATAGCCGCGTTTCAGTCTTCCTATCTTTCAGGAAGTGCATGGTAATACAAAACATTTATTTCTAGCAACTTTCTAAGATTAAACAAGAAATGTTTAAAATGTGTCCTGGTTTTGGGCCTCCTCCACCTCTCCCCAATAAATGTTGGCTTTTTCCAGATTTCTAGTGTTGTATAGTTCTTCAGGGGGAGAGAAGTTTAGTGCTGCTTTTGCCAAATCTGTTTGTTTTGTTAGTAGCACAACAGGTAGTATACTTGCTTTTGATGCAGAAGGCTGTGGGTTCTACTCTCACAGCATATAGTTTTGAAGAACCTCTGGAAAAAAGGGAAGTTGTTCCCAAGGATGCTGAGGAATGTCCATAAAAGGAGTTTGGGATTTCCAAACCATAAAGTACTCCTGACAAATAATTGATAGAACCCAATAATTCTAAGTCACCTGAAGGCAAACAAGAAGAGGAAAAGAAATTAGAATGTGGCTGGGAAGAGATGGATAGTCATACAGCATGTGGTCCATCTGGAAAGAAAAGCTTTGGAACCCCTGAAAACTGAGTAGCCTTAACAGGAGGAGTCCGTCTGCCACTCTTCCTACCTTTAGTAGAAGGGCAGGATTGTCTATGAACAAAGCCAGGCTTAGTCAGGTAGTTTCTCTGAAATTTAGACACAGGAAACAAACAAACAAAGAAACAAACATGTTTAGGCACCTGTAAGGCTTTACCCTTTTTACCCTTATCCTGAAAAGTCTTAAATAAACCAGCAGCAGCTTCCCCAAGCAAAAGTTAAGAATCCAGAGGACCATCCATCAACTTAACTTTAATATAATCAGGTAGAGGTTAAAGCCTAAGCCAAGATTACCTCCTCATCACTGAACCAAAAACAGCAGGCCTAGAAGAGCCATCTGCTGCATAACTATATTTAATAGAATGATGAATGACTTCAGAGGAAGCCGATAGCAAGGAAAGAACAAACATTTTACCCAAAGAGTCTGGATAATCAGAAATAAGTTGACAGGCCTGAAAAAGAAGAACCAACACATACCTAGACATATGGGTCTGATAATTAATAGCCCTAAAGGCTAGAGTAGTAGAAGTGTAAACCTTCTTACCTAAATTTTCCATAGTTCTGCTATCTTTGTCAGAAGGCAATAAACTTGTGAGAAAGAAGAAATTGAGATGGCTTATCAAAGGCTACGGACATGACAAAGGTTCGGCAGCAGGACATTTCTATAGGAAAGAACAATCTTCAGGCGCTCTATAAAACTTATCAGGCTTCTTGGGAGCAACTTATCAGCACTAAATATCTGGAGAGAGCCAACAATAATAATTTATTTATTTATTTATTGACATTTGTTAACCGGGTTTGTCCAACTGGGCTTGTGGCCCATTTTCAGTGGAGACCTGAGGAGAAAGCTCCAGTAATACATTTTAAAACAAGTACAATTTTAAACAATATTGATATAATAGCAGTTATAGCAAAACGATTCACATATGTTGAGTTACATGCATAAAGTTAAAGTTGCATTAAAAAGAAGCTAAGTAACAATTTTACATTAATACAGTTCAATAGGTCAACAATAAACATTTTTGTTTGTATAAAATTGTGCAAATGCATAGTAGACACATAGGAGAGAGAGGTGTAATGAGCTACTAAGTATGGTCCTTTTGAGGGTACATAAAGGCAAGGAAGACTAGGTAGGCTCATGGCAAGGGCAGGTTCTGGAATTGAGAAAATAAGCTTTTAGTTCATTTTTTAAGGGTGAGGTGTGGGAGACTGAACGCAAGTTAAGGGGAAGTTTGTTCCAAGCATGGGCAAGGGAGTGTTTGTAGAGTTTGCCTACTGACCTTTTTGGGTGGTAGATATCAAGTAATTGTTGGTTAGAAGTATGGAGGGTCCATGATGGGATGTAGATTGAGACTAAGGAGGATAGAGATGGACAGAAGGCGAGTTTATAAAGAAGAGAGTGTAGCATATGAAATTGATAAGATAGCAGAAACTGGGGAAGTTCAAGCCATTGAAGAGAGTTTAAAGAAATGCAGTGGTGTGAGTTGTATGGGGAGTTAATAATGAATCTGGCTATTTTATGGTAAGTCTGTTGCAGTTTGTTTAGAGTGGAGGCCTGGATATTGGTAAGAACTGGGGCGGCGTATAAGAGGGAGGGGAGGAGGAGTGCCTGGTCCAGGATAAGTCTAGAGTCAGGGGTTAGGAATTTTTTGTTCCGATATAGCAGACCTAGTTTCTGGTTTGTTTTTTTATACATTGGAGTACGTGTAGGTTGAACTTGTGTTTGTCATCGATAATGACCCCTAGAAGTTTTGTGTGGGTGTCAGGTTGGATGTTTGTATTGTTAGAAGATGTAATAAAAAAAGAGGTTTTCTGATGAGAAAGAGAATGGGGAAGGAAAAGTAGGAGTTTGGTCTTTTTGGGATTTAGGATCAATAGGTTGTGAGAGAGCCATTGTTCAGTGGATAGTAGGGCCTGTTGGGTCAGGGAGTGTAGTTCAGGAATTTTATTTGAGATGAATATAAGTGTGGAGTCGTTGGCATACTGAATAAGGGAGGATTCTTTGCATGAGCTGTAAAGATCAGTGGTGAAGATGTTAAACAAAAGGGGTCCCAAGATGGAGTCATCGGGAACACCAGTGGAGATGGGAAGGAAAGGTGAGGAGGATGAGAGCCATTTGACAGATTGTTCCCTGCCAGATAGGTAACTATTAAACCAGGCAAGTGCGGAGGGGGATAGGTGGAGATTTACGAGTTTGGATAGTAGTAGAGGATGAGAGACAGTATCAAAGGCTTTGGAGAGATCTAGGAAGAGACAGGAAATGCGTTTTTTTGTTGTCTAGGGCCTCTGCAAATATATGAGTGAAGGAGAGGAGGGCAGTGGTGGTGCTGTGGTGAGGACGAAATCCATGTTGGGTAGGGGTAAGTAAGTGGTGTGTGAGGAGGTGATTGAGAAGCTGTGAGTGAATACATTTTTCTAATATCTTGGAGAGGGGGGACAGAATGGCAATGGGTTGGTAGTTTGAGGGGTCAGTGGAATTTCCACCTTTATGAAGAGTGATAGTGAAGAAAGATTTCCAAAGGGTGGGAACAGTTGATTCCAGAATAGATTGATTAATTAGTATAGATACAGGATAGGCAATTGAGTCAGCAGCAAGTTTGAGGAATGTAGGAGATATAGTGTCAGTGGAAGGAGAGCAAGGTTTTAGCTTGAGTAGTAGAGATTTGATGTAAGTAATGGGAACTGGCTCAAAAGAAAACAAAGTTGTGTTAGTGGGACTTGGAGAGGTGGGTGTCGAAGTAGAGTTTGGCTTAGAGGTTACCAGATTATGGATGGAAGAGATAAAGTGTTTATTCAGGAGGGTAGCTGTTTCCTGAGACGAAGAGTTAGGGTATGGGGAGGGATTAGAGGGCTTTCCAGGATACAGGATGTTGTTGAGAGTTGACCAAAATTTTCGAGGATTGGATTTGTTGTTAAGCTGAGCAGAGCTATAGTATAACTTTTTGTCATTAGTTGTATGTTTTTTTTTTTTGCAAGGTTCCTCAGTTGCCTGTATTTTTGAAGAAAAGGTGGTTGGTTAGTTTTAGTCCAGGTTTTCCAAGCATGATCTCTTTGTTTCATAAGGGACCTAGTCTCTCTGGAGAGCCAGGGAGCATGGTTTGATTTTACTCTGATCTTCCTAGAGGGAGCTAATGAGTTTAGAGTATTCATGAAGATGCTATTGAACGTGCTTACAGCATAGTTTAGAGGAGGTGTTTTAGGATGGACCAGTCTATGTTGTGGGGAATGGAGTTAAATTGGGATGAATTAAAAGTCAATAGTTTTTGACAGTCTTTGATATGGTGGGGTTTAGGAATATGGGAGTAGTGTCTTAAGATGGTGATAGGGAGATGGTCACTGAGGGAGTCAGGTAAGGTGGTGGGATTGTGGTATTGGTGGGGGGGAATTGGTAAGGATCCAGTCTATGATGGGGGGGGGACAAAGCACCAGAAATGTGGACAAATCTTACAGATTGCTCGTATATACTTTGAAAGTTGTTGTGTTACCATGCATTTTCTAAAAGATATTAAGTCTGAAACTCAAACACCTGCCATTATTTAGTGAATTCTGTCTCCACTTAATTAACACAAAGAAAAACAGAAAACCACAATTTTTATGTGGAACAGACTAAAAAACGCAAGGCAACAGTCTGGACATTCTACAAAAATCTGGACAGTTGAGAAGTATGCTATGAAGCAGGCGGGAGAGAATCAGGCCCATGAGAGGCACTGGAAAAAGCATCCAACAAAGCAGCCAAAACAGGAGGAACAGATGCAGGTTTAGGGAATTCCAACTGCAGCAACTCATAGTACCTCTTATGGATATCAAACACCTGAGAACAATCCCACTTTAAAAAAAATCATCTTAGAGAGTGTCTCCCCAAAGGAAATTTCTTCAAAAGGAACATCTGGAGTAATAGATTCCCCCTCATCCTCTGACCCACAGTCTAAAGGAGAAGGAATTTGAGTAGAATAAGTATGGGATTCATTATCCTAATCTGACTCATCCTCAGAAGAATCGTGTTCCCTAAGCCTTTTAAGGGCAGAGCTCACTCAACCCAAGACTGGCACAGTCAGTCAGGAGGAAAAGGTAACCACCCACACCAGAAATCCAGTCTCACACAGACCTATTGCATCTGCATACCCAACACATAAACACACAAAAGCATACTTGGAGGCTCTAAATAAAAATCTGCCTAAACAGCAAAGACCTCCTAAGCAGATATCCAAGCAACAGCCACCCCTCAACAATACCCATGAATCACATATCTCACAAAATCAGTGTGCCTCACAGTCACAGCCCTTAAGGCCAAACAACACATCAAATACACTTATTATAGGGGACTCTATTGTCCAGCACACTGACGTCCCGCTCACCAGACTGAACAAGGAGAAGGTCACTGTAAGCTGCCTGTGTGCCAGGATCCACCACATAACGCAAGCACTCAGGTCACTCCAAAGCAAGTACAAGTATGACTCCGTCATTGCTCATGCTGGTGTGAATGGCCTGAGATGTACCTCCCTGGACTACATGAAGAGAGACATAGAGGAGCTCTCTGACCATGTAGCCCAGGCTGGTATGACTCTGACCTTGAGTAGCATCTTGCCCTCACCAAGAATGATGCCACAGTATAAAGACAAAATGATCAGTTTCAACATTTGGCTAAAGTATTGGTGTCATTCAAAGGGGATCCAGTGTCTGTCAGCCTGGGATGACATGCTCAACAAGCCACGTTGCTTTGCTAGGGATGGCTTGCACCTGTCACCCTTAGGTTTTCATATACTGGCCAAGGCTCTTGCCACCCCCATAGTGCCTTTTTTAGGCAAGGCTCAAATGACAAACCCACCTCCATAGATAACCCAAGGATAAAAAAACTAAAGGTAATGCTACTCAATGCCAGAAGTCTAAACCTCAAGATGCACGCACTCGAGGCTCTCCTCAGTATGGAGAAAATCGATGTCTGTGCAGTAACAGAAACCTGGTTCAAGGCTCCTGAGAGCACCCCAGCACTACCAGGTTATAACTCATACCATGCGTTTCGTCCCCAAAACTCGGACCGAAGTACAAAAGGAGGGGGAGTATCTATATTCATCAAAGATACCTACACCTCCAGGTTAGTGGCACTGCACGAAGCATTGGAAACCATCCATGTGCAACTAACAGTGGGCAAAACTGCCTTTCAGTTTGTAGCCTGCTACAGAACACCCTCCCTATTACAGGAACCCCACTTGGCATTCCTGAGAACACTGGAGAATATGAAGGTCTCTCCAAACACTATGTTATTGGGTGACTTCAACTACCCAAACATTGACTGGGAAAACTACTCAAGCCCAAACACCCTCGCCCAATGGTTCTTTGAATTTATAAACTCTAATGCAATGGAACAACTGGTTACCATTCCCACAAGAGGGAACAACATGTTGGACCTGGTCATCACCAACATGGGGACTCTATGTTCCACACCAGACGTAAACCCTACATTGGTAAGATCATACCATAAACAAATTTCCCTGGACATCCATATCCCATCCCCACCCCCAGCCAAGGAAATCACTGTAAAGAATTTCTCAAAAGCCAACTTTGCACTTCTCAAGACTGAGGTGGAATAATTCAAAGCCCCTGGGCCAGAGGATAATACAGACCAATCCGCAGAATCCTTTACAAATGCATTCTTTGAGCACCTGCAGGAATGCATGGATCGTGCTATCTCAAATAAAACCAAGACTCACTCCTTCAAAAACAGGAGGAGTCTGGTTGACCCCGGCCATAAATAAGCTATACAACAGAAGGAGGAAGCTACTACATGACAGAGCAAAATCCCAAAAAAGGGAAGGCATCTCTGATCAGTATTAGCAAGAAACTTCTATCCCTCATAAAATCATCAAAGGACAGTTTTGAAAGAAAACTTGCCCTAGACACTAAAGATAATCACAAGGCCTTCTTTAGTTATGTCAGGAACATGGGCGGAAACTCCCAGATATGCTCTGAATTGTTGCATAACGGTACAAAATATACCAAACCTACAGACATAGCCAACATCCTGGCAGACAGATTCAGAGCAACCCCCCCCCCCCTTCTCCCCCAAAGGAGCAAATGTCTATCCCAACTGAATGTAACCTACCTGACATCACAGATGCACAGGTGAAAGCTGCCCTCTCCAAAGCAAAAAACACAGCATCTACGGAACTGGACGGTGTCCCAGGCTGTGTCTTACACGAGCTCCAAGAAGAACTGAAACCTCACATTAAGTCACTGTTCAGACTTAGCCTTACTACAGGATATGTACCCAAAGAATGACGTACAGCTACAGTGGTCCCACTCCACAAAGGTGGTGCCACAACGGACCCCGTAAACTATCACCCCATAAGCCTGACTAGTCTGGTCTGTAAAGCTATGGAGCGTATTATCATGGAACTCATAAACAAAGACACTGGGAGCCTCCAGACACTGGACCCTACCCAATTTGGCTTTGTTAAGGGCAGATCTTGCCTATTAAACCTAGTTGATTTCTTTGAAACAGTTACCAAAGCCATAGATGAGGGCAAGGTAGTCCACACAGCCTACCTGGACCTTGCAAAAGCCTTCGACACAATACCCCACTCTGGCATCATAAATAAGCTTACCAGCTTAAATATCAACCCCTATATCACAAGATGGGTTGCAAACTGGCTCAGAGATAGAACCCACATGGTCAGAATCGCAGGTGCCATGTCCGAATCCAAACCAGTTACAAGTGGCATCCCACAGGGCTCAGTTCTGGGACCTCTCTTGCTTGGTATATACTTCTCTGAGGTTCAGGCTAACACGGAGGGATTATGGCTGACAAAGTTCACAGATGACTGCAAACTGGGGGCCATAATCGAATCTGTAGCTGACACAAGCATCCTCCAAAAGGGTCTCACAGAGACGGATGCTTGGTGCCAGAGCCACGGCCTCAAGCTAAATGCTAAAAAGTGCATAGTCATCCCATTTGGGAAAAACAAAGTGCCCACAAATTACCACATAGGTGGTAATCCATTAAGTACGGAAGAAGTAATTAGAGATTTGGGGACCAACGTAGATAGTATTCTCTCCTTTGATAATCACATTGCCAAAGTGGTTAGAAAGACCTTCTATATAGCCCACCTTATCACGAAAGGGTTCGCATCTAGATCAAGAGAGGTCATTGTGCCCCTCTACTCGTCACTCATCAGGCCCATAATTGAATACAATGCCCCTTTTGGGATGTACCTTACCCGACACCTGCAGCAACTGGAGAGACCCCAAAAGTACCTCACCAAGAGGATCATGGGCTACAAACAGATGTCCTATGCAGCTCGACTAAAGAAACTACAGCTCTACTCAGTTGCTTACCACCTACTCAGAGGCGATCTATGCGTACAAAGCCATGTTAAACCCAGAATTAATGGACATGCTCCACCTCAAAAAAATCCAAGTCCCTTAGAGCTGCACGCTCCAGGGACCTAAACCTCAACACAAAAATAAATAGGACATGCTGGAGGGACAGATTAATTTCCCAGAGGCTCCCCTCACTCTGGAATAGAATATCCCAATTCATGTTAGACATAGCCCCTCATTGACCCTCTTCAAGCGAAATCTGGACGCGTGGATGAGAAATCGCAAATTCACCCCTGGGATCTCTTCTGTGTCCCTGCTAGACAGAGGCACAGTAAACTAATCTTAAAAGGGTACCTTCTGTGACCTACTTTACAGAGGCACAGTAGGCTAATCTAATAGGGAGGCGGAAGCCAAATACACTCTGGCTAGGCTTATAAATGCCCTAGGGCAGATAGCCAATATCTACCTATGAACCTATAAGGGGAGTAGACGACCAAGGAGGAGCAGGAACCAAAACCCCATGAGGAGGCTTTAAGGACATTAAAGCAGTAAATAATCCCGGACTGAATGCCTGCAACTCACTTTGTGGATCCCTAGGAGCAGAAGAAACATGTTTAATTTTTTTGTTTCTTTTTTAAGGGAACATCCCCCTTCAAAACACTCAGAAGGCTCAGACCCAGAACAGCAGTTGAGAACTGTATAGAAACTTCTTCCTCAATTAAAAACTGAGGAATTCCCCTAAGCCCCTCGAAAAAAAAATCAGTAGTGGTTCCCCCTGAATGCCCGAGACAGAAGCTTGCAAAGCCTCTCTGATGTGCTGCCAGCAGGATCCTCACTGGCCTCTAACACAGCCGAGGCAGAGAAATCCCAACACCACAGCCCGGCAAGCCTCCGGATTTGTAAAGACATCAGGAGAAACGCCTGGCAGGGGCTGGATAGCAGAAGATTCTGCTCATACATTTTCACCTGCATCTTCCCTAATGGCTGACCCCTGGGGCAGGAGATCACTTCCACTGTATCTTTAGCAAGAAACTTAAGTTTCTCAAGATACAAGGAAAGAGAACAAAGTCTATTGCAAAGGGGTTTTGGAATGAATGCCTGACAAATAGAACAAGATGTGTGCTCATGAGAAGCTCCTACAGAAAAAAAGACACTTATTGCGCTGGTCTTTATAGGGAATCCATCTTCAACACTGGCATTTACCCTTCCTGGATGACATTAACCAAAGGAGTACAAAAAAATTAAGTAAAAAGCAAAATACCCAATGGGGCATGTATCCACAACTGCAACAGAAGTCAGCAAACAGGTGTAGGTTGTCACTAGAAAATGGAAATGCATTCAACTGGTAGCTAATGGATGCAGGTAAACAGACCAATGGTAAAAAGATACATTCAGTGTACCTTTTAAAAGCAACAAGTAGTCTTTGGTAGACTGGCCAGACATGCAGGCTTCCACAGCAGGGATCCAATCTGTTAAGAATGCTGCTGCAGCAGTGAATTTAAAGACCTCAGGAGATGACTAAAGTAGAAGTTAAAAAAACAGAAGTTGAAGTTCTGGAAAAATTGCAAAATGGCAGATTTGGTGTAGAAAGTCTAACATAGGTTATATCACAGCATGATGTTACAATGAGTCCCCCAAGTAAGTAGAATCTGGAGTAGCAGGAGATATCTGAAGAAAAATATGGACATGGGAAAGATAAAGAGATTTAATATAGTACAATATTTACGCAAAGAAGAAAGCAAAACTAATCAATACAAAAAGAGCAACAGCAAAGATATTTGAAGAGAAATACAGGCAAAGGCATCCAGATATGGAAATTTTTACAATATAAAAAATAAGAAAACTAATAGGAAAAGTAGAAAAGAGGATTAATAATAGAGAAGTTAAATAAATAGAAATTGAGGTTATGGATTACCTACAAAGTGAACGATTTAGTGTAGAAAATCTAATTTTGAGAATATCACAGCAGGATAGACTAATGGATCCTCAAATTAAGGAGAAACCAGTGGAGCGGAAATTGTGATCAGTTGTCCTATGAGGATACTTTGGAGCCGTTTCACAGGAAATCAGTACAAAAGTGCACAGCAAGGGAACAGGAAAGTGTGACAAGCCTGACAGATTCAATGTTGTGGAGTGATAGGCTACTAAGTTCCCATATGAAAGAGCAATGGATGACACAGATGAAACTTTTTTTTTCTATTAAACTGTAGCAATTTTACCCTGTATAATAGCCAGCAAATATTGCACTGCTGAATTTGTGGTTACCCACCCACTGAGCTAGGATGTGAGCATGGATGAAAAATATGGGGGGGTTTATTTCTTCCCAGTAGCTTCTCTGAAATACAAATTTCTGTGGCTATTGAATAGTTTTCTTTATTATAGACTTTTGGAGCTAAATCCAAAGTATTTTCAGTTGTTAATTTTTCAGTTCATAATTGGCATAATCTTCTGACCAGCCAATAATGATTGTTCACATTTGGTGCAGCAGGATAAAGCCCTAAATGCACCCCAAATGACCTGTGTTTAGATAGATGCTTTGGAGGGTCTAGGTTGGAAGTATGGAAATGAGAGGCCGATGATAGCTTGCTAATCCTGCGGGAAGGTTGCTGCTTAAACCCACTGGAACAGCACCATTAAGAGTCAGGTGAGCTCCACGGTGCTAGTACTGTACAGCTTTATCAGGAGAATGCGCACACAGGGAAGCAAATGTGCACTTATTGATCACAACAATTGTGTGGCTCATCAGGCTGCCATGTGGGGAGTGGGGTTAGAAGACATTCTAAAATAGCAGTATGACATTGTACCAGTGTCCTCAGTCTCTTACTCACAACCATACCCTTATCATTTAATGCCCAGTGTTACTCCCCAATGCGGGGCACCCCTGAACTCCTATCTGAGGATCATAAATAAAAAACTGTCATCTCTCCAATCTAGCACTCCCTCTTTACTTCTCATCTGGAGTGCAAAAAAAATGTTTCAGAAAAGTCGATCTAAAAATGAATGCTAGTACTGCAATTGTACCTCTTTACCTTGTACCTAAGGTGGTTGCCTCCTTTGGTCTACCTCAGCTAGCCTTCTGTCCTCACTGGCACTAGATAAGATTTAGACTGGGACAAGGAGGAGGATATCGCAGAATGAGGAGAAAAGCTGTTGGCCACTAACGTTCAGCTTCAGGGAGGTAGAAGGAAATGCTCAGATTTGGGATATTAATAAGCTTACATTGTATAATTTAACAATTTATTCTGTACTAAGCATTTAATAGTTTAAATAATGCAGCATTTTCTAAATTGTAATACTGCTAATATAGCTGTTAACTGTCTTTAATTTGTTGTAAGAAGCTTTAGTGGAAGAGAATTTACATATTGTAGACCTCAATTACTGTTAATATTGCTGTTAATTATCTTATTTTGTTGTATGATCATCTAGGGAAATAGAATTTAAGCTAAGTATTGTATGTTTCATACTACTGTTACATGGTTCTAATTTGCTTATACCTTCCCTCTCCATGCTAATAAGCCTCTAAGTGCTTTCTTTTTCAGTCTCTCTAGTAATGTTAACTGTAGATTTCACCCTGAACCTATGACTTACTCCCTGAGTGCTACTGCAACTTGTTCCTCACACTATACTTTGAGTAGGACTTCCAGATATATGCAGTGCCTGCAAGAAAAACTGATGCAGGTTGAAGTTAAGAAATAGTATTACTGCGCATCAGAAAATAGTCACTGTAACTAGTGAGTACACCACCAGAACTGTCAGCTGCTTGCTTCTCCCATACCCAGTTAAGTAACCCCCTCCCATTTCTGCTTATCTACATAAATTTAAGTTTGGTGATTTGCTGGCAATACCAAAAACTCTGTCTCCCTATCACTTCTCTAATATTGCTGTAATCAATTACATAAGCAAAAATTACTATTATACAACAACCCCCCAATTAATATTCAAAAACGTGCACGCTGATTGGTCAGCATGCACGTTGTAAATCAGAGTTATAGTAATGGAACGGCAACGCAAGATCTCCATTGCTTGTTACAACCTGTCTCGCCATGTTAAACGAGTTTAACATAGCGAGACAGCTTTTAAAAAAGCAATGGAGCATCTCAGTTGCTTTTTTTAAAGTTGTCTCGCTATGTTAAACCCATTTAATATAGCGAGACACTTTAAAAAGCAACGGAGATTTTGCTTTCTCCGTTGCTTTTTTCAAAACTGTCTCGCTATGTTAAATGGGTTTAACCCTAGCGAGACAGCTTTAAAAAAAGCAACGGAGATTCTCAGTTGCTTTTTTTAAAGCTGTCTCGCTATGTTAAACTCGTTTAACATAGCGAGACAGGCTGTAAAAAGCAACAGAGATCTTGCTTTCTCTGTTGCTTTTGCCCACAGCTCTGATGTACTGCATAAATATACGCATGCACAGTACATCAGAACTGCCGGACGATACCCAGACAGCTGCGGAAGGGCATCAAGGAGGCATTGTACAATGCCATTATTTAAGAAAAGTAATTATTTTTTTTTCTTAAATAATGTCATTGCATAATAGCAATAACCCACTATTGGGTGGGTAATGCTGGATTTACCCACGGTTGGCTTTGGCCACTCAGGCTTTACCTTCGTGACCAAACCACACCATCCGTGGGTAAATCCAGCATTACCCACACCCAGGTGTGGGTTATTGCTATAATATTTCGTATTAAATATTCCACTCTGGAAGTCTGAGAGCTCCACAGAGCTTGGGAACCTACCTACCTTGATCTAAGGGTCAGTGATAACTTTAGTTTGGCTTTCGCTAAGTCCAAGGTCCATCCCACACCATTCTCCCTTTTCATGTGCTCGGACTCACTCCACTCTCTTTCCCTATTCCCAAATCCCACACTTGAACAAGACAATCCCACTAAACACTTACAGCCTATCCACTGACCCTTCCAAACAATCCTGGTGCAGTAAACTGCCCAAACCGTATCTATAGACTAATTACTCTACCCCCACCTCGATCCATCTCTGTTAAATTTCTCAATCATCATTGCTAGCAACTATCTTCATTAACTACCTATAGTAAATTACTCATACAATCACCATACCCTTATCTAACAGTAGTTCAGTCCACAAAAAAAAAAAAAAAGAAAGATAATTAACCACTGAATTTAACTCTTTAAACACCTACTCAATTAGCTCACTGCCAAACTCTTAAAGTGTACACATTAATTAGACTTTATAACTTAACCACCTCACTAAACAATTAACAAATAACTAAAATGCTATCCTTGTGCATTACAACACTCATAACTCTTTCACTAGCAGCTCATCTAACCTCTTACCACTCCTAGCTAAATATCCAGCTATCCCCCCATGGAATTCTATCGCCATGCCTTCTTCAAATAAAGCACATACACTTCGAGATATCTCCAGACATACACAAGCACAGACTCTTTGATCACTTTACCTACACCATAACACCACTTCAGGGCTTACCACACATCTCCCTCAGGTACAATAATTACATAACCAAATTCCTTAATACTCTTGTAAACGCAGCATCCTCTCTGGCAGTTAGTGATGTCCATCCAAACCCTGGCCCCATAACTTCCACACCCAAACTTATAAACACACCCTCCCCCCTGCCTCAAAGTACTCCAAATCTGCCTAGAAATGGATCTCATCTTCTACTGCTAAATATAAATATAATTAACTGTATGCTACCCTCTCCCTATACTCTCCAGATATAGTACTATTAACAGAAACCTGACTGAAACTAAATATTGGTAACAATGACATTATACCTCCAGGTTACAATATTCTTAGGGCAGATAGAATGGCTAAATAGAAGTGGAGGAACAGCACTATTATATAAAAATAACTTCATATTGCAACCATTAGATAAAACTACCCCAGATTTCAACTACACCAAAATACTCTACACTAAACGGAAAATTAATTCCAAAAAATACTTAGTCATAGTAGGAACATATATTCCACCTGGTAATAACTTGACCACTATAGAGCATATCCTCCACTGGACATAAAAAATATTACTCCAGGAAACAATTATCATGGGTGATTTAACACAGACTGGCTCACTTGTAATTCAAAGAATCCCACAAACCATATAAACCTGCATGGTTTTACCCAAATCATTCAAGGTCCCAGTAGAACAGATAAAACCTCAAACAGGCAGTCCATCCTAGACTGGACTAATAAACCATCCCACTCAAAACATTCTAGTTGTCTCCCCAACAATCTTAGTGCCACATTCCAACCTACTTACTTAGGCAACTTACATGTCCTATTAAACATGCCACTTAATGCCATATCCGAAATAAGAAAAATGTCAACATCCAAAATTTTTTATCCATACTCAGTTGTTGTAACTGGACTCCACTCAAGGACTTTACCCTAGACAAGGCCATGGAATATTTCAATTCTATCTTCCTCAGTATAACTGACAAACTAGCATCACCTAGGACAATATGGGCAAAGTCAGACTATGCCTCTTGGTTTACTAAAGAAACCAGAGCTCTACTCAAACTAAGAGATAAGGCCTGGGAAAGATGGTAATGAAACAAAGCTCAATCTAATCATCTAGCATATCAAAAACTTAGAAACAAAGCCAAAAACAAATTAAACAGGATAAAATAAACTACTATACAAATATCCAAATGAAACACAAAAATAACCAACAAAAATTTGGTCAGCAATAAAAACAAATAAAGCAAACAAATAAAAAAAACAAATATTAAAACAAATGAAAACATTCCTACATCCTGACCAAGCATCAATCCCACATCCCTCTTCTTCTCACAACCTAGGTACTATGGCAGAACAAGTCAATAAATACTTCACTGAACACAAACTGTCAATGCCCAAAAATAACTGTTCCTCGCCTACAATGGCAGCCTTAGCAGCAAACAATGAAAATACCTTTCCCTTCCAGCCTGTTTTAACAAGTAGCATAAAAAAAAAAAACTTCTCAAGAAACTTAAACCAACTATAGCAGCTGACGATTTACCAGCTGAGTATCTAAAGCTATCTGCTGATGCTGTTTTTTACCCTTTCTCAGGTGTTGTCAATAGTTCTATCATTGAGCAGCAAATCCCATTCTTTGGAAACTTTCATATATAATCCATCTACATAAAGGTGGTATCACTACAGAGCTTTCAAATATATAGACCTATTGCCATTCTGTCCCTCTAGCCAAAAGTCTGGAAAAGTGTCTACATTCTCAACTTTTGGACTATCTCCCCACATACAGCCTATTAGCTGAAACACAGCATAGATTTAGACCTAATCATAGTACTACAGCTGCCCTTCTTAGCTTTACTAGCACCATTAATCAATACAGGAATGAAGGCAAAATAGTTTCAACTGTGTTTCTTGATCTGTGAAAGGCTTTTGACACTGTCTCCCAGAACAGCCTTCTAACAGTACCTGCTAACCTAAATCTCAGTCTCTCTGCTCTCACATGGCTTAGAAATTGTCTAACAGGATGCCAACAAGCTGTAAAATGGGAGAAATGCCTCCCTTCTACTTCCAGTCACACTGGGGGTATTAAAAGGGCTCTACTCTTGGTCCCCTTCTCTTTATTCTTTTCACTAATAACCTTAACACAGTTACTTCCCTTGCCTCCATAGTACAATATGCTGACCACTCCACACTTGTATGTGCTGCCCCTTCCATACAGCAACTTTAAGACATAACCCGAAAGTCCTTCTCTGCTACTGAATCCTGGCTCACCGAATCTCAACTCATACTTAACCCTAGTAAACTGAACTTATGATTTTCAATCCCACTAGCGCCAATGACTCACATCCCTCTTTCATCATCAAAGCTAAAGACAATACAACTAATACATTCTACAAAACTCTTAGGCATCATAATAGGCAACAACATGAGATTGAACATACATATACCCCAAACTATAAAGAAAGTACATTAAAAAATGGGGTGTACTTTAGAGAAATAAGAAATTCCTAACCAACAATACCAGGATAGCCATTTCAAGAACACACCACCTCTCTACATTCCTTTATACTTCACCCATACTCACCAACCTGAAAAATACAGAGCTAGGTAAATTCAAAGCCTGTTATAATAAAATAGCAAAATTTGCCACAGCCTCTCAATATTAGTCACACAACTGTTTTTCCCCTGAAACAACTTTCCTGGTTGGATCTACCACATCTACCAGCCTAAGACCAGCTGTTGTTGTCTTTCGGCTTTTCCCAGTTAGGGGTCGCCACAGAGGAACTCTGGTCCGCTAATGATTGGCAGTAGATTTTCACGAACGCCGAGGTGCCAGCTCGACGTTCAACCTTCAACGAAGGCATGCCCATTTATGCATGTCTTTCGAACACCCACCCAAACGCGGGGAGGACATGCAGACTCCATACAGAAGGCACTCCCCGCACTCCAGCCGAGAATTGAATGGGAGAACTTCTTGCTGTGAGGCAACAATGCTACCACTGCACCACCATGGATTTATCAGCCTAAGTCCAGCTAATAACAATTAATAAACTACTTTACCAGCCAAAAATAAAAAACAGTTTTCCAAAACATAACTGGATCTTAGTCCAATAAAATTATTACGCACCAATAACAAATCATTACTAAAAGTAAAGAACACTGCTGGAGACCGTCTTATCTCAAATAACATAGCAAAACTCTGGAATTCACTACCTGGACCTGTCCGATTCACTACTAACATTGCTCACTTTAAAAAGTCACTCAAAAATCCACTTATCTAGTGTATGGCTCTGCTCATGCAACAGTCCTGGTTAACTAAGACCTTCTTCCACATACCTCATCACCCCCTATAATCAAACCTGCAAACACTAACCTATATCCTCATCTTAGCAATTTACATCCATGGCATTTCCACTTACTATTCTACACAACAACCTCTATATCTCCCTCAATTTCTTTAAATCAAAAACTCAGTTTTCACTTTTCTAAAATTGCAAATTATTTCTACTGACTGTCAATTGCAGAATTCATAACATTTCTAGCAGTAAACCACTGTATATTTTTATTTATATGTGAATGCACAGTGTTTTGCTTTTGTTAAATGTGTACTTATTATTGTAATACAGAAGTGTGATTAATGGTATGTATTATGTATATCTAACTGCATGAATTTGTAAGAACTGGCAGCTTATGTTATCTAACTGTATGCGTATAATACCTTGTCATGCTATAGCCTGTATACCACCTTAACATACATGTAACCTTTATATGTCCTTCTTCCATGGTTTTGCATATGGAGCTTTATGCCCTGGGCCTCTGCTGAAAATGGGTTTCACCCAGGCAGACTTTCCTGGTAAACAAATGTAAAATAAATAAAAATAATCCCGGAAATTAAATTCAGATTAAAAATGCATGTTGGCAACATGCCTAAACTTGTTTTAATAAAGGTGGAGAAGATTCAGTAAAAAACGATGGAAATGACCATGTATTCGGCAGACCTGTCAAAGTGTTGTTAAAGGGAAGTGTCCATTTTTTCATCTACTGCCTGGTTTTACCAAATTTCATAATGCAATACATAACACAATACTAGTGATCATATGTTGAATGCACAGGGATGAGATCTGGCCTTTCAAATCTTATTGTGCCACGCATTATGTACAACTATCCTTCCACATGCATGAGAACAAAAATAATTTACTGAAGATATATATATATATATATATATATATATATATATATATATACACACACACACACTTATATAAATATACAGATATATACACAGTATAAGGACCTACAAGCTTGATGTTTTCAAAACTTCAAACTGCAAATGGTTGAGACTAGAGAAACTTCAAAACTATAAAAAAAAAAAAAAAAAAATTTTTTTTACATTTCTGCAGGAGGGCAAGTCCCCCTGCATACCCCCATAACCCCTGCTAAATAAATATACCAACTCTGAGATCGCACTACAGTGAGGAAAATGGTAAATTTCCCATTCTGTGCTGTACTGCGATCTCCATCCAAAACTTCAATCTTATCTTCCAGCATGTGAAGGGAATATTTTATACATATATACATATATTTTATTTGTATATGTATATATATATATATATATATATATATATATATATATATATATATATATATATATACTGGATTTACCAAAGAAATTGAAAAACAGAAAACGTCTTTTTTCATTTGATGATCAGATGTTCGATGTTGTGGAACTTCAATCTTTTGAAGCAGACACAGATATATTACATATATCTATATATCTATATATATATATATATATATATATATATATACACACACACACACACACACACACACACACACATACACCCATATACATCTCCATCCATAGCCTCTTTTCCCCATTATTGCACATGGGGTCGCGTTGTCACTTCAACAGTGACAATCATTAGGAGCAAAGGTTCACACCACTGCGTGGCTAGCCGTGCAGCAGTTATTCTTCCATACCACACACTCTCATTCACAACTATGTCCAATTTAGAGTGTCCAGTCCATCTACTGCATGTCTTTGGAATGTGGGAGCAAAATAAGCATCTGGAAGAAGCCCATGTAAACACAGGGAGGACACGAGGAGTCCACATACAAGGCACTCCAGCCTAGAATTGAAGCAGCGAATGTCAGGCATCAACACTATCTGATGTGTCACTGTTGTGAACATTTGATGTTTAGATAGGGATCCATATATCTGTCTTGGATCCCTATCTAAACATTGAATGCTCACAACAGCAAATGTTATAACACTGATCCTGGAACATCAAAATCCCATAACACTGTAACCTAAAGAAAAATAACACTTGCACCCCCCAAACCTCTTGCTAATTATGTATACAAACTCCGAGATCATACTACAGTGGGGAAAGGAACAAAACCCCAATCTTCATTGTAGTGTGATTGTGCACAATGGAGGTCTTTCTTGCCCGATGTTCCTGGTTCGATGTTATACTGTTCACTGTTATGAACATTCAATGTTTAGATAGGGATCCATATAAGGACACAGAAATCCCAGTTAAAAACAAGACCCGGATATTCTTGTTGGTATTAATTTTATATATGAAAAATATTTATTTATTTGCATTTGTTTACCGGGATGATCCAGCTACACAAGAAGTGTCCATTTTCAGTGGAGACCGGGGGAGAAAGCTCCACATATAAGACATTTCACATACAATACAGAATTTACATTAATAAAGACATTTAGTACATATTATTGGCAGCTGATACAATTGGTGAAAAAAAAGGTACATAAGTAATCGTTCTCAAATCAAAGATATTATACAAGCAATACAGAGTACATGCATGAAAACATTCCATATGATTAGTTTTCAGCTAGCAAAATTTATATAGGACACTTCATGCAGTGAGTGCAAAGCAGATAAAGGAATTAATTAGACACTAGGTACTTAAACTTTTCACAAGTTTAAAAGGTGTAATAGCCAAGCAATAGGCTGTATGAGTAGAACAGTTTAATAATAATAATTATGAATAGATTAATGATAATAAATAGAAACTAGTCATGTGAACGCATACCAGTACAGGATTTCAGAAATAAGTATTTACCAATAAATAAAACAGATTTTTGCAGTATACGTACTTTTCTAGGAATGTTGCTATATTACAAATAAAAACATAGAATAAGTGTTCTATAGATATAATAATATGTTTAAGTTTAATATGGGTATTTAATAGACCATGCCTTTGTTTTGATATTGAAAAACAGTTTCAAATCTTTAATTTCTCTATGCATTTTGTGATGTCTCTTGATTAATGAGAAGCATTAGTCATTACAGCTGATATAAACTTTGGCTAAACCGATCTTTCAAGCAAATATTGCTTAATCAACAGCTCTTTCTTCTGGTATAGCAATTACAAAAGTTCATTGTGTTTCAGATCTTTTGTAACTAACATGGAACTTACATGTTTAATTCACTAAGATACACTTTTCTTCTGCAAGATTTCTTTATTCATTCTACATTTAAAACGTCACCACTAAAAGATTAATACAAAGTACTTTTGTCATCAGTTACTGATTATCTTTTAGATGGGCATTCACTCCCTAAACCCACACCGCAAGAAAAGTTTAAGTGTATTAGCAATGGATTATAAAACACTCAACTTTTGTTTTAAAAATGACATTCCATCTAAATGATGTTATGTGTATATTATTTATTATTCTCACATTAAGCTTTCAGTATGAGGATTTTGTTGGTGGGGACTGTGGCTTCACATCATGACCTCTAAAAATATTATTATACAACACTCTCCAAACATTTTACGCAAAATTCACATTCCATATCAGATTTAAAGTTTCCATATATTTATTTTTTGAGGCAAATGTATATAATAAGGATGCCAAAGACAAAACTATTAAAACAATAAAACTGTATCATCCTATATTTGTCCTGATAAAAACATGCTCTAACTATAGCAGTTTGAAATATCATAACATAAAAAATGAGTTCAGTCACTTGATCTGAATGAAATGATATGATTCAGATTGATTGCTTTACCACCCTAAAAGAAAAGAAAAGGAAAACAAATGCAATCATGCAAATATTGCCTCAGCAGATAAATACTTTCTGCATTTTCCTACATTTTACTTACATACTTCCTTATTCCATTATCCCAAGCTGATATATCACATTAACGTAACGCCCTTTATAAATGTAAAATATATGTTATATGACTGCAGCCTCGTGATGTAGAAGCCCAGAGGTACATAAGAAAAGTGTGTGCTAAACTATAAGCACTAAAAGTTGTTTCAAAAAATACATTGTAATGTAGAATAAATCATTCAGACATGACATTATTCTGACAATTCCACTTTGTAATTACATATAACCTTTAATAGAGCAAAGCATAAAATCAAGAAAGTGTAAGAGACTTAGTTTTGGTGTTGAATAAATGTGCTTAAAAGTATTCTGCTCATATTTCTTTCATTCTTTAATTAGTTGTTAAACATGCAAGTAGATTTTTTACTGTAACATTTTCTTTCATACAGAGTTAAACTTGAAACATATAGTACAAAATAATACAGAATAACAAGCAGATAGGCTAATACAAATGATCAATAACAGATAACAGCACTGATTAAATATGAGTTGTAAAGGAATTATAATCACACAAAAACTTGAAACAAAAGAGAAAAACATTTGGTAAATTAGAACAGATTATAAACACCACAAACAATGCTGAAAATGTTAATAAGCAAATCATTGCTTGTCATTGAGAGCTTTTCAAATAATCTTCTTAAGAATAGTCATGTACACTGCATGTAGACAGATTTATAATTCCAATCCATTACATAACTGGCCACTGTATTAGTGTACTGGTCTGTGACAGTTTGTTTTAACTGAGAACAATGAAGAAAAAACAAAACAGGAAAATTGCAGAAAGATTAAACAGTGGTACACTGCTGATGAAGATTGTTTCAGCTAACAAGAATGCAATAATGAATATATTGCCCAGTTAGACCAGCTCAGCTAAAGCACATACTGGCTGTCAGCCTTCAGTACAGCTTCACAAACTGGCTGTCTTTCTTCAGAAATGCTATACATTCTGTCTGTGGGGCATTAGTACAGCTGCACTTGTTGGATGTGGTTCCTCGGTACTGCTACATATACAATTAGGGGTCTTCAGTACTGCTGCAGATACTGGTGTTGGGATCTTAGTACTCCTGCACACACTGGTTATGGGTCCTCAGTACTGCTTCACATACTGGTTATGGGTCCTCTGTACTGCTTCACATACAGGCTATGGGTTTTCAGTACTGCTGCACATACTGGTGGTGGGATCTCAATACTGCTGCAATACTAGTTATTGGTCTTCAGTACTGCTTCACTGATGGCTTTGGGTCCTCAGTACTGATGTACATACTGGTTATGGGCCTTCAGTAGTGCTGCACATGCTGGCTGTGATCCTCAGTACTGCTGCACATACTGGCTGTGGGCCTTCAGTACTGCTGCACATACTGGCTATGGGCACTCAATACAAATGCACTATTGGCTGTGGGTCCTCAGTAGTGCTACACATACTGGCTATGGGCCCTCTGCACTGCTGCACATACTGGCTATGAGTGCTCAGTCGTGCTGTGCATACTGGCTATGAGTCATTGGTACTGCTGCACATACTGGCTGTGGGTTCTCAGTACTGCTGCACATACTGGCTATAGGCCCTCAGTACTGCTGCACATACTGGCTGTGGATACTCAGTACTGTTGCACATACTGGATGTGGGTCATCAATAGTGCTGCACATCATGGCTGTGGGGCATCAGTACTGCTGTACATACTAGCCGTGGGCCTTCAGTACTGCTGCACATACTGGCAGTGTGTTCCCAGTATTGCTGCACATACTGACTATGGGCCCACAGTACTGATGCACTACTGGCTGTGGGCCCTTAGTACTGCTGTACATATTGGCCATGGGCCTTCAGTCCTGCTATGCATACTGACTGTAAGCTCTCAGTACTGCTACACAGACTGGCTGTGGGTCACCATACTTTTTCACATTCTGGCTGTGGGTTCTCTTTACTGCTGCATATACTGGCCATAGGCCTTCTATACTACTGCACATACTGGCAGTAGGTTTTCAGTATTTGTGGTATGTTCTCAGTAATGCTGCATGTACTGGCTGTGGGTCTTATCTCCTGCAGCACATAATGGTTATGATATTTCAGTACTGCAGCATATACAGGTGATGGGTCCTCACCAATGCCACATCTACTGGCTGTTTGTGCTCACTGCTGCTGCACATACTGTGATCAGCCCTTAGTACTGATGCAGTACTGACTGCGCATTTTTAGTACTGCTGTACATATGGTCTATGGGCCCTCAGTACTGCTGCATATACGGACTCTGGGCCTCAATACTGCTGCAAATAATGGTGGTGGGTTTTAAGTACTACTGCACATACTGGATGTGCGTACTTAGTAATGCTGCATGTACCACTTGTGAGTCCTCAGTACTGCTGCACATACTGGATGTGGGTCCTCAGAAATGCTGCATGCACCAGTTGTGGGTCTTGTGTACTGCTGTACTTACTGGTTATGGGCAGATTGTCTGTGGACCTCAGTACTGCTGAACATTTTCATTTTGGGGCTCACTGGTGTGCTAAACATTTCTGTAGTGTTTACTGTCTAAAAGAATGTAGGCTACTAGCTTTAGTATTGTTCCCCACCATCCCTCCCTGTTGGTGTCTTGCTGTTATACTTGGTGGCTTTGCAGTTGCCCGCCCCTACTATAAATCTGATCTGGGACACTCCTCCCAGTCTAGTGTCATTAGCTCATTCTACCTAATACAGAGAGAACATCAGAGAAGGCCAACCCACTTAGTTTCTTTCCTTCTGTTCCTCCTTTCTCCCTTTATTACAAAAAAAAAAATAAAAATCCCTGAATCTCCTTGTGTGCTGACTGTGCTTCTCAAACATTTTGGAAAGATAGAGTATATTTTAGTGCATTTATTAAAACTATTTGCCTTAATATTGCTACAACTCAAGTGCTCTAGGTTGCACTGCATCTGAATTATTTTAGTGTGTTTTAGCTGCTTTTCTGTATATATAGACTTTTCTGTATATGTAGACTAGCTACTTATTCTTCTGTATTACTGCCTCTTAAATCGTTTTTCAGTTGTGCACTTGCCTTGTTTCATTCAAAAAGTTTTAAATTGCTAATTTTGTAGAGTTTTAATTGCATTTGCTGTTTAGGGCTGCACACTCAAGTACATTAGCCTTTTCTGTGTTTATTTACTGTATTATTGCATCGTTTAGCCTGTTTTAACCAAAAAAAAAAAAAAAATACTATCTTGTTTGCTTGTTTCCTGCCTTTCCTAGCTAATATAGTCCAGATCCCAGGCTTTGCAGGACTTTATTTTCTGTGTTTAGAGCTATCCAGACCTTGCTGTGGTAGAGGGAAGTTCTACTGCTTACCAGTGAGAGTGGTGAGCATTGCACTGCCTATCTAACACTAGAGGAGTTGTTTTCAGCTCTGAAATTGTAATTGTATTAGCTATTTTGGGCTGATTTCTATCCCTTTCAACTTTCTGGCTTAAAAATGCATGTGTTTGTGCATTTTTTGCATCGTGAAGTACTGCGGGGCTACGGTTAAACTATTCCAGGTGCCAGAAAGTCTGCTGTTCAAATTTTCCCTTAGAACTAGCTTGTTTCTCAGTAGTAGCACTAAAATTGAACCCCTGTGACTAGCACTTGCAATAGAACTTGCTGGAAATCACTAGGAAGCCTTAAACTGATACAAGCACTCAACTCTCCTTGTTAATAATAAGGAGAAATTAATTGTAGGCACTAAACAGACTATAATTGTAAAGTACCTTGCAAAGGTAAGGGAAAACAGCTCTTGTACTTTACAAAGAAAGCACCTAAACAGGCATGTCCAAGGGTCAGCTTCCAGTGATTTCTCCTGTCCACCTGGTGAATCTGAGCATACTGGGGCAATGCAGCAACTGCCTCATGTACACAGTCTTTTTCTCCTACCACCGGTGGTGCTGCAGTAGCGTTGTCGCCTCACAGTAAGACGTTGTCCTGTTCGATTCTCAGCTAAAGCATCTTCTATGTGGAGACATGCGTGAATGGGTGTACCTTTGGTGAAGGTTGTGCATTAGGCCTGGCAAGTCGGTATGTAAAAATTTGCTGCCAATCATTATCAGACCGGAGTTCCACTGTGGCGACCCCTAACCGGGAAAAGCTGAAAGATACAACAACCACCCAACACTACAACCTTTGAGAAATGCACTTACATAGCCAAACTAGAAGCAAAGCTCTCTCCAGCCAAGATTGTGCTAAACAGTAAAGAGGAGAAGGTTAACACCTGCACTACACCTCAAGCAACATATAGTCCTTCAAAACCCACACCATCAACACCCACAGATAGCAACACTAAACCCATATATGCGGAAGCCCTTAACATTAACCTGCCCAAGCAACAAGGACCTCCGAAGCTAAAATGCAAACAAACACCCGTCACAACCAAGGTGACACATAGCTCACAACACCAGTGTGCCACCCAAAAACAGCCACTAAAGCAAGACAACATACCCAACACTTAGACATAGGTGACTCTATAGTCAGGCACACTGATATCCCACTAACCAGGCTGAGCATGGAGAAAATTACAGTCATATGCCTGTCAGGTTCCAGGATCTGCCACATAAGGCATGCACACAAGTCAATCCACAACAAGTACAAATACGACTCTGCCATTGTCCATGTTGGAGTGAATGACTTGAGATATACCTCCCTGGACTACATGAAGAGAGACATGGAAGAGCTCTCTGATCATGTGGCCCAGGTAGGTATGACCCTAGTTCTGAGTAGCATCCTGCCTTCACCCAGGATGATACCACAGTATAAGGACAAAATGATTGACTTCAACAATTGGCTAAGATTCTGGTGTCATTCAAAGGGGATCCAGTATCTGTCTGCCTGGGACAACATGATCGACAAACCACAATGCTTTGCCAGAGATGGTCTGCACCTGTCACCCCTGGGATTCAGGTTGCTGGCTAAAGCTCTTGCCACTCCTATAGTGCCTTTTTTAGGAAAGGTTCAAAAGACAAAACCACCAGCTTAACAGATACAAACATGCAAAATCTGAAGGTAATGCTACTCAATGCTAGAAGTCTAAACCTCAAAATGCACTCTCTCGAGGCGCTCCTAAAAATGGAGAACATCGATATCTGTCCAGTTACTGAGACCTGGTTTAGAGAGCACCCCTGCAATACCAGGCTACAAATCTTACCACACTTTTCAGCCACCAAACCAGGACCAAAACACTAAAGGTGGACGAGTGTCCATATTCACCAAGGATACTCACACCTCCAGGCTAGTCGCCCAACAGAGTGCATCTGAAATTCTCCAGGTGCAACTAACACTAGGTAAAACTGCAATCCAAATTGCAGCTTGCTACAGATCCCCCACCATGCCCCAAGATTCTCACTACACCTTTCTAAACATACTGGAAATATTAAGATAAAACCAAACACCCTAATACTGGGTGATTTCAACTACCCTGCCATTAATTGTTAAAACTACTCGGGTACCAACAACTTTTTCCAACGGTTCTTGGAATTCATAAGCTCCAACACCCTGGATCAACTAATGCATTGTCCCACCAAGGGCTCCAATATCCTAGACCTGGTCATTACCAATATTGGAGATAGATGCCCCACACCAGTAGTTACACCCTCATTGTTCAGGTCTGACCATACGCAAATCACCCTTGACAGCCACATCCCACCCCACCCCCAGTAAGGAAACCTGTGTAAAAAACTTCTCCAAACTTCCAACTTCATGCTACTTAAGTCAGAAGTGACAACCTCATGGCACCCATGCAGGCGGGAGCTGAAAGTCTGACTGCTGAATCCTACACTAAGGCAATGTATGAGCACATCCACTTGTGCATGAATCCTACCATCCCAAATAGAACCAAGACACTAACCTCCAAAAAAAGGAAGCCAATCTGGTGGTCCCCTGTCATAAACAAACAATACAACAGAAGGAAGAAACTGTTGCAGGAAAGAGGAAAATCCCAGGATGCAAAAAACCCCTTACCAGCCTCAGTAAGAAGCTGAGATCCCTCATAAAATCCTCCAAAGCTAGTTACGAAAATAAAATTGCCAAAGATTCCAAAGACAACCACAAGGCATTTTATTGTTATGTCAAGAATCTAAATGGCAATGCTCAGATCTGCTCTAAGCTACAGCAGAATGGCATTAAATATACTGATCCCAAGGATATTGCCAATATCTTGGCAGATCGATTCAGTGCCAACGTCACCCCCCTCTCATCCCCTAAGGGGCCCATCTCAATACTAAAAGATTGCCAAATTCTGGTAATCACAGCCACACAGGTAGAAACTGCACTCTCCAAAGCTAAGAATACAGCATCCATGGGACCAGATGACATCTTGGGCTGTGTACTACATGAACTAAAAAAAAGAACTGGCACCTCACCTAAGTGTCATGTTTAATCATAGCCTAACCTCAGGCTTCATGCCCACTGAGTGACACACAGCTAAAGTTATCCCACTCCACAAGGGTGGATCCCAAAACTACTGTCCCATCAGTCTGATGAGCCTGATCTGCAAGGGCATGGAACTTATAAACAAAGACATTGGAAACCTTCAAACACTGGACCCCACCCAGTTTGGGTTAGTGAAAGACCAATCTTGTCTCCTGAACCTGATTGACTTCTTTGAATCAGTCTCCAGAGCTGTGGACAAGTGGAAGGTGGTCCACACAGCCTATCTGGACCTCGCCAAGGCCTTCAACACCATCCCCCACTCTGGAATCATAGATAAACTTACTAAGCTGGGAATAAATCCCTATGTCACTTGATGGGTTGCCAACTGGCTTTCTGACAGAACCCAGACTGTAAAAGTAGCCGAGTCCAAATCCAGCTCCAGAAAAGTGACAATTGGAGTACCTCAGGGTTCAGTCCTGGGACCACTCTTGTTTGGCATCTACTTCTCTGAAGTACAGGCCAACACTAAGGGACTCTGGCTAACAAAGTCCACAGATGATTGCAAACTGGGAGCCATTATTGAATCCCCAAATGATATGGATATTCGACAAAAGGGCCTTACATAAACAGATGCTTGGTGCCAGAGCCATGGGCTCAAGCTTTATGCCAAGAAATGTATAGTTATCCACTCTGGGAAAAAACTTGTACCCATGAATTACCACATAAGTGACAGTACACTAAACACAAAGTGTGATGAGAGACATAGGGACACAGGTGGACAGTGGTCTCACCTTCAATAACCACATCACCACAACAGTCAGGAAATCCTTCTATGTGGCACACCTCATCACTAAGGGCTTTTCATCCAGAAAAAAGGAGGTCATTGTCCCACTGTACTCATCCCTCATTAGATCCATTATAGAGTACAACACCCCATTTGGTATGTACCTCACAAGACATCTGCAACAGCTGGAAAGGCTGCAGAAATACCTTACTAAATGAATCACAGGCCTAATGCAGATGCCCTATGCTGACCATCTAGAAAAAAAACTCCAGCTATACTCTGTGGCATATTGTCTACTCAGAGGCGATCTCTGCTTAACATACAAGGCCACGTCAAGCCCTAAGCTGTTGGACATGCTCCACTTAAAGAAATCCCAATCCCTCAGAGCCACACGCTCCAGGGATCTAAACTTTGTCATCACAATGAACAAAACATGCTGGAGAGATAGGTTCCTGACCCAGAGACTCCCCATACTCTGGAATAGACTGCGCATTAAGAAGGTTCATGGTCTGCACTCTTGTGGGAGGAGAGGCTGGACTCTGCCCTTCTGAGCTGGGAATTTCTGGTTAAAGGTTTATAGTGCCTGCATATTTGAACTGTTTCTTACTGAAATTGGTACACCTTGTTTGCTGTAGCATAGACTAGATCCAGGCCTGCTGAATCTAGCTTTGTTTGTATGCTTGTTGTTTGTTTGCTTGTTATTTCCCTGGAACGCTAATTCCACCTAAAACGTGGCTTCTCAGTGCTTCTGCGGATCCCTAGTGATATCTGCATTGCTTACTGTACTTATTTCCTTGTTTCACTTGAAAGAAAGTTACTGTTTGTCGTTTTTGCATTTAAGTTACCTGGCACTTGCTCACTAAAGCAATTATATAAGTCAGCACTAAAATATTAAAAGCACTATACCCTCACAAACTCTTGAGTACCTCGTTCTCCATTGGTCCTTTTTTTTCAATTGTAAAGGAATTCCCAATACTATTCTAGCATGCCCAAAGGTCAGTTGTCAATCTCCTCTCCGGTCCAGCTGGTGAATCTGGGAATCTTGAGGCAATGTTACAACTGCCTCATGTACACAGACAACCCTCTCCTCCTCCCAAAAAATTCCAACTCATGTGAGAGATGCAACCATATAGCCATACTGGAGGCTAAGCTCTCTCAACTCAGTACTGGCAAAACCAGTCAGGAGGAGAAGGAAACCACACTCACTACAATTCCAGTCTCACTTAGACCTACCAAGACAGCAAACCAAACATATAAACACACAAAAACATACTCGGAGGCTCTAAATAAAAATCTGCCTAAGCAGCAGAGACCTCCAAAGCAGACACCCAAGCAACCGCTACCCCAAAACAAAACAAAACACGTGCAACACATAGCTCAAAAAGCCAGTGTGCCGAACAGTCACAGCCCTTACGGCTAAACAACACACCTGATACACTTGTAATAGGTGACTCTATCATCAGAGACACTGACATTCCGCTCACCAGGCTGAACAAGGAGAAGATCACGGTGAGCTGCCTGTCGGGTGCTAGGATCCGCCACATAACACAAGCACTCAGGTCACTCCAAGGCAAGTACAAATATGACTCAGTCATTGTCCATGCTGGTGTGAATGACCTGAGATGTACCTCCCTGGACTACATGAAAAGAGACATAGAGGAGCTCTCTGAGCATGTAGCCCAGGCCGGTATGACCCTGACCTTGAGTAGCATCTTACCCTCACCAAGAATGATGCCACAATATGAAGACAAGATGATCAATTTCAACAACTGGCTTAAGTATTGGTGTCAATCAAAGGGGATCCAATGCCTGTCAGCCTGGGATGACATGCTCGACAAGCCACGATGCTTCACTAGGGACGGCTTGCACCTGTCACCCCTGTGCTTTCGGATATTGGCAAAGGCTCTTGCTACCCCCATAGTGCCTTTTTAGGCAAGGCTCAAAAGACAAACCCACCTCCATAGGTATCACAAGGGATAAGAAACTAAGAGTAATGCTACTCAATGCCAGAAGTCTAAACCTCAAGATGCATGCACTCGAAACTCTCCTTAGCATGGAGAACATCGATATCTGTGCAGTAACAGAAACCTGGTTCAAGGCTCCCGAGAGCACCCCAGCACTACCAGCTTATTCCTCATACCATGCTTTTCGGCCCCAAAACTTGGACCGTACCACAAAAGGAGGGGGAGTATCAATATTCGTCAAAGATGCCCACACCTCCAGGTTGGTGGCAACAGCACGAAGCATCAGAGTCTATCCATGTGCAACTAACAGTGGGTAAACTGCCTTCCAGTTTATAGCCTGCTACAGACTACCCTCCCAAACCCAGGAACCCCACTCGGCCTTCCTGAGAACACTGGAAAATATGAAGGTCTCTCCAAACACCATTATATTGGGCGACTTCAACTACCCAAACATAGACTGGGAGCATTACTCTAGCTCCAACACCCTAGCCCAAAGGTTCCTAGAATTTATAAACTCAAATGCTATGGAACAACTTGTTACCACTCCCACAAGAGGGGAAAACATACTGGACCTGATCATCACCAACATGGGGACTCTATGCTCCAGACCAGAAGTGTATCCCTCACTGGTAAGATCACACCATAAACTAATCTCACTGGATATTCACATCCCGACTCCACCCCCTGCCCTGAAAACCACAGTGAAAAACTTCTCTAAAGCAAATTTCACACTCCTCAAAACCGAGGTGGAATCCTTCAAAGCCCCCGGGCCTGTGGAAAATATGGCCCAGACCGCAGAATCCTTTATAAACGCATTCTATGAACACCTTCAGGAATGCATGGATCATGCAATCCCAAATAAAACCAAGACCCAATCCTCCAAAGGCAGGCGTCCTGTCTGGTGGACCCCAGCCATAAACAAACTATACAATAGAAGGAGGAAGCTACTACATGATAGAGCAAAATCCCAAAAAGGGAAGGCATCTCTGATCAGTATTAGCAAAAAACTACGGGCACTCATAAAATCATCTAAGGCCAGCTTCGAGAGATAAATTGCACAGGACACTAAGGATAATCACAAGGCTTTCTTTAGTTATGTTAGGAACCTAGGTGGGAATTCCCAGATATGCTCAGAATTAGTCCAAAATGACAAAAAATACACCGAACCCACAGACATTGCCAACATCCTAGCTGACAGGTTCAGCGCAAACTTCTCCCCCACTCCCCACCAAAAGGGCAAATATTTATCCCAGCAGAGTGCTGCCCCCCCTGACATCTCAGATACTCAGGTAAGAGCTGCCCTCTCCAAAGCAAAAAACACAGCATCAATGGGACCAGACGGTGTCCTGGGCTGCGTCCTACATGAAGTCCAAGAAGAGCTAAACCCAAACATAAAACTACTATTCAGTCTCAGCCTTACTACAGGATATGTACCCAAAGAGTGGCGTACAGCAACAGTGGTCCCTCTCCACAAAGGTGGTGCCTCAACAGATCCTGGAAACTATTGCCCCATAAGCCTGACTAGCTTGGTCTGCAAAGCTATGGAAAGGATCATCATGGACCTCATAAATAAAGATATTGGGGACCTACAGACACTGGATCCTACCCAGTTCGGCTTTGTTAAGGGCAGATCCTGCCTCTTAAACCTGGTTGATTTCTATGAAACAGTCACCAAGGCCATTGACGAGGGGAAGGTGGTCCACACAGCCTACCTGGACCTCGCAAAAGCCTTCGATACAATACCCCACTCAGGCATTATAGATTAGCTCACCAGCTTAAATATAAAACCCTATGTCACTAGATGGGTTGCAAACTGGCTCAAGGACAGAACCCACATGGTTAGAATTGCTGGAGCCATGTCAGACTCCAAACCAGTTACAAGTGGCATCCCACAAGGCTCAGTCCTGGGACCTCTCTTGTTCGGTATATATTTCTCGGAGGTACAGGCCAACACGGAAGGACTGTGGCTGACTAATTTCGCAGATGACTGCAAACTGGGCGCCATATTTGACTCTCCAGCTGACACAAGCATCCTCCAAAAGGGCCTCATAGAAACAGATAACTGGTGCCAGAGCCATGGCCTCAAGCTAAACGCCAAAAAGTGTATAGTCATCCCCTTTGGCAAAAACAAAGTGCCAACAAATTACCACATAGGTGGTAATCCATTAAGTACAGAAGAAGTAATTAGGGACCTGGGGACCCAAGTTGATAGCAATCTCTCATTTGACAATCACGTGGCCAAAGTGGTTAGAAAAACATTTTATATAGCCCACCTAATCATGAAGGGATTCACATCTAGATCAGGGGAGGTCATTGTGCCTCTTTACTCATCCCTCATCAGGCCCATAATTTAGTACAATGCCCCTTTCGGGATGTACCTTACCAGACACCTGCAGCAACTGGAAAGACCCCAAAAGTACCTCACCAAGAGGATCATAGGGCTCAAACAGATGCCATATGCTGCTCGGTTAAAGAAACTCCAGCTCTACTCAGTGGCATACCGCCTGCTCAGAGGCGATCTGTGCCTGACGTATAAAGCCATGTCCAACCCGGAATTAATGGACATGCTGCACCTCAGAAAATCCAAATCCCATTGAGCTATGCGCTCGAGAGACTTGAACCTCAGCACTGAAATAAATAGGACATGCTGGAGGGACAGATTCATAACCCAGAGGCTCCCTTCACTCTGGAATAAAATCCCAGTCCAGGTTAGGCAGAGTCCCTCATTGACTCTCTTCAAGAGGAATCTTGATGAGTGGATGGGAGATAGTAGGTTTACCCCTGGTATCACTTCTGTGTCACTGTTAGACAGAGGCACAGTATACTAACCTCAAAAAAGGGCATAGCAAAATTCATTTAAAATGGGTGGCGAAAGCCAAACACACTCTGGCAAGGCTAATAAATGCCCTAGGGCAGATAGCCTAGTATGAACCTATGAACTTATACATGTCAAAAGAGTGCCTTCTTGGTCCTCTTCAAAAGGAACCTTGACGATTGGATGGGAGATAGGAAATTCACCCTGGGGATCACATCAGTCACCCTGCTAGACAGTGGTCCAGGGAAGTAAATACTGTGCGAAGATATATCCGGGGAATTGTTTGGCTAGGCTTGTATAGGCCATAGGGCTGATAGCCTTGTACCAACCTATGAACCTATGGCTAAAATAGCCCTTTTGACATTTTTTCCAAAACTTGCCATTTTCCTATTCTTACATGGTGCAGTTGTCAAAATCTCATTTTTTGCATTCTATAGTATTAGAGTTTATTGCTACCCCTTGTGAGTGACTCCATCCTTTCACCATTTCATAACAATAGCAGCAGTGGACCGAAGAATGATTCAACAGTAACACAGAGTTGTTTGCATGACATCCATTGATGTAACTTGATGGCATCATGTTGACACTTAAGGAAAAGATGTGCTGAATGAAGTATATTATTCTGAAAATCTAACAGTAATATGGTTGTATATAGTGTTGCACCCACGGTGGTGGTGCTGCGGTAGCATTGTCTCCTCACAGTAAGATGCTGTCCGGTTCGATTCTCAGCTAGAGCATCTTCTGTGTGGAGACATGCATGAATGGGCATACCTTTGTTGAAGGTTGTGCGTCAGGCCTGGCAAGCGGGTACGTAAAAATCAACTGCCAATCATTAGCGGACCGGAGTTCCGCTGTGGCGACCCCTAACTGGGAAAAGCCGAAAGATACAACGTGTTGCATACTGTGTTAATGCATCACTCATTATGATCATTATGGTAAGAGATTTGTATCTGTGAAATGTTAATGATCTGCTCTGGGTGATTTTCCAGTGGCATGATACAGCACAGCTAAGTGAACTAGTAAGATATACATGGCACTGCTTAGTAATAATGGTTGCAAACTGTGCATTAATTGCATGACTGGAATACGGAGACCCCTGTACAGATAAGCATATGCAATAATATTACAAAGCATGATGGGCTATTACTGGGCATCACTGGGCCACCTTGACATAGTCCCAACACTTCAAATGCTTCAGAAAATCCAGGACTGCTAACTGTTGACAAACATGGCAGGAATGATTATGGTCAGATAATATGCCCTTGCTGAGTAACTTGTTTTTAACCATAAAATATTTTTTTCAAATATAAATAGTTACTGGGAAGCAATCAGTTTTGTTCAGAAGTAATTGTATTTAAATTGCATGACAGTAGTGCTGCTGCATATGCTGTTACACCACATTCCAGCTGCACACAGAACAAAACAATTGATCCAAAACTAACCAATATTGTATATAGCACTACTTCAGAAAAAAAGAAACATTGCGAAACACAAAAAAACAATATTGTATATAGCACTACTTCAGAAAAAAAGAAACATTGTGAAACGCATAAAAAAAATGCTGTATATAGCACTACTTCAGAAAAAAGAAACATTGCAAAACACATAAAAGACCAAATATTGTATATAGCAATACTTCAGAAAAAAGAAACATTGCGAAACACACACAAAAGAAACAATATTGGATACAGCACTACTTCAGAAAAAAAAGAAACATTGTGAAACACATAAAAAAAATATTGTATATAGCACTACTTCAGAAAAAAAGAAACATTGCGAAACATAAAAAAAAGCAATATTATATATAGCACTACTTCAGAAAAAAAGAAACATTGCGAAACACAAAAAAACCCCAATATTGTATATAGCACTACTTCAGAAAAAAGAAACATTGCGAAACACATAAAAAAATATTGTGTATAGCACTACTTCAGAAAAAAAGAAACATTGCGAAACACACAAAAAAAAAAATATTGTATATAGCATTACTTCAGAAAAAAAAATTGCGAAACACATAAAAAACCCAATATTGTATATAGCACTACTTCAGAAAAAAAGAAACATTGCGAAACACACACAAAAAAAACAATATTGTATATAGCACTACTTCAGAAAAAAAAAATTGCGAAACACATTAAAAACCCAATATTGTATACAGCACTACTTCAGAAAAAAAGAAACATTGCGAAATACATAAAAAAAACAATATTGTATATAGCACTACTTCAGAAAAAAAGAAACATTGTGAAACACATAAAAAAAGCACACACACATAATTCAGAAAAGTTACTAAAAGGGGTGAACTCACTTTACCACTTGTGATAACCATTTCCAGTTCAGAGACAAACATACCCCAGTGATGTACCACACAGAGGTCCAAGCACCACAGTGAGCTATCCCACTCTGGCCTGCCTCAAATGCTAATGAGGCTGGCAACCTGTGCTTATTAACCATGTGGTCGCCCATTAGAAATGCCTACTGTGAGGCATTTACTTAGCTGAGCAATACAGAGAATCACTCTACTTCTTAAGTTACACTGGCCAGCCATAAAAATGGCCAAATGTTTGAATTTATCCCTTACTTAAAATGAGTGAGATCATGTTAGAAGTAAGTGCCATGGAGTTTAGCAGCAAAGTAGTGATGGCGATGTGAGACCGTGCATGTCCATGGTTGCATGTGAGAGTGTATGCAGTGGGATGAGAAGTTTCAGGTGTGCGTGTGTGTGTGTGTGTGTGTGTTTGTGCGCGCGCGCATGTGTGTTTGCCTGGGTGGTCACTCTACAAGGTCAGTTACATGATAGATAGGGTAGAAGTGTGTGTGTGTGTGTGTGTGTGTGAGAATGCAAAAATGTGTGTATGTTGGGGGGGATGTCATACCTCTCTACTCTCGTAGACTGAAAAGCATATCCTGCAATATGGAGGAGAGCCGTGGGCACCAGGAATACTCTTGTATTATGATCTAAAGGTACTTAAAAGGAAAATAGATTCCAAGATTTGCAGCATGATAGAAGTGAGGAGAGGAGCACTAGATATCAGGGACACACTTTATAGCATGCCCAAAAAGCACATAAAGGCTAATAGAGCAAGTGTTGCAGTACAAAAGATGCATGGCAAGGGGGACACAACACCAGGGATAATCTTTATAGCATGGCTTAAAGGTACTTTAAAAAACAGTACCTTCACCACTCCCAAACATCTCTTTCTCAGAGCTTTAATTCTCTGCACTACCACTAGATGACAGGGATACTCTTACATATAAAACTACAAACAAACCTCACTTTTGATGGAGAACCAACTGTAAAAAATGAAATGTCCAAGAAAAAGCAGCACAGGTTCCAGCCGCAGCTTGACGCAAAAATATTTATTAAGTACAAAAACAAGGGTAAGCACTTTTGCGGATCAAGACTCTGCTTCTTCAGACCATAATAAAACATAGCAACTGTTACTCAATATTTAAATATAATACATCCAAAAGAATTCAACCTTGTTATAGTTTATTTTATAGAACAGTCATTTACTATGAAAGGCTACATTTTTGACAGTTTAGATAATTCTATTAATCTATGTATTTATTAACTTCAATTATTGCATCATTTTCAAGGTTGAATTCTATTGGATGTATTATATTTAAATATTGAGTAACAGTTGCTATGTTTTATCATGGTCTGAAGAAGCGGAGTCTTGATCCGCGAAAGCGCTTACCCTTGTTTTTGTACTTACTAAATATTTTTGTGTCAAGCTGCGCCTGGAACCTGTGCTGCTTTTTCTTTGACATACACTTACATATAACCTAATATAATGAAAAATAAATTAAGGGGTTAGATTTGCATCCAGGATCCTTGGGCACAATAAAGGTACCTTACTAGCCTTCTGCACCACCACTTCCACTACCAGACACCAGGTATACCCTGAACAGGAAGAGACTGTTTTAAACCCTGCACCCTCTGCACAAAAAACAGCTTATCAAGTCAGAGCATTAACTCAATAACATTATCCACTAACTTAGGAAGGTCGATGCTGCACTTTTTTATTATTAAACAGAATGTCTGGTATTATTCACTGACTGCAATGGTCTGTGAATTACAGATATCACAGTATTCTGATTTTAAACTACTACCAGGACTCATCTAACAAGTTAATAAAACAAGGCATCTAGCATTATGATGCATTTTATAAACATAAAGGAGAAGAAGAAGATGGAAACTCTACTGTCTGTCATTATTGGCTGACCGTAAGAATCTGTGGTTTACAAAGGAAAGGACAAAATAAGAGAGCACATCGAGAATGTTCTGTCAACTCAAGGATAGGTACAATGTATATCACAATGTGTGTGTATGTGAGTGTGAGTGTTTGGGGAGGTTGGAGGTGTGCATGTATGTCTGAGAGTGAATGTTTGGCAGAGCTTGAACCTACACAATGCATGGGCAGCCTGTGTTATCACAGGAAAGTGCCGATTTGCACTCATGGTAATTACTGGTGATACAGAGACATGCAAATTAGCTAATGATGATGTCATTCCTCATTGTGGCTAACGTGTGAGAGTCACATTTTCCACAATTGTGGAAACAGTCCCTTTTGGCTGTAGCTCTTACTGCCTGCAGTGATGTTCTTTCTGAATCAACTGGCATGTCTCTCTAAACCATATGTGACACAGTTTGTTTCATTCTTACAAATGTGTCAGGTATGTATATTTGAATACAGTTTCTTCACTGTGATGAACAGTCTGAGTATTCATGTTCCACTGGGATGTCTCTTCATATGATACTTATTATGAGTGCACTTCCTATGCAGCTATTAATTTTAGTACAATCTGTGTTTTAGTAGGTCAGGTAGCATAGTAACCAAAAAGTTTGTTTCCAGTCCTTAACTGAAGATCTGTCATTGTTTCAAAAGACAGTCAGCAAAGGAAGGAGTATTTGGAAGTACAATTGCTCTGAGCTGCATTAAGAAAATGTTTTGTTTATTCAGAAATCCTACATTTTTATTATGCTTTACTGCTCAAAAAGTGGGGAGATGGAGGTTATCATTATTATTACTATAGTAGCATATGGATTTAGTGCCCTGATTGCATCAGCTTATATTTTATTTAGGCTGTTACTGGCACTTTATGAATTACACATGACCTGTCAGCTCCATGCCTTTTCTGCCCATTTTATTACAGTGTAATGCAATGAGAAAAGATCAGTATGCAGCTTCAGGAGCCACATGCAGTTTGCAGCAGGACAGATGCATTTACTCACATTCATACTATGGGAAGGGCACATGTGAAGTACTGCAGTACAAAGTGCATTGCATAACTGGGGAGGAGTTGGTTTATTGAAAACAGTGTGAAGATAATAGTAACTGATCATACTGATGACAATAAATAAAGCTGTCGGACAGCCACAGCTAGCAAGAGCCATTGCAACTTTTCATATGCCAAGGCATGGTACATAATGCAGCAGTAGTAAAGGTTTACTTTTGCCAGTATATTCAGAAGTTTAATGCAGTTTAATTCTGAGAAGTCCCTTGTCACCTCTAGGCCTGATGCACAGTATATAAAAGTCACATTTGAAAACATGTAAGTGTCTAATACGAAAGAAAAAAGAAATAGCAGACGTTGGCCTGATCAGCTATGCAGTGTTGAGCTCCAACTTAAGTTCCAGCCATCCATCCACAACCCCTTTTTTCCCCCATTTTTGCACATGGGGTCAGGTTGTCACTTCAACTTCCATACCACACACTCGCAAAAATAGTATATACACACACACACACACACACACAGATTTCCACATACATACACATGCATCTACACACACATCACACATGCTCTCACAGTCTTATGCTTGTGCACAAACCCATACACATGCACACATCTCTACATGCTTACAGATACATGTGCACACACATGTATATGCTTACAGACATATACGCACACAAATACATGTGCACGAATGTGCACACACACACGCACACACAAGGTTATGGTCGATGTGTAATACCACTTCATATCTTTTATCATGGACTTTATATTGATGTTTTTATGCAAACATTGAGAGTCAATGTAGGGCATATGTCCTTTCTCTAGATAGTAAATGAAGGATGACATATGCTGCGCCCTCAGGATTTACAATCATCCCTTTGTAGTAGTTAATGTGGATACATAACACTAGTAACAACAGCCATGTTTGAGGGGCATATGAAGGTAAAGCCTATTAACTGTTACAAGATGCAAGATATATCAACTGGCAAATTTGCAAAATTGTTATTTTTGAAACAGATTCCTGTCAAATTATTGAGGGAAGCAAGCAATTTCAATAGCAGATTAAAGTAGTGCTTACTACCTGGCTTCATGTTATATAATTTGTTTGCTTGATTATTATTAGAAGTAGTAATATAATCTACAGGAGTCTGACAAACACTGCTGAAGTGAGAATTATTTTCTTACTATCATACTTTAAAAAAATAAGTGAAGGGGGTTCCCTCTAACGCTGGAATGGGTTCCAACAGCAGTCATGAGAACTGACCCAAATACTTTACTACAGGACCAAGAACCAGCAATTCTGAAACCCTTGTGTTGTCAGCATCGGAATAACATCTCCACCTGATTCCTTGTAGAGGTCAAGCATCAGTGCTTTATACAGTGCAGATTACAGCAATGCTGTTTACCCCAGGTGCTTAGATGGTAATAACATTCATCCTCAGTAAGAGCAGAACTATGCTGCTAGAATCTAGAGAAGTGAATCTCATTGCAACATACAAATTCTTTACAAGAAGTTGTTCATTGGTTTCCTGTAGTGGAGACATCAACATTTTAAGCCTATTTTGTGAGCCCCACACTTCCTAGTTCCATGTACATGAATGAACTTTTGTACTCTGGATCCTCATTTTTGGTTTGTGGTAGAGAAGGTACTGGTAACTTTTATGTCACACCTTGAAACTTCATGTAAACAGTCACTTATCTAAATCACACGTCCTATGATATTAGCTATTTTCTTGTTTGCTGAAGTTTCCTTATGTATCACTTGTTTATCATAGTTTTTATAAATTCATACATGTAGATTTAATGTGGGGTTTTAATATGCAATCTATCTGATCTAGCAAATTTGTCTTTTTGGTATTTTTAGCTTTGTATTTATTTATCACTTTCATTTTGATGAACTCAGTCATTAAGGTAAAAACAAAAAGCTAATGTCCCTGCTCATGTTTGTTCTACATTGACAAGCACAGATCTTTATAGCTAGGTACAGACCCCCAACCATGACTCAGGAGACCCACTCAACCTATCCAGATTTACTCGAATCCATCAAGATTTAACCCTCTGCCCTGATCCCGGGCAACTTTAACTACCCAACCATAGAGTGGAAGACCTATTCAAGCTCAAACATGAATGCCCAGAGATTCTTCAACTTTGTCAATGCCAATGCATTGGATCAGCTGGTCGACACCCCCACAAGAGGTGAAAATATTCTGGACCTGGTACTAACCAACATGAGTAGCCACTGTAATACCCCTACAGTGTCATCCTCCTTGGTAAGATCCTACCATAAGGCAATCACTTTCGAAGTCGCCATCTCCCCTGACCCCCCCTCTTGCCGGGGTCAAACAAAAAAACTTTTCCAAAGCTGACTATGACCTCCTGAGAGCAGGCATAAGCAGCGTCACAGCCACCATCCCTTCAGTGGTATCAAGCACTAATGTCCAAGACTACACCAAAAAACTGTACGAGCACCTATATAGCTGCATGGACTCAGCAATACTGGACAGGACCAAATCATCTACTTCAAGGAAGAGTAAATATGCCTTGTGTACGGCAGCAATAAACAGACTCTATAATAAAAGGAAAAAATTTGCTGTCCAGGACCAAGAAAAAACAGGTGCCAAGTTGGAAGCAATCTCTCCTTTGAACAAGCAAATAAGATCACTGGTAAAATCCTCTAAGATTAACTTCAAGTCTAAATCGGACACATCCACTAATGACAATCACAAAACCTTCTTTACATATGTCCACAATCTCAAAGGTAACTCCCAATTCTGCTCTGAACTGGTGGTCAAGAATACCACATACACAAACACCATAGATATAGCCAACCTGCTGCCAGACAAGTTAAATGAAAACTTCACCCCTGTCCCCTTCATCATTAAACCATGATCCCCAGCACCTGCCCCTCTCCCCTCATCACCAGGGAGCAGGTTATTAATTCCCTCTCAAAGGCAAAAAATACAGCCTTCATGGGACCTGACAACATCCTTGGCTGTGTCCTACATGAACTCAGGCAAGAGCTCTCAACACCACTAGACACCCTATTCAACCAAAGCCTGTGCACTGGCTTCATCCCGGCACAATGGAGGACAGCTACTGTCATCCCTCTGCACAAAGGTGGAGCATCCACTGACCCAGGCAACTATAGGCCCATCAGCCTAACTAGCCTGGTTTACAAGGCCATGGAACACATTATCATGGACCTTATAAACAAGGACACTGACAGTCTCCAAATGCTTGGTTGCACATGTCTGGTTTTGTCAGCAAAGCCATGGACGAGGGCAAGACTGTGCATACCACCTTCCTTGACCTAGCCACAGCCTTTGACACTATTCTCCACTCGGGCATAATAAACTCTCCCAGCTAGGCATCGACCCATATGTTACCAGATGGGTAGCTAACTGGCTCACTGATAGGACCCACTCAGTCAAAATAGTGGAAGCCACCTCTAGCAGTAGACCCATAACAAGCGGCGTACCCCAAGGATCCATCTTGGAGCCTCTAGTGTTTGGGATATACTTTTCTTCGGTGCAAGCCAAAACCAGTGGTCTGTGGCTGACCAAGTTTGCAGATAACTGCAAGCTAGGCACTGTAATAAATTCCCCTAGTGATGTGAACATCCACCAAGAGAGCCTTAATCAAACTAATGACTGGTGCCAGAAGCATGGCCTCAAACTGAATGCCAAGAAATGCATCATTATCCCCTTTGGTGAAAATGATGTCCCCACTAGTTTTCACAATAACAACGTACTAAGCACATAATCAATCATGAGGGACTTGGGCACACAGGCCTATAGCAACCTGACTTTTGACCACCATTTTGCCTCCATTGTACAGAAGGCTTTCTACATGGCTGACCTCATAAATAAGGGTCTTTCATCCAGGAACAAGGAGGTCATAACATCCCTGTAACTCCTTCCTTATCAGAACCATTATCAAGTACAGTGCCTTCTTCAGCATTTACCTTGCCAAGCACATGCAGAAATTGGAGAGACCACAGAGGTTCCTAACCAGGAAAATTCAGGGTCCCAGACACCTATCCTATACAGATAGGCTAATAGCCCTGTCCATCTACTCAGTCTTATTCAGACTGCTCAGAGGTGACCTGTGTCTGGCATACAAGGCCATCTCAGACTCAGCCTTGATGGAGTTGCTGCATATCTGTAAGTCAAACTCCACTTGCCCAACCCATATCCAAGGTCTCAATCTGGTCTGTGACATTAATAGAACTTGTTGGCAGAATAGATTTGTGTCCTCCATCTGTGGAATAGACTTCCCCCTCCATGTCAAGCACAGTACCTCACTAGCCCTCTTTAAGAGGAACCTGGATGACTAGATGGGAAACAGAAAATATACCACTGTCATCCCACCTGTGTCCCTGCTGGACAGGGAAAACAGGTGCTGCCTTTGTGGTAACATGGGTGAAATTCTTGGCTAGGCTTATAAGGGCCTCCGGGCCAATAATCTAGTATCATTATATGAACCTGTGAACCTATTATATGGCATTCCTCTATAAATGATTAAATGCTAAAGAATGAAAGCTGATTTCATATTCTTGGTTATATTCCAACACTCTTCGACCTATACTCATTTCCAGTCACACAATGTCCTGCTAATTCTTCATTTATTTACAAAGGAACTGATAGATTTATTTGTTCCTTTTGTTGTCCCCTGATCATCCTTAGAGATGCATTGGCCTTCAAGAGTACTTACCTTATGTCTGTTTTTAACATCTGCCCCTACCCCTTTTCATATTTTTCTTTTTTCTCCCTCCATACACATTACTTTTTTTCATTTTAATTATGTATTTGTGAGTTATTTGTGTCCCAATAAACAGTAATCTAATATATAGAGAGGTACACCAATCCCTTATACAATCATGCATCACTACTAGATATAAGAAGGAGACAGTGAATCTCACCAATAACAAATCTGAAGAGGGGTTATAATGACCCACCCTTTTTCATAACTCCATTGATGTTAATAATCAAGAACCAGAGATGGCAGAAAGCAAATGCAGTAAAACATTTTCAGCAAGCATACCTGTTCATTTTAGGTGACACATTAGCACACAGCAAAATCACAATGTGGGGGCCGGTTATTTCCACTAGTGTAGTCAAACTTGAAATTTAGTAACTACACTAAAATTCACCCCAGAGATCACCCAAACATGCGAGTTACAATACAAACCAAGATTGTGGGCCTTACATTAGCTGCCACAGTAAGACATAACCAGATAACTTACCTATTAGCTCCTCCTGTTTTTTTTTTTTGTGACAAACATGACAGTACTATTGTTTTCTCCTTCCTCTTGACATCCTTGTCACTATACCGACATGTCACTATACATAACAAAAATAATCACATTGTGTTCTTTATGACTTTTGAGACTTTTTCATAATCCATAATGGTGAGTATCACTTCATGCAAGTTTCATTCTCTAAGCAGGAGGGAAAAGGAGGTCCCTAGAGGTGTAGAGGAAGTGTTAATGCATAAAAGGAAATGGCACAGGGAATTTGGGGGGGGGGGGTTAAAACTATTACATGGCACTTAGCCAACACGGAAATTGAGGTTGTTGCATAGGATGGCTGTGCAAGCCACTTTAGGCAAGCATTTCACAAACCTTAATGGTGGTAGATTAGGTGCAATTACTACACTAGTGCACCCCAAAATGCCTCCTATTGTTGTCTTTTCCATGTATATATAAATATGTAAGTAAGCTGATGTGCATACCATGCCATTGACTTTGCCCATCACAAGTTCTTACTGGGTTGAGAATTCTTGAGGTAATTCAATGGGACGTTTGCATAATGCACACACAGCTTTCCTTAATGTTTGCAATAACTGTATCTTAAGCATGCATCATCAAGCAGTGTCCCTACAAATATCAGCCTCACATGAAGACTGAGGCTCACCCAAGCATACTCAATTTTACTATATGACCTGAACTAGATAAAATCAACATCCTTGGTGTTTGTATGGAGGAGCAATGACCTTTGCTGCACATGCCTGTGAAGTACAAGAGATTTGTCTTGAGAGCAAGGCATGACCTTCCTCATTATGGCCCCTTTTGGATCCTGCCTGTTAGTGAGTTTGTCCTGTGGAAAATATAGGACTCAAGCAGCAGTGTTAAGCATCTGGCTTGTCCAGGGAGTGCATGTTGGTGAGCTATAACAGAAACTATCTTTCCTACCTGCATTTTGTTGTCTGCATAATGTGCCATTCTGCTTCTCATTCAAGCCTCAAAACTGATACACCAGATCATGTATCATTATTTGGCTCATTGATGAATTAACCTCAGTCCAAGACAGCGTACCCCATTTTACATATAGAAGGCTGAAAGGTAACACGTGGCCATGTCTAACTTCATAAATTAAATGACAAATTAAGAAAAAGGATCAGATATGGAAAAAGTAGAACAAAAAACAGTTTGATAACAATTCTCACACCAAGTATGTTATTATTTTCTTTTATTGATGATTTGATTCTTATTTGTAAGGAGACAATGTTTGTGTTTCTGATTTTGGTAATGAACTTAGTAGTAATACATTTGCTATCAAGTTTTAAATCCCTGTTCATTTTGGTTTGATTATTTATTCAGATTTACATTTACTGGTATTATAGACATAAATATTATACATAAACTGTTTTGCAAATCATTTTGTCCAATGGATTATTCATATGACATGAGTTTCCACCCAAGAAATTGTACTTTTTACTTCCCAAAGTATATACCTAACATTCAATTTTAAGAGCCAGAAGACACTGATCTAAAAAGAAAAACATCCTATCAAAATCTTTAAAACTATTTTACTTCTTTGGGAAAAGAGGATATTTTATAAATTATGTTATTAAAGCTTAACAGGAAGTCTGCATTATTCCTATGTCACATTTATTAAGGTATGCTGATATGTTAGGTCAAAATTCCGAAACCAACTGAATTCTTATATAGGGTGCTAAACAGCAGACTTATTTTGTTTCACACTATAATATTTTATCAAATGAAATGGTATTTTTGATTTTCCAAAAAGGTTGGAATATTTTAAAAATGGATGTTAATCTATGCCATATTTTGCCTAATAATCCCATGATTTCATTTTCAGTTGGTAATAGTACTGGGAGAATATTTTGTTCCATCAATTTTGTTATGCATAACTCAGGTTGACTATGGACCTGGCCCACTAAGGCACTCTTTCCTGTCATGTTTGAAGAGTTTATCTTTTTTTTTAATTTAATTATGTTTGAAAAAAATAATGCCATGCCATTATAGGCTGATGGATGATTTATTTGTAATAGCCATGCAGTTATTTATGTTATCAAATACCTTTCTGGTTTATTTATTTTGGTGAAGCTGAAAGAACATATGCTACATGAACTAAAAAAAAAAACATGTCAGGAATACTTGTTTATGTAACAATGTTAGTCTTTTCATTGGTCACTCTCTTCAGTTTCATAGGAGTAATATAAGTAAATTAAATGTTTTAATCAATGAACAGTAACTGAAATGCAAAATTTGGTGGAAGAGTCAAAAACATTTTGCAATACAAAAAAAGTATTTGTATTTATTTTCAAGTTGAATACAATATTTCATTTTGGTATGAATCAAACTTGTATTTGGAGTTTTTTAAATAGTTGACTTTTATATATTAATTACAGCATCACTTCCTTTTCAGTTTGTACAAGTTTGCTGTGGTGTTTTTGTGTTTTATCATCCATGGAATGCTTGCGCCAAGGTATCAGAGGAGTAAACTTTTCTTCTGTGAGTGGAAGATGTGAAGTACATAGGTTCATAGATTCATGGATGTTTACTAGGTTAACAACCACAAGGTCCTTTTTAAGCATAGCCATGTATCACAAATCTCTGACAATTTCTAATGCCCTTGATAAGTATAAGCGAGGCCTGAGAGATGAACCATTTACAGATGAACTGTGTTCATTAGAGGCATACAGTAGTTGCAGATCATTGATGAATTTCCTGTTCCCCATCCAATTATTTAAGTTGCACTTGAAGTGGGTTAGGGAGGAACTTTGCGTCACAAGGATGGGCAGCCTATTTCAGAGATGGGGTAGTCTCTGGGATACATACATGTGTCTCCAGCAGGTCTTATTTATATCACAGGCAAGGTTTAAATCTTTAGACTGAGTAATTATGGTGCTTTTTGTTTTGCTTATATGCAGGAGGTCCATTAGAGTGGGGTCTGACAATGCCCTGTATGCAAGGCATAAATCTTCCCTCAACAGCCTGTAGGAGACAAAATACAGGGATAGGGCCCTGAGGTGGTCTGCAGAGGACATGTTACTTACATCTTGTATTCTTTTAGTGAGGAACCTCTGTGGGCATTCCAATTGTTGGATATGCCTGGTTAGGTACAAGCAAAGGGGGCACTGTACTCAATGACATGTCTGATAAATGCTGAATATAGTGGAACAATGACTTCCTTAGACCTAAATGTCATATCTTTGCTAAAAGGTTGTGCAACATAGAATGATTTCCTCACTACTATAGACATGTGATGTCAAAGACTAGATTACAGTTTATACATGTCCCTAAGTCCCTAACTAATGGGTCAACTATAAGGGGTGTGTTGTCAATATGATAGTTATCAGGGGTGGATGACTACCTGAAGGATACTATTATGCATTTCTTGCATTTAGATTTAGTCCATGCCTCTGACACCAGTTGTTTGACTCTGCCAGCCCTTCTTGGAGAACATTTGTGTTGGTTGGTGTGGGATTCAATGACAGCTCCTAATTTGCAATTATCTGCAAATTTAGTCAACCAGAGGCCAATGATATTGGCTTTGACCTCAGACAAGTAAATGTCAAAAAGGAGTGGTCCCAGGACTGATTCCTATGGGACTCAACTTGTGAATGACCTCTGTCTTGAGGTTGACTCCCCAGTTCTAACTTCCTGCATTCTGTGAACCAGTTGGCTATTCACCGGGTAACATAATGGTTTGTACCTAACCTCTTGAGTTTATCAAAAATGTCCAAATGGGGTATTAAGTCAAATGCATTGGCCAGGTGAAGTTAGCCAGTGTGAACCATTTTGCCCACATACATTGCTTTGGTGATCTTCTCAAAGAAGTCCACCTTGTTTAGTAGGCATGACCTGCCCTTGATGAAACCAAGCTGGATTGGGTCCAGTGTCTAGAGTTTTACCATATCATTATTGATCATTTTCATGATAATTCCTTGCATGGCATTACATAAGAGACTGCTGAGACTTATGAGTCTGTACTTTTCAGTGTCTGTAAATGGCCAACCTTTGTGCAGAGGGATGACTGCTGCTGTTCTCCGTTCATGAGGTATGAAGCCTGATTTGGAAGCTACAGATAAATAGCAATTCCAGAGGGCCTAATATGTCATGTTTCTTGCTATTTAGAAGGCATCTTGGGATACTGTCTGGACCCATAGATGAGGTGTTCTTGGCCTTAGAGAGAGCATTAAAGACCTGTTCCCTAGTGAGAGTCTATATTTGATGGTAGTTACTGAGGGAAGTTTGAGGGGAGAGAAGGGTTAAGTTGGAGATGAATTTGTCAGCCAGTAGGTTTGCTATATCTTCTGGCTCAGTACAGGTAGCTCCATTTACATTGAGCTCTGCACATAACGGTGTACTGCCAAGGAGGTTGTGGACATACCTAAAGATGTGTTGTGGTTGTCCTTGGCCTGGGAGGCCACATTTACCTCATATTTGGCTTTGGTAGACTTTATTTGACCTCTAAGTCAATTGTTTAGTTTGCTGAGAGTGTTTTATCCTGCTGGGTGCTGCACCTCCTAATTTTTGCTATGCTTTTCTTCCTTCTGTTATATAGCCTACTGATTAATTCCACCAGGGTGGCTTGTTTTTTGAGTTAGTTCTGTATTTCTTCCAGGAGGGTACAGCTGCCTCTAGGCAGCTATTAACATGCCTGTATAGGTTTTCTGTGCTTCTGTGGACAGTTCTGCATAGGCAGCAGTGTTCTTGGTGTTTATGCGGGGCTGGCATTTTGCCAGGTTATCCACTTAGTATCAGGAAGTTAGCCTTAGAGTAGTTCTTGAATATTCCAGGGTTAGATGGGAGTCCATGTTTTATTTCTACTTCAAAGGAGACCATTTTGTGGTCTGACCTTACCAGGGAAGACATTACACTAGCGGGTGTGCAGCACTCTCCTATATTAGTGACTGCACCCCTCATTGGTGTATTAACAATCTGGTCCAGGACCTTTGTGTTTACAAAATCCAGGACTCCCTGCGCTAGTATGTTTGATGTCATATAGGCGTCTCAGTTAATAGTTGGGTAGGTAAAGTTACTGTGATGAAAGGAGATACTGCCAGCACAGCTTGCTGAAATTTTATAAATAATTATATGTCATTGGTGAATATAGAAATGATTTACATAAGATGCTTGTGTTACAAATGTAATAAAACTGTATGTCATGTGTATATCAAACTGCTCTGTACAGATGTTTGTGTTGAAAAGATATCTTGCAAAGTGCTTGTGCTTAAAATGTATTCACAGTGTGCCCTATTGGAAGAAAACAGAAATGTGCATACACTATTGTAACTGTTTAAGTTTAAATATATATATATATATATATATATATATATATATATATATATATATATCAACAGAGGAAACTGGAGGGTTAAATTCAGTCCAGCAAACTTTAGAAAAATAGCTGAAATGAAATTACTTTATAGGATGCAATAAACAGTCTCTCTCTCAAGTTTTCAATGCAGCTAGAGACATAAGTTCTCTATTAGGAAGCTTTCTACATTAACCTTGGAGTATACTAATTGCTACTTTTGAAGCATGGAGGAGTACATTGTTTTACAAATTCAAAGATCTAAGGATACATGCTAAATGCTGCCAGCGTCTAGCAATGGGGGATTTGGCCTGGGAACTAGAAGTCAGATGACCATAAATGATGTCATTCTGCAAGCTATCCCAGCAGTAATAATTTAGGTATTAATTTGATAAGTCTCTTAGTGAGACAAAGCATTCTGTATTTGGAATTTGACCTGACAAGAACCACTCACCATGACATTTGCCTTGCTCTAATGAATTAAGTTTCTAGGGCATAGTCAGGAATATAGTGCATTTTAATTTAGATGTTTTTCTTTATTTGTGTGAGCCTGTAATGCAATGTTAATTTTAAGTATTCCCTGTGGTTTTGAAAACTGACATCACTGTGAATATATATTGAGTATTCTCTTATATATTGTTCTTTTATTAAATATATTTAAACCTTTCATTGTGGGTGATCTGTGTAGAGATATTTATGTTTTGACAGTACTTGCATATTTAGTTGGTGACAGTGTGTGGGCCACTCCTAATAGCCTTGCTGTTGGTCAAACTATCATTTGTATTATTATTAATATTACACTGTAAGATTGGTCACCCTTAAGATAGCTGGCAGAAGAGTTCTGGTGGCAGTGAAAACTGCCTTATAGTTTAACAAAAGGGGGCATAGATAGTAAATCTGTGCCAGCCTTTTCCAGATGTGTGTGTGTGTGTGTGTGTGTAAATCAAAATCTCAAAGAGGGTGTGTCTGTGTGGGTCAGCTACTTGGGCAGGGAGACAAGGCACTGGTTGGATAGAAAGAGTGCTGGAGGGCTTGGCTTGGAACCATGGCTAAGGAATTAACTCTACAGCTGTGCCAGTAGGAAGTCTTACTGGGGATCTGGAGAAGAGTAGAGGAACCAGCCCTGGACTTACTGGGTCTCTGTGTGTTCTTAAGGGAAACTGCACTTGATACACAGAGCTGCATGTGGAAATACTGTGTGTGTACTTGTCATCCTCTCGGTGAACATTCCTACTGTTGCCAGTAGTGAGGACTGAGGCTCCTTGATTATGGGTCCAGTAATGTGTAGTCACATTTGGTTGGCAGTGATGTGGATATTGAAGTCCTGTGGCCTGTAAACAGTGGTCACTAATGAAGGTGTTTGTACTCTCAAGCAGCAACACAGTGAACATAAAGAGTTTCATATCACAATAGTATTATTTATTTTTAGTTAGTCAGGGAGAGCAGGCAAGGATGTCAGCAAAGGATTATAGCAAGCTCACAAGGAGCAGGTTGGCTGAGACATGCCAAGCCAAAGGACTGGAGCATGCCAACCTGACTGAAGCAGAAATGATTGCAACTTTAGTCACAGCTGCATCACAGACCAGCAACCAGGAGGGCAACTAGACTGGCCTTGGGTATGTACAACTCCCAGAAAATGGACAGTTCAACTTTGCCTCAGGGGACTTAAATATATGTCTGGAGTTAAAAAGACTTGAACTGGAGGCCAAACGGTTGGGACTAGAATCAGCAGAGAGACTGCAGCATTTGGAGGCTGAAGAAAAGGAGATACAGATAGTATTAGAATAAGCAGAGAGCCTGAGATGTCTGGAAGCCGAAGAAAATTAGAAACTGTGGCATTTGGAGGCTAAAGAAAATGAAAAATTGCGGCATTTCAAGGCCAAAAAAATGAGAGACTGAGCTGTTTGGAGGCTGAAATAAATGAGAGGCAGAGGCAACATGAAAAGGAGATGCTGACTCTTTGGCAGGGCCATGGAGATAATGGGGAAGGGAATAACTGGACCTCAGAAGAAATAAAGGTCAGTAAATTTCTTCAACAATTTACAGAGGGTCATGATTTTGCTAATTTTATTATTCATAAGTTTTAATGGGTTTGTAAACAGTATAATGTTGACCAAGAGCTATGGGTATGGTTCCTGACCCCCTTACTCCATCGTAAACCTTCAACTGCTGTTTCTAAATTGTCTGATACTGATTGCTTAAATTATAATACAGGTAAAAGTTTTTATTAGAGGGTTTTAAGTTAACAAAAGTTTCATGAGCATAAATGCAAGGCAGATAAAAGTGTGGGTGAATATATTGCTGAACTAAACACTTATTTTCAAAGGAGGGTTAGTGGGTTCCAGGTCACCACTTTTGAAGGGTTGGGAGACCCTTTGTTGAGGGAACAAGCCCTTAACACTTTGTCTGAGGACATGAGAATCTGGTCACCCGATAGGAAATGCAATACTGCAGATGAGTTGGGGAAAAGAGGAGACCTATACCTAACAAGCAGGGCATCACTGCACAAGAAAGGGATACCCAGTGCTGCAAATGGGTATAATGGAACCCATGGTGGGCAGCCAAGACCACCCCAACAGAATGCACCAGTAACAGTGGAAGCCACTAGTTCAGGTACATGGCCAGGATCAAGGGTTAAATGTTTTAAATGTAACCAGTGGGGCCATGTAGCATATAGATGTCCATGGAGGCAAGGTAGGGAACAAAAGGTAGGGGAGCCAGCAAGTGGAATGACATAATGCCAGCAGTAAGTTTTCTGGAGACAACAAGGGCATAAAAAACCACAAGAGGTTATCTCCTATCTTATTAGATAGGAAACAGGCCACTGCTAAGAGAGAGACAGCCTCTGACTCAACCATTGTGAAGCCTGCAATGGTTAAAGAGGAGGACTACTTACTTGGGCAGTCTACTCCAGTCAGAGCTTTAGCAGGGACCCCATTCCAAATACCTTTAGCTGGGGTTCACCTTGACTGGGAGGGTGGAAAAGAAGCAAGCAAGTAGTTGTCTTCTGGGATATCCCTGCAGATGTTATGATAGGGCATGATTTTGATAATGCAGTACCTTGCATGCATGCAGTTGCATGCAGTCAGTCTTGGAGACAAGCATGTGGGTTAGGTAGCCAAGGGGAGACCCAGATAGACTGCACACTTGAAGTCAGGACTGGTAAGGTGGTTACTTCAGAGAGGGACCTTCCCTGTAGCAGTGAGACTGAAAGTGAGCCACAGCTGCATGTGGGTACTGATGTTCCTTTGGACAGAGTGACTGCCAAGGGTAGAGGTGAGTAGTAGTACCCAGGCTGACAGTGAGGCACCGCTGTCAAAGGATACCAGACATCTTGTGGAAAAGGAGGTGCAAAGGGTTACAAAGAAAGAGTTGAGACAGGCTCAGCTCTCAGACCCTACATTACAAGGCTTGAGGGAGGTAGCTAGGGAGGCACCTGATTCTCTAGGAAAGGGGGACTCTGTATACTGGGACAAAGGGTTTCTGTACAGAGCGTGGACTCCTGAGGGAGCACTAGAGGGTGATGTAATACAGCAGTTAGTAGTGCTCAGAGTCTACCATCTGGCAATTCTAGCCATAGCCCATGACATTCCCATTGCAGGTCATATGGGCATAAAGCATGCCAAGAAATGCATTATGGAGAACTTTTATTGGCCTGGGATTTCCATGGCTGTAACAGGGTACTGCAGGAACTGTGAGCAGTACCAAACATTAGGCAAGGCAGACCTGCTGGCTTTTCTGTAGGAGCACTGTGGGCTGAAGCACCTAAAGACGATCCCCAGACTAATGGTCTGATGGAGAGGTTAAACTCTACACCAAATACTACCATGCTCTGGGCATTTTCTGACCAGTTTAAGAGGGAGTGGGACAAATATTTGCCCCATCTGTTGTTTGCTTACAGCGAGGTGCCCAGGAATCCACAGGTTTTTCACCCTTTGAGTTGCTGTAGGGGCATAGGGTGAGAGGACCTCTAGATTTGATTCATGATGAGTGAGAGGGTGAGTGTGAATCCCACAAGGGGTCTGTTGTGGAATATGTTCTAAACCTCAGGACTAGGCTCAGGGAACTCATGGGCTTGGCCCAGGAGAACCTGGCAGAAACGCAACAGCAGAAACAAGGTCTGGTATGATAAAAATGCTGGAGCTAGAGAGTATGCTGTGGGGCAGCAGGTTATGGTTATCATTCCTTTCAGACACAATAAGTTGCAAGCAGCTTGGGAGGGACGTTTCAAAGTGATAAGGAATGTCAGTGATGTTAACTACATGGTAGAACTGCTAAGGAAGGAGGCATGGGAACAGACTGTATCATGTTAACATGATAAAGCCTTACCATAACAGGGAGGCCCCTGTGCTGAGTATTTGCAGTGGACAGCAGGTGGAGTCTAAGGGGATCTGGAGATTGATCTCCTCAGTGATGGTTGTACTGACATCTCAGAGGAAGGGATAGCAATGTCCCAGAAGATTTCCTCTACCCAGGGTCAAGAAATCTTAGCAGTTTTACAGAAGTTTTGGGTCATGTTCACTGGGAAACCAGGGTGTACCCACCTGGTGGAGCACCATCTGGATACAGGACCCCAAAGGCCTCTTATAGTGTGCCTGACAGAGTCAAAAAGACTCTGACAGAGGAGATACAGGACATTTTAGAATGGGGCTAATCCAGTAGTCCAGCAGTCCCTGGGTCTCCCCAGTGGTGCTGGCACCAAAGAAGAATGGCAGCACCAGGTTGTGTATGGAATAATGGAACTAAACAGTCACACAGAGTCAGATGCTTACCCCATGCCTAGAACAGATGAAGTCCTAGAGCAGCTGGGGGGCTAAGTATTTTACCATTTTTGATTTTACCAAGGGCAACTGGCAAGTGCCCTTGACTCCAAACGCTAGAGAAAGGTCAGCCTTTGTGACTCCTTTCAGCTTGTATGCATTCATGAAGATGCTCTTTGGGATGAAAAATGCCCCAGCAACTTTCCAAAGGCTTGTAGTTCATATCCTAGCAGGAACAGGAGATTCTGCCCATGCGTACCTGGATGATATTGCCACCTACAGCCATTCCTGGCAAGAGCACCTTCAGCATGTCAGGGAGGTGATGAGCAGAGGGCAGGATTGACCATTAAGCCCAGTAAGTGTCAGGTGGGTCTGGCAGAGGTCTGCTACCTGGGACATAGAGTGGGGAGTGGTACGATCAGACCAGAACCTGCCAAAGTGGAAGCTATTAAGTCATGGCCTGCCCCTGTTACCAAAAATCATGAGAGAGCATGCTTAGAGACAGCAGGGTACTACAGGACATTTGTCACCAATTATAGTACCACAGCTGCCCCCCTTACAGACCTGACAAGGAAAAGCAGGCCAGATAAGGTAGTGTGGCTCCTAGTGTGTGAGCAGGCATTCCACAAGCTTAAAGGAGCTTTGGGAAGCCCCACTGATTTAGCCAGTTCAAATTACAGCAAAGAATTTGTTGTGCAGGTGGATGCTTCAAACCATGTGGTGGGGGCTGTACTCAGCCAGGTTTCCTTAGGGAGAGAAGCACACCCAGTGGTATAGCTCAGCCATAGGCTCCAACCCAGGGAAGAATGCTATGCAGCTGTAGAAAAGGAATGTCAAGCCACAGTATGGGCGCTAGAGAAATTTCAGCCTTATTTGTATGGAAGGAAATTCACTGTATTTACAGACCACAATCCCTTAACATGGCTACATCAAGCCAGCCAGCAAAATACCAAGTTACTAAGGTGAAGCCTAGGATTGCAGGCATATGATATGACAGTGCAACACTATAGTGGGGTCAGCAATGCCAACCCAGCTGGGCTGTCAAGACAGGGAATGGGGTAATATATTCTCAGGCTCAATCCACTCAAGCAACGCTTCTCAAGGGTCACTGAAAAAACTAGCTTGAGTCTTGGAAGGGGGAGGAAGTGTGAGAAAAGGCAATACTGCCAGCACAGCTAGCTGGAATTTTGTAAATAATTATAGGTCATTGGTGAATATCAAAATGATTTATATAAGATGTCTGTGTTACAAATGTATTAAAACTGTATGTCATGTGTATATCAAACTGTATGTCATGTGTTTATCAAACTGCTCTGTGCAAATGTTTTAGCTGAAAAGGTATTTTGTGAAGTGCTTAAAATGTATCCATAGTGTACCCTACTGGAAGAGAACAGAAATGTACATGCACTATTGTAACTGTTTAAATGTATATATCAACAGAGGAAACTGAAGGGTTAACTTCAGTCTAGCAATCTTTAGAAAAATATCTGAAATTAAATTACTTTATAGGACACAATAAAGAGGCTATCTCTCAAGTTTTCAGTGCAGCTAGAGACACAAGGTCTGTACCAGAAAGCTTTCGGTATTGCCATGGAGTGAACTAATTGCTACTTTTGAAGTGTGAAGCTATGCAATTGTTTTATAACTTCCAGCATCTGCCAAAGATCTGAGGAAAATCCCTTGTCTGTATATTTTTCCAGTAGATGCTAAATGCTGCCAGCTTCTAGCAATGGGGGTTCTGGCCTGGGGACTAGAAGTCAGATGACCAGAAATTATGCCATTTTGCTAGCTATCCCAGCAGTTATATTTTAGATATTAATTTGAGACATTTCTGAGTGAGGTAGAGCATTCCGTATTTTAGTCTTGGACCTGACAAGAACCATTCAACACAATATCTACCTTGCTCTAATGAAGTAAGGTTCTAGGGAACAATATAATTCGATTAGATGCAGTCATGAATACAGTACAGATTTGTTTAGATGTTTGTTTTTATTTGTGTGAGCCTGTTTTGCAATCTTATTTTAAATATGTCCTATGGCTTTGAATACTGATGTCACTGAGAGTATATGTTTAGTATTGTCTTCTTCATTTATTATTTATTATTAAATATATTTAAACATTTCATTGTGGCTGATCTGTGTAGAGATAATTTAAGTTTTGAGAGTAACTGTGTATTTATTTGGTGACATTGTGTGGGCCACTCATAATAACCTTCATCTTGGTCAAACTACCATTTGTATTAAAATTAATATTACACAGTAAGATTGAACACCCTTTGTTAAGAGCCTTAAGGTAGCTGGCAGAAGGTCTCTGGCGGCAGTGAAAATTACCTTACAGTCTGGGAAAAGGGGGCTAGTAAAGCTGTGCCAGCCATTCCCAGGTGTGTCTGTATGCAAATCAAAACTCTCAAAGAGGGTCTGTGTGTGTGTGCTACCTGGGCAGGTACACAAAGCATTGGTTGGACAGATTGAGTGTTGGAGGACTTGGCTTGGACCCTTGCTAAGGGCTCAACTCTATAGTTGTAGTAGTGCGGAGTCTAACTGGGGATCTGGATAAAGGTAGAAGAACCAGCCCCAGATTGACTGTGGTTTGTGTGTGCTTTTAAGGGAAATTGCACTTGATGCAGAGAGCTGCATCTGGAAATACCGTGTGTGTACTTGTCATCTTCTCAGTAAATGTCCCTCACTGTTGGCAGTGGTGAGGATTGAGACTCCTTGATTACTGGTCCAGTTCTGGGTCAACACAGTTTACTATGAATATAGTGTTGGCTTTAATGGCGAGTGCTTCCAGTAAGTTTAAATTACATGATATGGGGGTTTCCTGGGTCATAGAGGTGGACCTGTAGCTTGCAAGGAAGTGGTATTGGATTTTTCCTATGGTGATTTGAACATGGAGATGCTCAAGTGCATTGTCCTATTTGACCAACCTTGAGGTATATTTATTTTTGATATAAATCAAGACACCTTTACTTTTAAGTCCCTGTCATTGTAGTAGCTGGTCGAAATGCATGGAAGGCATTATAACTTGGACTAACAGTGTGCTGTGCTGTCTATGGCTTTAAACCATGTCTGAGTGACTGCACAGATATCAGCTTTCTCTAGGGTGAAGAAATCTTCTAAGAAGTGGAGTTGTTTATTTAGACTCCTAGCATTGAGCAGTATACTTTTAGATTTTCTTGATTTTGATTTGCTATGTCAGAAGTACTTTCAGTTTGGCATTGCCTAAAAAATGCACTATGGGGCAGACAATGTTTTAGCTAATGTCAAAAGCCTAGAAGGGAGAGGTGCAGATCTTCCCTGGCAAAGCAGCATGGTCTGTTGACTATTTTCTTTCATGCTGACAAATACCGCACCCCATTAGAATGACATCAGAAACTAAGCCAAATATTAAAGTCATTCATCTTTTATTCATATTGTGGCAACATCCTTGGAGAAGGTAAAATATGGTTCAATGTTAGGCTCATACCAGCCTGGGACACATGATGTCTCCCTTTATATAGTCTAGGGAGGTACATCTCAGGTTATTTACACCGACATGGACTACGACTAAGTCATACTTATACTTGTGGTCCAATGACCTGAGTGTATCCGTAATGTTGTAGACCCTAGCCCCTAATAAGTAGCTAACTGAGACTTTCACCTTCCTCAGCTTGGTGAGAGGGACTGTGTGTTGGATTGTGTGGTGACTTGCCTTATGGCCTTAGAATTAGAGGCTCCATGAGATGTGGTTGCATGTGTTGATGTGGATGCTGTTTTGAAAGAGTGCATTTGGGGCTGCTGATAATATTTGTCATGTGTACTTTATCTAGGAGGTCTTTGGGGTTAAGGAAGGTTACATTTAAGTGTCTTAGCATATGTGGGTCTATGGGTGGCCACGGTGGTGCAGCGGTTAGCGTTGCCGCCTCACAGCAAGAGGTTCTCTGGTTCGATCCTTGGCTGGGGGTGCCTTCTGTGCGGAGTCTGCATGTCTTCCCTGTGGTCATGTAGGTTTCCTCCGGGTGCTCCGGTTTCCTCCCACATCTCAAAGACATGCTACAGGTGGATTGGACACTCTAAATTGGCCCTAGGTGAGAGTGTGTGCGTGTGTGTGTGCCTTCTGTGGGCGCCGGGCTGGAAACTCAACAATGTAAAACTCCACTGCCAATCATGAGCAGACAAGTGATCTGCTGTGGTGACCCCTAACCAGGAAAAGCCAAAAGAAGAAGAAGAAGCATATGTGGGTCTATATGTCTGCTCTGAATTGTGTATGATGGGTACAGCATGTATACTATTGACAACCTTATTGACATTAGGAGTACTTTTATGTGAGATATTTGCCTCTAGTGACATCATGTACATACATCTCTCACAAAACATATCAGTTTGAGAATTAACTAGTTGTCAGTAAACATGAAGCAATTTGTACAATGCCTCTGGATGCCCATCTCCACCAGGCTGGCAATGGAGATAGTAGGAAAGTTAATATCCATGTCCCTTTTTTTATTGATAAGACATTTGAAGTGAAAATGTAAAGCAATGTCAAGAGGATCCTGTTTCCAACTCTGGGGGCAATGCTTGTCACTGGAAAGAAGTTGTACTGTGTGCAACTAGGTATTGGTGAAATTTCAATAGTGCTTTTTATTCCCGACTTTGCTTAGAAAAATGAAAGATACTGCTTAATTATGCAAAAGAAACTCATTTCAGAATTAGGAAGTACCTGCCACCTGCAGCCCTAATCACTACAGAAAGGCAGTCAAATATCTGACTTGATATAGCAAAAGAAAATACAGTTATACATTGTCACTACCCATAGCTCTCAAACCTTCCCTCTCCAAAATGAGGAACACTACATCTCATAATTTGGAAAAAATGGGCAGAATGTGATACACCTCTAAAAGCATACTAAGAACTTCAACTAGAAAGCTGACAGTTATAATGCGTTACTTCATACTAATAGACTAACATACTAATAGAAGTTAATTTGATGAATTGATACTATTTAGTATCAACTATCATAGATACCAGTTTAAAAAATACTATAACTGAATGTGTGACCGACCCTTTCAGTGCAGAACTCTGAGGAAGGTGGACCTTTTAAGAATAAAAATGAGGAACATTCCTCTTAAAGTACACTTCAGAGATATGCTCCTACCCATTTATTAGTCAACGAATACAAATGTTTCTTAGAATCAAGCACATCATCTTCTATAAACTATGAGTATTTCATACGTTCTTTCAGAAAACTAGTAGCAAATGTAACACTTGGGATATTTTCTTAAGATACTTTTATTCCATTTTAAAGAAGTCAAACAAAAAATAGTCAGGAATGAGTCAAAATAGATAGACATAATATCAGTAGCTAAATTCTGCTGACTACACCCAGCTTCCTGAAATGGCAGCAGTTCATACTGGTATACTATAGTCACACTCATTTAACTTATCCCTAACTAGCAGTACAGTTTCCCCATGACTTATACACTTACATATCATTGCTCTCACTAAAGACTCCTTCACAGAACTGCCATCTGCATACATTCTAACAGAAAACCTATAATTAACAACCAACATCCTTGAAAACTCAAATTCTCCCTGGTATTAGATCATGAAAACTAATGTGGACTCCGTAAAGCTGCTCAACACATCTCCTCAGAACAGTTTAATAGTACAACAGCAATCTGCAAAGTTATAGATAAAATTTATAGTAATACAACATATATCTATAATAATAGGACCAATAGGCCTTTTAACATCTGCAAACTGATTTCATCATCATCATCATCATCATCAGCCCTCCTTTTCCTGATTTTCTAAATAGGGTCAGGGGTGTCATATCAACTGTCACCATTTCTCTGTTTAATGCCACTCTCCTAACGTCTTCAACACAGGTTTGACAGTCTCAGGACTTCTCTCGCACAATCCAGTAAGCTCTTTGCTGAGTGGGGTTTGAAAGGCTGTGTGTGTTTGTGCATGTATTTGAGGGTTAGAGTTGGGGTAGGTTGTGTGTATGTGTGAATGTCTGCATTTAAGAGTTAGGATCAGGGTAAAGTAAGGGCATATATATGTGGTATTAGTTAGTAGTGGTGTCTATGCATGTTTGTGTGTCCAAGTGTGTCTTGTATAGTGCAGTGTTACAGGGTGTTTTTTTAAGGGAAGGTATAGTGTTTGGTTTGGGGGAAGGAGCAAGGTTAGAGTTAGCATCCATTAATTAGGAGGTGCAGGGGCTTGAAAGATACTTCATTTCCATTGTCCACTTTATATTTTTTTCTTTTTGACATCCATACTTTTTTCAAAATGTACCTGTTAGTACACGGAACAGGTTAAGCTCCATGCACTACAAGTAATTATAATCATGCCTATCTGACAATAACCCTTATTATGTGTTTTTGACATGGAAGTTGAGGTTCACCTCTCTACCTTCACTCTCAAGGTGAATTTATTGGTACCCATGACTCAAACATATAATAATTTTGTTACAATCTGAGATCAAATCGTAATCCTCCATATTGGATCTCTCAGCTTTTTCCCCATTGCTTGTTGTGATCTCCTCTGCGTATTTCTTTTATGTTTCCCACAGTAAATCTAATATTTTCCAGATATCCCAATTGTTTCATAAAAAGGCTTCAAGATTAATTTTCAGAATAATAAAACAACTATGAAACTCTGGAATTACTGACTAACTGAAAGCCTTAGTGATTTACCAGACAAACAAACATTTTATGAGTGACAGGGAAAAATAACAGGCTGAATCTGTCTCATTCTGCACAATCAGGGACAGATGAGAGGTATGATGGGATTGCACTGAGTATTAAAGGGTAGTGTGTCTGTCCTTTGCTTATGTACACTGTGACAATTGGAAATAACATGCATCCACACTTATATGTTATTAAATCTGGCCAATAAAGCATTGAGCATTCTAATTCATTAAACATTGTCTGTAGTCAATGTTATATTTACCCACAGAAGAGATGCCTTGGCTATGAGAATAAAGCAGCCAAATGACAATGCTTGTAAGTACATTCTCATGCTTCCTGTTGATAAAAGGCATTTGTTTTCTTCTTACAGAGAATTTCTTTTCATTTCAGATCTTCTTCTTTCGGCTTTTCCCGGTTAGGGGTCGCCACAGCGGATCACCTGTCCTCTCATGATTGTCAGTGGAGTTTTACAGTGGTGAGTTGCCAGCCCGATGCCCAACCCTCCACTGAAAGCACACACATGCACACACACACACACACACACACACACACACACACACACACACACACACACACACACACACACACACACACACACACACACACACACACACACACACACACCTAGGGCCAATTTAGAGTATCCAATCCACCTACAGCATATCTTTGGGATGTGGGAGGAAACCGGAGCACCTGGAATAAACCCACGCGACCACAGGGAGGACATGCAGACTCCACATAGAAGGCACGCCAGCCAAGGACAGAACCAGAGACCCTCTTGCTGTGAGGTGGCAACACTAACTGCTGCACCACCACGGCCACCCATTTTTTTTCTTTTCAGATAATCCCATTAAATTTATTTGCAGTACTTGTCATCATACTTTATTTTCCTTGCAGAGTATATGGAGTAGTCAGCAGTTCTGTACTATCCATGGGCACATTTGCATATTAGTTAAGTGTTAAGGTACATTATGTGCCACATAGTATAGTTTTTCATATGTATGCTGGTTTTGTTTTCTGTGGAATGTTTTAAACTTTGTTATGGTGTACTGGTAGCGCAGTGTTTGGAGATAGCTCTGATGCTTCACAGCACTTGATTCTCTGATTTATTTAATAGCTTCAGTGCCACAGTTTGCATTTGCACAATATGCCTGCAGGTTTGCACTGGCTGTTCCATTTTCTATCCCATTCTCAAAGATATGCATAGATGACATAGCAGTCTTCCAAACTGCCCACAGAAATGCATGCAGTGTGTGAGTGCATTTTTATGTTCTGTAATGAATTGTGTCATCCAAGATTAGTTTTTATGCTTTCTACTGAATAATTATTGGGACCTGACTTTGTTGTATATGTAGGCAGCATTATACTGAGGCATCAGAGACACATGTTATGTATATGTGTTTGACAGCACCTAGTTAAATATATGACTGTGATCATTATTTCTGCTTCTTCCCAGCCTATCATTAGAGGGATGCACAGATGCTGGCTGTGTTTTTGAGGAAGTAAACCAGCAGGCTATAAATGAAAAGCACAAGGCAGAAATCATCATCGTTGAATAATTATAATAAGGCTTCAATGGGTCAGGGTACTGTCTGCGAGCAACACGTTGAAACTTATTACTGTGATCATTAGTTTTCCTTTCTTCCCAAGTTAATATCAAAGTTTACACAAAGTGGCAATATTTTATGTACATATAACCACACATATACAAGAGCTACAAGATAAACTATATTACTGTGGCAATTTGCTCTAACACCTCCATTCTAAGTTTAGATCAGGGGAATATATAGAAGGTGGCTATCATATCTTTTTGGGGAAGAGGTGAAGTGAAGGACTGTTTTACAAACACAGATCTATGTTTATGTGTATGCGTGTGCATACTGTCACCATTTTTTCTTTCGCTCTCATCCCAATGTAACATCAATAGGATACATAAGAAGTTATTAGCTTTTTGTGTGGGAGTGCAGGGAAGCAGTGTGGATGTGAAGGCATAATGATTACATTATCACTAATAAATAATAAAGTGACTTGGCTTGTTGGGTACTAGTGCATGTGGCTGAAAGCAGCAACATAGTATATGTTACTATGGCCACTGTGTCTTACATTTTTGTCTAATGAAGACATCAGCTATTTAAAGACTCTGGCTCTTTTCTGCTGGGTAGATTATGTGTGAAGACAAAACTCAGATACATTAAAGAGATATGGCCTGTTGTGGGTGCAGAGTATATATCTATGAACAATGTGGACATTAAATTATGTAACTTTTTTCCCAATAAAAGTTGGCATATCCTCCCAGAAGAGATACATTTTACTGGGACAGTATGGGTATAAAAGCAGCTGAAGTTAGTCTTTTTCACTATATCCAAAGGAAATATCCTATTTCTTTGCCCTAAATGAGGAGGTGTTTTGTCAGTGGTGATATATATGTGTCTTTTTACCCCCAAATCACCAGCCAAATACATTCTGTAACTCTAGGTTAAGACATAATACCTTGAGAAAGTTAATGGAATGAATTCCTCAGCCAAATGGATTATGTAACTGTACATAAGGATATATATATATATATATATATATATATACACACACACACACACACACACATGTATCTGTGTGGGTATAGATCATACCTCTCAACTGTCCAGATTTTCACAGAATGTCCAGAGTTTTGGCTCATGTTTTTGGTCTGTTTCTCATAAAGTTTGTGATTTACTGGCAAATGACTGGGATGGTCCGAGGATTGAAGTCACTAAACAATGACATACATTTGAGTTTCAGGTTTCAAATTCTTCAAAAAATGCATGTTAAAAAAAACCTTGTTATTCTAGTGACTTTCTAAGTGTATAAGAGCAATATGTCCCTATTTCTGGGCCTTTGCCCCTCCACATTTTGTCGGGCTTTGTCCAGATTTCTTGCACTAAGAGGTTGAGAGGTATGGTATATATATATATATATATATATATATATATATATATATATATATATATATATAGATTTTGCGTTTTTTTTTTTTAACATACTTTAGCAAAAGCACTTTTTTGATTAAAGCGCTTTTGTTAAAGTGTGTTCGGTGGTAAAGGATTCAGGCTTTTGATCAAAAGTCATATATATATTTAGTGGCAATCAGGTACATGTGTGTGTGTGTGTGTGTGTGTGTGTGTGTATATATATATATATATATATATATATATATATATATATATATATATATATATATATATATGTATATATATATATATATATATGTCCTTATGTACAGTTACAGAATCCATTTGGCTGAGGAATTCATTCCATTAACTTTCTCAAGGTATTATGTCTTAACCTAGAGTTACAGAATGTATATATATATATATATATATATATATATATATATATATATATATATATATATATATATATATTTCATTGAATCCTAATTTGCTGAGCATACTTGCTCGAAAGTGCTGTTCACCGAAGCAGCACTTTCGCGCAAGTATGTTTGTTGTTCCGGTCGTACTACGGTGCAGTAAGGGAAAATTCCCTTTTCCCCACTGTAGTGCAACCTCGGAGTGAGAATATTAAAGAAGGGTGTGTGTGTGTGTGTGTGGGGGGTGCAGTGAGGCTTGCCCCCTGCATTCAAGTAGATTTTGCGTTTTTTTTTTTTAACATACTTTAGCAAAAGCACTTTTTTGATTAAAGCGCTTTTGTTAAAGTGTGTTCGGTGGTAAAGGATTCAGGCTTTTGATCAAAAGTCATATATATATTTAGTGACAATCAGAAGGTCGAACCCACTTCAGTCGATGTCTGCAGGCCGAACAGCAACAATGTCAAACTGAAGTATGAATCTCGCCCACATCTCGACCCATGTTAAAGCCCGTTCCAAGGTTTATGGCAAGTTGTTTTTCGACATTGTTGGTTTCGCAGAAGTGGGTCGATAATCTCATCATTCGATGGGGTCAGGTTCGACCTTCTGATCGTAAACCATATATATATATATATATATATATATATATATATATATATATATATATATATACATATATACATACATGCATACACACACACACACACACACACACACACACACACTCTATTGTTAGTACTTTTTCTTTCTAATTTTTTTGGTCTTTTTGTGCCCACCAACTAGCTACTGTGCCCATTTTGTGCCCTGGCAAGATACAGAACCTGAAGCTGTCACAGTGAAGACCTCATGCTATCTAAGTCTCCCATTTGACTCGCTTATAAAGTAGTACATACAGCTACAGCTCATCTGCCTCACAATTCACTAAACAGTCCTGAATTATATATTATTGATGACAGAGTAGAGATAGGTGCTGCATGACTTCCATTTTGTTAAAAAGTACTATTTATAAACGTATAATACAACTTGTCTTCAAACTCTGGCATATCTTTAGTATCAGCATCATGATTTGACAGAGAGAGTAGAGTACTTTTAATTGTCTAATACAAGTTTAATGCAATTTCTGAAATGTATCCATGAAAAAGCCTAATGATCCTGTAGTGAGACTGTTACACATGCATGCATTATTTCGACAACTGATTTCCATGCCAGTAATTTACTAGCATCACTACTGGGACAAACTGCATCCCCTTTAACACAGTTTAGTGTATGGTGTTTCTTTATGCTACATTTTCTTGTCATTAAAACATAAAAAATAACAATAAAATGTATTTCATTTACATGCTACATCACCACTCCATTTGCCTTAGTTAGTTACAATATGGTTATCGTTAGTAAGTGTTATTTATGAACGTTATAAATAAGCTTGAATTTTGCTACATCCATTTTCCTTTGCACTGGTAATAAAGGAGTATGAATACTATACACTATGTCAGCACAGCAAGCTTTATGTTTGGAAATAAAGCGGATATAGTTTTTTTCAGAAATTAAGAAGTTAATTTTAAATTGTCTTATCTAAACTCCTCATAAAGAATGAAGACATGCAATAAATATTGTTCAATTTAATCACATCATCTTTGAAAGAATGTTTATCCATCTTGTTGATTATATCCAGCTGTGAAAACACCATAGTTTGGCTCCATTAAAATTAGTATAGCTGTCTTCTATATGTCAAATAATATTATCAGTCTAAAACTGATGAAAGCATTCTATTATGACAGGAAATATAATAATTACAGCTCACAATGAATAGTTCATAGTATGTTATTTCTTTTTCCTAGTAGCTATCATACCATATGGAGCAAAACAGCTGCTCTAATTGTTTGAGATGTTTAATCAGTGGAGCAGGAGATGTTATCAGAGAGCTGCTCACTTCAGCACACATTCTCATCACAATTCTTTACCATTAAATCTAATAATGGCACCATTATCTCCCCAGATGCCCAAACTAAACTCTTAGGTGTTATAGTAGATAATAACCTTCAATCTGATATGCATGTCAACCAAACTATCCAAACCATTAATAAAACACTTGGCTCCCTTTATAAGATGAAACCTTTTCTTACTCCACTTGCTAGAACTGCTATTGCCCGTTCCCATCTACTCTCTACCCTTCTCTATGGCTCCCCTTTATTCACCAATCTGAACAAATCTGACCTTTAGCAAGCTCTTTAGCTGTTATAACCATATTGCTAAATTTGTCACAGGCACAACATTTAGGACACACCACTGTCATAACCTTAATCTTCTAGGGTGTCTTGAATTACCTAGCCATCTTCAATACAACCAAGCTTATAGTGGCATATAAAGCACTCAACCAACCTGAAAATATGCCTGCACTTTAAATCATCATTAGCCCCTACAGTAACGTCAGGCCAATTCGCTCATCTAACAGACTGCTGGTTCAAACATTCAAAACCAATAACTCAGCTGGGGACTCCCTGTTTGCCAACTCTGTCGGCAAAACTTGGAACTCTGTTCCTGCCGACCTTACTCTAGTATCCTCACTAACTCAATTAAAAAAAAAGTCTCACACAACATTTTAAGACACACTGGTTATGTCCTTGTTCTAATCCTGTCTAGCTCCTTTCTATAATTGTGTGCCAAACAGTACTTTATACTACATACAAGCTGTGACATAATTGTTAGTTTAGATACTTATATAAGTTCAATAATGATTGAATGTATAACTTGCTTGACTGAACAGAGTCTGTAAACTGTTTGCAACATGTATTGATATTATGATTTTTCCTGTATTATTTTTTCTCTATGTTGTGTTTGGAACTTTTCTCCCCCGGCCTCTACTGAAAATGGACATGTATCCAGTTGGACTATCCCGATCAACAAATGTAAAATAAATAAATAAATGCATTTGTGTATTTAACTTTACTTTTTGAAGGCTATTAGTTGAAAGCTGGACTTTTTTTTTTCCTTTTCTGTGCCTTACTATTATAAAAGAAAAATGAAAAACATGAATTAGACACGTTTTCTTTGCGTGTGTGTGTGTGTGTGTGTGTGTGTGTGTGTGTGTGTGCGTGTGAGATCCCCTTCATAGGACTTAAGTTTCAGAAAGTCAAACTTCATATGGTCATATTATCAATTTTCCTAAAAGGCAAAGCTTTTGTATGAAGACTGTGGTGTAGAAAGATCAGAGAATTTACACTTTTCCCCAGAGCAATGTGATTTTGGAGTTAGTATTTATAATATGGAGGGGGTGTAGGTGGCACAGCCCTGCATAGAGGGTGCAGACAGACTTGCTCCCCAGCAAAAATGTAGATTTTTGTTATGTCTTTTTTTTTTGGAAAGTTGATCATATAGTCTTGACCATTTGAAGTTTGACTTTCTAAAAAGTCAATCGTATGACATAGATGTGTGTGTGTGTGTGTGTGTGTGTGTGTGTGTTTGTGTGTGTGTGTGTGAGAGAGAGGAATGGAGGAATGACCCTAGAGCATATTGGAGATTTAGGAAAATGCTTAATTGGGGATATAGCAACCAAAAAGAGGCGTACATTTTCCAGTAACATGATTTTACCCTTTTTAGGATTATTGAGATATGGGCGCTTATCTTAGCAGCCACTGAGTGAATTGAACTGAAAGGCATTCTTGTCAGTGTATCAGTCTATTGCAGAATTATGTCTTTTACTCACACACTACATGCACATCTAAGGACAATTTTCAGGATGCCAGTTAACATACTGTATGCCTGTGTCAGGCAGGAAGAAAATTAAACACCTTTAGAAAACTTACTTGAAAATATGGCTGACATGCAGACTCCATATAAAAGGCACAAGAGCTGAAAATCAAACCAGAAAAGTTTAGGCTTAGGAAGCACCACTGCAAATAACCAAAAATGGGAAATTGTTATTTTGTAAAGGGTTTCATGACTTTGGGACAACACTGCCTTTGGATATACAAATTGCAAAACATATGAGGTGATTATACATGTACTAGTATATTACTGATCAGATATGCACTGGTGTATTACTGCTTATGTTTTTGTTTGCTGTGGCACTTAGCATTAGCCTGACCAATGCACGCCATAATTTATTCAAGGTATGAAAGCAGATATTAACCATTAACTGGAAGAGCTATCTAAACACAAGCCAGGAACAACTAAAGTCAGAAATAGGAAAAATAGGTTGCTTTACACTGACATAATTAACAGTTATCGCACTGGTGAAATGAATTGCATCTGCTGTTGTGACCTGGATGCATTACTTTCATAATCATTCTCAATAATCATTACAGTGATTAGATCAGGATGCTGCATTATAATACTTTCAATTACTTTCAGCTAAGCAAGGCATATATTTTCCAAATCAGTTTTATTTCAAATCCAGATGATAGATGTGCAGAATTGAATCCAGTACTAGATGACCTAGGCAGCTGTCTAGGGCCTGCTGGTACTAGGGGGCTGCCACAACATTTAATTCTTAAACAATTAAAAAAAAAAAAAGGCATGCACTGTTTTAGTGCCCTGTACATGTGTCTTTAGCACAACACACATACATCAATGCATAGAATTTCATCACTGGAACTTTCACTTCTGGAGACAATGAGCATTACTGGAACTCAGTGTGTGTGCATTTTTATGTGAACTGTCCTAGTTAGAGATGGCAGTGTAGTTAATTATCTTGCTCAGGCTCAAACCCTATACCTTGGTTACAGGAAATGAAGAGCCTTAATCCTCTACAGCAACTACCAGACTGTTGACTTAGTAATTCAGAGTTGATTGAAATGTACTGAAATGAGTAATTTTATATTTTATTGGTTCATACATTTGTTTCACTGCTTAAAGGAAAAAACAAATTGTCAGAACTACAGCAGTGCATCTTCAATGAATGTAAGCTACAGTGCATTTTTAAGGAGTGTGATTTTTCAAGGGAAGAGAAGCTTATTGTTGCTCATGCTAAGTCTGCTTTCAATGAGCAGCTGGTTTGTTTAGCAAATGGCTGTCGCTGTTTATGCTATAGAATTTCAAACCTGTTTTAGCAGCACAACAAGTAGTATACTTGCCTTTGGTGCAGAAGGCAAATACAGATCATGGTCAAATGGATTCCTAGGCAGGATAATGGACTGTGGGAGCAGCCAGCTAGCCCCCCCCCCCCCGCAGCCATTTCCAGTGTCCCATTACTTAGCTTTTCCCCCGTTACCATAAACACTGTTCAAAACCATCAGTGTGCATACTATTTTTTTAATTGTAAAATGATCATAGATATTTGGATGTGATTTAAAAACTTTTATTTCAAATTTTATATCACAAACACTGATAGCTATTTGATAAACAAAACAGTACAGTCTTACAATGAAAACAGAGTTAGCATTAACAACAGTAAACATCTGTACCCTTGAAACTAACATTCATTGAAACTGCACTGTATCCCTTTTTCCTGTACGCCAGATTCATAGATAGCGAAGTACATTTACCTTTGGGTTATTTTCAAGGCATGGGTGCATTGCTCACATTTTTAAGACCATGCATATTCATGTGTTCTTTAATTAACCTTCCTGATTGTATTAAATTATATTCTTTGTATAATACACCAACACTTCTTAGAGTATGTTTTAGATTTGTAGTTTTGGACTTTTTTTTTTACAGTAAGTCAGAAAACATATTTAAATTAATAATTTTAAATTAAACCCATATCTCTGCCTTCATTTCAAAAGTAAAGAAGGAAATAGTATGCATGCGGGCATGCTGATAGTTTTGGCAATGTCTAGAGTAACTGGGGGGGGGGGTTGAGAGAAAGACAAGTAATGATACATCAGAATGGCTGAGGGAGCTGGTCCTTTTACCTGCCTAGAGGTCCATATGACCATCATCCAGCTCTGTAAAAGTTTACTACATAGTGAAAGAAAAAGATATAAAATATAAGATATTGCCAGCTTAAATAAGAACTATTTCTTCACACCTTTACACATTACTGTTAAGCATCTTTGCAAAATATTTAACAGTTCAAATTATATTTTAACTTATATGTTGAAAATCACTTAATTTCCATTAGTGCAAGGTATAATGGATGGAAATGGGGAATTATCAGATTAAGGACATTATAGAAGCATTTCAGGACTTTTACTGTTAGTTATATAGGCTGGTACTCTGTCAGAAGAGAATATTTATGAATGGTTGCGGTGGAATTTGTTGGAAATGGGAATGAAGAATTTGAATAGATGTTATGGTGGGAAGTGTTATTGCCTACGTGATGTATGACACTTGAAAAAGTGGAGGACCAGATAGCTTTTCAATAGTGCATTTGTCTCCATTTCTGAAGGAGCTCTGTAATGGAATCAGGAGACAGGAAGGATAACCGGCATCATTGCCTGAAGCTATAGCAGTTGTTTTACCAGGAGTGCTGGGGCTAAGAGATGATCCTGCATATTATTTTCCTATATAGTTTTGTAATGCGGATATGAAGATACTGACAAGGTTTTCTGTGGCTAGATTGTAAAGGGTTTTATACAAGGTGTTTTATGAGTCAGGTGGCTTTTGCTAAATGAAGGTCACCTGCTGACTAGTGGAAGATTTTAGTGGAGTTGTGTCGATCAGGTGCAAGTAAAGGAGGAGGGGAGGTATGAGTGACACATGTATTACAAGAAGTGTTTGTTATGTTAATTTGAGAATTTATGCTTAATATTCTGGAGCAAGTATTGGGGGGTGAGCTATTTTGGAAGTGCTATTGCTTTATATAGGAAGCCACTGGTAAGAATTCTGTTCAGTGGGGATGGTCAGGAGGGATACATGCATAAAAAGGTTCTAGTCAGTGAAGGCCTCAATCAACAAAACATTTTTATATTAGTCATGAAAAGGTTTAGGTCAGAGGATAATGATTATGATAAAGAGGTAAGATGAGAATACAAGTTAGAGTAGTAGGCATAAGACTGCAGGACAGGAACCTGGCAGGTATTCAAAGGATATGTAGTAGGTATACATGGTGAGGATACACAGGGACAGTACCAGGATCAAGTTTAAGAGCAGGAAAAATGGTAAGAGGATGTGAGAATGTTACATTCAGATGGTACTTCACAGCACTAGAATGTAGGATAGTGCAAATAATGTTAAGTGGATATGCTAAGAGAAGGGAATCTTGGATGTCAGCAGTACACATATCATAACATAGAAAGTGAGCAATCATCAGGGAATAATAAAGGTGAATAAGAAAGCCAGCCAATACTGGGAGGCCAGCTAAAAGATGATTACAATGCTAGGAAGACTGGATTGTTGGAGGCAAAAGAAACTCAGTAGATTAAAGAATTATGGGAAGGACAAGGAGAAACAAAAACATTGAGGAGTTTAGTCAGAACCATGTATAAAATGAAAGGGACTTGTTATTTTATATTATGGTGTTGAAGGTAAAAATGAGAGAAAAACAATGGGTGGAAGTAATGGTGTGCAAAATTGGAAGACAAAATATTTTGGAAATCGCTGGCATGTGAAAAATGACATCTTAGGTTGATTTATAAGGGACTAGGTAAAGGATGATGAGTTTGCTATTAAATTATAAAAACAGGCATGAGGCTAACGTTATGGGGTGTTTACAGCTTTTAGCAAGGGATACAGGAAGTGTTAAGAAGACTGAAAGGAGTAGGTTTGGTGTATGATATAAAACTTAGTTTGATACACAGATGGTGCAGAACATCAGAAAAGTATTAAGAAGAAGGGAGCTTGCAGGTTTTGTGGGGTAGAGAAAGCAGAAAATGTTAATATGGGATGGAATTGCTCAAGGGTATACATTTGGCAACAGGATTTGATAAAGATATGGGTACAGGTGTATGGGAAACAGGAGGAAGTTACCCATGCCTTAAGTTTAATTGGACTGTAGAAGGTGGAGTGGCATTGGTATATCAGTGAAAGAGTGGAACTGTAGTTGGTTGCAGGGTTATAAAAACAGCAATAGTGAGAAATAGGAAAGGAAGCCACTGGAGAAGATGAAATGGGAAGAGATCTTGCAGTAGATGAAAAAAGCAGTGGGCAACTGTTAGAAAGGTGGGGGCTTGACTAATAAGAAGAAGGAATAATGGAGGGAGAGGGTGTGGAATATTCAGAGGTGATGTGATAGAAAAGAAAATATGTTGGAGTTCTTTCCAATGTGAGAAGTGTAAGGCTTGCTGGGATAATTACGAATTCCAAAGTGTGATACAAGAAACAGTGTGTTGTACATAATAGGAGGATACTGGGTAGCTTGTGGGCACATAAATATATTTGGGTTTTATAGTTGTTCATTAAGGGATGGAGTATTGGGTATGGATGGTGAAAGATAAATATAGATATGAGATGAGTGGTATGAGACTGAGCTTGTCAGGTGTTTTGGGGATGAAAGGAGGTATAAGCAGAAAAGAGTTGGTCCTAGTACAAAACGTTTGTTACAGTAGCCAACACTTTTACTATTAATAAAGTACTAGCTACGGGAAATTATATATTTTGTATAAGAATAGGGGAACTGACTATGTATAGATATTGTCCTATGACTTGCATTGACACTGTTTTCAGAGTTGATTAAATGTGATTTTTTTAATTAATAAAATGAACAAAGACAAATTAATTAATTTCAGCTCTGACTTATAATATCAAAATCTTTTGAATTTATAATGATCTTCTATCAATCACTGTACCCGCCTTTTCCCATTTTCTACATGGGATCAGGGCGTCATGCTGTCACCAACTTTTTTTATTCAATGCCAAACTCCTGCCTTCTTCGACACTCATGCCTGAATGTTGCAGATCTTCTCTCACACAATCCATCAACCTCTTTGATGGATGCCCTTGTTTCGTCTTGCCCTCTTCCTGTGTGTTCCAAATCTTCTTCACAAAACTGTTTTCTGCACATGTTTCCTGACCAAGTAACCTGTTCTCTTTGATATTTTCTGCACTTGGAACTATTTTGGCTTCTACTTTTATGTCCTTATTTCTTCATCTGTGCCACAGTGTGCATCCTACCATCCATCTTAGGCACTTCATTTGTACCATCTCTAGCTTCCTCATCTGCTCTTCCTTTACTGCCCAGATTTCTATACCATGCAGTAGTACTGGTTGCACCACTGTTTTGCAAACCTTACTTTTCAGGTTCACTGGCATTCTTCTGTCATACACTACACCTGACACTCTGTGCCAGTTGGCTGCAGCATCTTTGATACTAGATGTGACCTCTTCATTCAGACTTCCCTTCTCCTTAACCACCCCTCCTAGACACTTGAAGCTGTTAACCATTACCTATCTTAATTTTCAGCTTCTTCTGATTTCCCAAGTTTGCTGCCGTTATATATGTGCACTCAGTTACATTGCTTTTGCCTTCAGTTTTGCATTCCATTCCCCATCTCTTGCTCAGAGTCTGCCTGTAATGCCACATCATCTACATACAACAGGTTTGTTGATCTGTCCCCTCTGACCTGTTTGATAATGGAACCTATCACCAGTATGAACATCAGAGGACTCAGAGCTGAACACTTATGCACACCCACTCCCACTGGAAACCCCTGTATGAGGCCAAACCCTGCCCATACTTCAGTCATTGTGTCCTTGTAGATAGCCTACACTATTTCTACCAATGTTTCTGGGACTTTGAACCACTGCAGGCTTGCTCAAATCAGCTTTCTTGGGACCTTGTCATATGCTTTCTCCAAGTCTAGGAATACCCAGTCAGATTCTTTCCTCATTTCGTGCTTCTCCTCAACTATCTATCTTACTGCAAATATTGGGTCAGTTGTGCTGCATCCTGATCTGAATTCAAACTGTTCATCTCCCATCTTACTTTCTACTACTTTGTGTATTTATTTATTTATTTATTTAACAATTGTTTTCCCAACTAGGACAGGGCCTATTTTCAGTTGTCACCCAGGGAGAAATTCTCCAGATGCATGTCCTTGGAATGTGGGAGAAAACTGGAGCACCTGGAGGAAACCCACATGAAAGCAGGAAGGACATGCAGACATCACACAGAAGGTACCCCAGCTAAGCATAGAACTAGGCAACCTCTTGCTGTGAGGTGACAATGCTAACTGCTGCACTACTGCACCGCCCATTTATCAATCATCCTCTCCAAAATTTTCATGCAGTATGACAGGAGTTTGGTACATCTGTATTGCCCACAGTTACGGATGTCCCCTTTGTTCTTGTACACTGTCCTGAGTATGCTTATTCTCTAGTCATCTGGGATACACCTTTCTCTCTACACTGCTACGAGTACCTTCAACAGCCATCTCACCCTTTTTCACCCAGCAACTTTCTCATATCTGCTATGACCTTATCTGAGTCTGCTGCTTTCCCTGTCTTCATCTTTCTTACTGCTGTTCTTACTTCTTTCTTCTTCTTTAGTGGGCTTCTTCTCTTCTCATATCATTGGCTATGTCTGGGACAGTACAATGTCTGTGGAGTTTTCTTCATTCAGAAGCTGCTGAAAGTGCTCCTACAATCTGTCTTTGATGTCTTGTGGACTGGTGAGTAGGTTGTTGCTGACTGGTGAGTAGGGTGTTGCTGAGTGGTTGTTGTCTTTGCCTTGCAATCTGATAAAGCTTCTTTTGCTACCCATTGCTGAAGCTGATAGAATGCCTTTGTTGTCCTGTTCTTTGCTATCATAACTCATTTCTTAGCTGTCTTGTTACCCAACCAATATTTCTTCCTAGCCTAGTCCATCATTTCTATCTCCCACTTTTTCCTGCACTTTTTTTTTCGATAACATCTTGAACTTCTGCATTCCCTCATCAGATTTTATGTACCTTATTTCCATACATGGCTCGGCCACATACCTGTTCTGTATTCCTCACACATGCTGTTTTGAGGTGCTGCCATTTTTCTTCAACTCCACCGGTTTCCTCCTCTTCTTGGTGTGCTAGAGCCCTGAGTAATCCCTTGAACTGTTGTACTCTCTCTCCAATCAACTTCCAGGTACTCAGCCTGGTCTCTGTTAACTTAGAGCCTTCTCTGACCACTGCTTGCAGCTGATTTTGTCAACCAGTAATTTATCCTTTGGGCTGACTGTTTCACTGAGATAAGTTTGCAATCATTAATTCTAGCCCAGTGCACTTTCCTAATTAGGAGAAAGTTTACCTGACTCACATGTTGGCCACTTTTGTATGTGATCTTGTAACTGTCTTTTTTTATGAATCATGTATTAGCTACTATGAGTGCAGCAACAGGAATAAAGAAGACTAGAGTGGTCTCTTCTTCTTTATTTGTGTTGCCTCACCCATGTGGACTAAGGCAGTCCTCGTATTTTGTCTGTACCAATATGTGCATTCAGGTCACCCATTATCAACACTTGTCACATTGTTTTATCTAGTAAGTCCTACAACTGCTGTCTGAATGTACTCTGTTTCACTATCACAACCCTGCTGTAGGGCTGAGATTATGAATACTGTCCTATCATTAGAATAGAGTTTGACTGTCTAGAGTCTGTCATTAATTCTGATGACATCACTCACTGCTTTCTGTAGACTCTTTCTCACCAGAATTCCCATACCATTTCTAGCCTGTCCTCCTCCTCAATTGTAGACTCTGGATCCCAAGCCAAGTGACTTTGCTGCACTTCCCTTCCATCTTGTATATTGGATATTTAGGATAACCAACCTCCTCCATACCATCATGTAATCCATTTCCAAGCTCCATACTGTCAGTGAACCTGAACTGAGTGTAGCGGTTCATGTTTGGCAGGTTGATTGGTTTAATGTCCAGCTTTCTCTCAACAGAGCTATTCCAGACAACCTAGAATGGGCAGCTGGACACTAGCCGGCTAGTAGCTTACTGACCTGGGGTGGGCACACACTGCCAAATAGGGCCACATACACCCCCTCCCTCTGTTAGCAAGGGTCCCTGGCATAGCTCAGAGTGGGCTGGATCCTCAACCCACTTATCAGCAAATACCCATGCCCATTTGGCAATATTGCTCAACATGACTGAATCACCTAGAACAATATTTTACACCGAAGATCTAGTTGCTTCTATGCTCCTGTTAAGCAGGTGCTCTAATCTCACAGCTTCCTGGAGAAAGCTTGATACAGGCTTTATGCTATCAATGGCCACTCCTTCACTGAGGTGGCACTATCTCAAAGTGAGAATAGTTAAGAAAGAGCGGAGGGTCATTTCAAATTATTTTTTATTGCATTTGCTTGTCTTATCAGAAGTCTGTATTTGTGTGTACACAGATTCATGGAATATGAGGTTTTATTTTTAAGTTTACTCATTTTGGGGCTTATCTTTTGTGAAACAAACTCTGATAAATCAAGATAATCTAGTAGAACGAGTGATAGCTTGTCTGTTAAATAAGAATGAGGAGGATAATTTAGTTCTTTGTCAATTTCTGTCTAGTCCATTATATACAGAGCAAGGGGGAAGAGTCGAGCCACAGAGCAAGGGGGAAGAGTCGAGCCAGAGAGACAGATTTGTCAAAACTGAATTCCTTGCTGAACAGCCATATGGAATGTGGAAAGCAGAAACTCATACGGTGCACTATGTTAATGGGACAACACAAGGGCAGTATATGTTTCAGTATACAGAAATATATGATGATATGCATAGAGTGTATATATTTGATAATGAAATATGTAAAGACCTTGCATGTGTGAATCTGGGGAATACTGAGAAGTGGGCAGCTGCTCATAAGGAAATGCGACACACATCAATATCTCATTAACTCACTAGCTCACAGAGCTATTACGTCCCACTCATCCTTTTCACTGATGAAATAGTAGCAAAATCTAAGTCAGTTGGATTTTGGTTGTAAAACATTTGAGATATGTAGACATAGGCACAGACATTTGCCTTTTGTGCTCAGCATCCTAAAAATAGTTTAAGATGAGATGACTGTCTGCCAGTGTATCAAAATCACTTGAGTCAAACAAGCCAACATCAATTACATTTTATCAAAACTTTTGACTTTGTTTTTTTAATTCAAAACTCCCCTTATTTTCTGCGCATGTTGTGCCCCCCCCCCCCACTACTAACCCAAACAAATCTAAAAGCATAATTTCTTGCTATTACAAAGATATCCCAATGTAGAGAAATTTTAGTGGATAGATTAGCCGTTCAGGTTTTAGAGAATCACAAGTCACATGCAGTGACTTTCTGGAATGGGACTGCACAGGCTATTGCCATAAGAAACATTACAAAGCTGAGATTTCTGTTAGCAAATCCTTTTTTCTCAAAATGTAATAAGGAGAATGCAATTATGATGAATAAAGGAATTCTCAGTGGTTTCTATATTATTATTATAAAAATGTCAGGTTTCTCACGCAGACCCAAAACATGTGTAACTTCAAAGATCAGTGGGAATTTTGTGACAGTTTTTGTAGCCAAACCTTGTACTGTTTTCCAGGCATGCACCCCCACTGCTAATGACAATGACCTCTAAGGACCCATTCAGATCTGTTAAACTTTTACACAAGTTTTCATCGACCATCTGCTAGCAATTACTGATATTCACGGGTTCCTTATTAGATGACATACTTGTCTAAGAGCTCGGTATGATTTCTTTTAATTTGCCAAAGTTTTATGCTCAGAGTTACTACCCTTGATATTAAGAGTCCAATCACTGACCTTAGGACTTGTATTGAACAGATACAGTAAAACATTACTGTTCGCCCCAAACTCTGTTATAATGACATGACTTGAAATGCTAAGCCACACTGCCACTGACACCTCTGAACATAGACTGTTAAAAGTTCATATAACTGTATACCATATTTGTGGACACATCTAAAGATGTTCTTTGTACTCCTACTTGCTTTATTAAGGTAACTGTTAGCACCTGCAGTAAGGTATATCAAGTTTGAATAGTATACATCTGTGATATGAGGCTCCACAAGTGATTATGCTTCAGACAAAGACTATCTTGCATAACTGTAGCATAGAATTCAACCATTGCCACTAGGTCTGATCTTGCAGACATTTGCAGCATATATACAAGGCTCCTTTTGGAATGTACCTCACAAGACATCTGCAGCAGCTGTAAAGGCCACAGAAGTACCTCACAAAGATGATTATTGGCCTCAAACAAATGCCCTACACTGACCGTCTCAAAAAACTCCAGCTTTACTCCGTAGCGTACCGCCTACTCTGAGGTGATCTCTACCTAACATATAAAGCTACGTCAAACCCAGAGCTGTTGGACATGCTACACTTAAAGAAATCCCAATACCTCCAAGCTACACGCTCTAGGGACCTAAACCTTGTCACCACAATAAACAGGACATGCTGGAAGGATAGATTCCTGTCCCAGAGACTTCCCATACTTGGAACAGGCTACCCATCTATGTCAAGCAAAGTTCTTCATTAGCAGTCTTCAAGAAAAATCTTGATGAGTGGATGGGAAATAGGAAATACTCCTTGGGGATTACTTCTGTGCCTCTGCTCGACAGTGGCGCTGGAAAATAACTTTCTTGGGTGGCATAAGCCAGGGAACCTTGTTGGCTAGGCTTACGTAGGCCCTTGGGCCAATAGCCTAGTACCTACCTATAAACACACACACACACACATATATATATATATATATATATATATATATATATACACACACACACAGATTCATAGATTCATAGATTAGTACTAGGCTAACTGCCCTTGCGAGCCATTTTAAGCCTAGCCAATTATCTCTTGTGAGACTCAAACCCTGCACCTTGTGTTTGTAAGGCAAACACCTTAACCATTAGGCCACCCTCCTACACATACCTTTTTTTTTTTTTTTGTATTAGAAGCGTGATTATGTTTGATTTGATTGCCAGTGAGGTAGGCTGAGACAGTGTGGTTCCTATTTATTTATTTATCTGCTTGTTTGTTTATATTTTATTACTAGAGTGTCTAAAGGGATGACAGTCGCATTCAGTAGCAAACCATGCAGAACTTCATGAAAGTCTATAAAACAGTTGCAAATATGTATTTATCTATTCATTCATTTAAGTGTGTTAACCTGAGTAGAACACTCCCAAATGGACAAGTTTCAGACAGAGACTAGGTATGCAAAATAAACACACTGTCTTATTATCAGAACAAAGTGTACAATCAGAACAAAATAGTTGTAAGTTACATTGCTCTAGGTCAGGTATATTTTATATCAATTACAGCTTTAGTCAGTTAAATAAGCATACATTGTTCAGCGAACAATTAAAATTAGAATAATTAAAGAGTAAAACCAGTATTTCAGCAGGGATAGCACTTTCTTCCAGTCACATCCACATACTATCAAACTCACTACCCTTATCAGTATGACTCGATAAATACTGCCACATTAAAAGATCACCTCAAGGACTGCTGGCTTTACGCTCACTCCTCACCGGGCTAACTCTAACATAAACAACCCCTCTCCATTACCTTCTCTTCCGACCACTCTTCAAGAAAAATCTTGATGATTGGATGGGAGATAGGAAATTCACCCCAGGGATATGTTCTGTGACTATGCTCGACAGTGGCACAGGAAAATAATTTTGTTGGGTGGTGAAAGCTAGGGTACCTTTTGGTTAGGCTTATATAAGCCCTAGGGCCAATAGCTTAGTACCTACCTACGAACCTAACATTTTCCTGAATTCCAAAACATTTAGGCCTTTGTAATAAACAGTGAAAACTCAATTGTAAATGAAAAGTATATGTTGTAAGTATTTTGTAACTAGTGCTATATCTCTAATTGCTAGACTAAGACTTAACAACATTAGTGTCTGCAATCTTATCACCACTATCAACAATCTCAGAAATGTGTACACATCCAGCATATCACCAACTTCATCAAGAAAATTCTCTTATCAAAAGCACAACACAGATTCCATCACAGCCATAGCAAAACCACTGCCCTCCTTAACTTCACCAATACAGAATTCAAAATAAAAATTAAGGTACGGTAGTCCCATCCTCCTCCATTGCTCTTTCAAAAGCCTTTGAAGCAATCATGCACAAAAAGACTCCTTCTTGGACTTGGATTAAGTCAATCTTCCTTATCCTTTTGTCATAACTATCTGCCCAAGCGACGAGAAACTGTTAAATGGTGCCAAGAACTTTCACCATCTCTCCCAGTCACATCTGAAGTCCCACAGTAACCAATACTTGGTCCACTACTATTCAATATTTTCAATAACAATCTTCATATTGCAATAATGCCACCACTATCTAATATGCAGATCATTCTGTACTTATTTGGTCTGCCCTAATTCTCCCAAAACTTCAAGAAATCACCCAACTCTACTTCTATCCTGTAGAATTTTGACTAGATAACTAAAACTTATTATTAGACCCAAATGAAACATAGTTGATGCTCTTTACCCCTAAGAAATACAACAACCTAAAATATGACTTCCACGTATATTTAGCCGACAATACTAAAATTGAAGTGGTTTCTCAAACTAAGTTACTGAGATTCCTAATCAACGACCATCTATAATTTGACCAGGACCTCCAACCACCATCAAAAACACACACACAAACACATATATATGAAACTTAGCATCCACTACAAGACTAATCAATATCTCTCAGAAAATGCCAGAAAATCCATTGCTTTATCATACCTTCTCCCATCTCTTCTGCACACATCTCCTGTTCTTACTCATCATAACAAAACTAAAAAATGACGTTAAAAGCATGCTATAAAAGTAGCTAAATTTGCTGCAAACTCGCTCTACCAAGCCCATCATTGCACTGCATTAAGAGAGATAAACCAACTAGAATTATTCAGTTACTTATTCTATTCCCAATTAGTCATGATACACAAATTTATCTAGAAGCCAGAAAAATGCCCTGCACTCCAAAACATACTGCAGTTTGACTCCTGTACCAGAGACCTGTGCTGTAGCAACAAATCAGTCCTGTTTACCCCTAAGTCAATCAACCAGGTAATAAACTCCCTATACTCTGCCTTTGTCTGAAAATTATGGAATTCTATCCTTCTCAAACTCACAGACAAGTTAATACAATCCAAAACCCACCTTAAATAGTACCTAAACAACAACTGGCTCTGTACATGTCCCACGTCTGGATAATCTGATCTATATAATTATCACAGCTGCATAACATCTTATGTCAGAACATCCTTGAAAGACACTTTATGCAGAAGAGATTTCTATCACTCTCTTCTCCTCTCCCCACCCCTCCTATCATTTACTTCATATACCCTCCTTTATCATCCATTTTTTTCTTTCTTGTTTCTTCACAATCCCCAATTTAATTAACTAACCTCCACAGCATGTGATTTGTCAGTATACTACAGTTTACGGTTTAACTACTTCTCTTTTGATCAAAATACTTTTAATTCCTAAGAATAGATTACTTTTCTACTTTCACCATGTGTATATTAATGATATTCATATATACCAGTTAACACATATATGTTTTACTATTAAGTTACACAAAATTAATTATTATTGTGGGAAACCGTTCTAAAATCTATGATGCAGTTTCATGTAACAATATTTGGTGCTAGCTATGCTATCATGTATGTGCTATGCTGTCTATTATGTTTGCTTTTCTGTAAAACAATTGGAATGTCAACGTGAATATTAACCTATCTTCTGCATAAACTGTTTATGTAATTGATATTTTTTACTTAAACTGTATTCGATTCTATGTAATTATGACAAAGTTTTGATTCTATGTAATTTACTGTATGTTGAAGCTTTTCTCCTCGGGTCGCCACTGAAAAAAGCCTCTTGGCTCAGTTGGACTAACCTGGTTAACAAACAACAAATAAATGTAAATGAAGAATCTGTTTTTTCAATACGCTAATTAAATCTGTTACTAAACTAGAATCTTTGTAAATATTAATTTTGTGTGAAATATGTTTATATCTTATGCTATAAATCTATGTAAAGATATTGATTCTGTGGAGCTTTTCTCCCTGAGCCCCTACTGAAAATAGGCTTTCTTGCTCATTTGGCCTTTCTTGGTCATTAAAATCAAATAAAATGTATAAAGTGAGAGAAAAAGTGCCAGAAAAAGTTTAGTCCTCAATCTGACAACAAGGGTGGTAAAATGTGAATCACAATGTTCCTTTTAAGACTAAGGGAGGGTGGCCTAAAGGTTAAGGTGTTTGCCTTACAAACACAAGGTGCAGGGTTTGAGTCTCACAAGGGATAATTGGCTAGGCTTAAAAATGGCTCGCAAGAGCAATTAACTTAGTACTAACCTATGAACCTAAGCCTTTTTAAGTTCTTGACGTATAGAAAACAAGAAGTGTATGAGCCAGACTAGGGTAACATTGTGGTTTTGTACTATACCAGGATGGAACTGAGAGGGGAGATTATAAGCAAGTATTAGTTGAACTAGGAGCAGATGTTGATTGAATTCCAGCCACCAAATAAACCAGTAGATTCCCTCATGCAGACCTACTGCAAATCTAGAAATCTATTTGGAACTTTGTTCTGGTCTGTGAAGAATCTGAGTATAGTGATTAATAACAATATGTGCAGAGAATACTAGAATCATATGTATTATATACATATAAGAGTGAGATATCTTATAAAATTCTGATTTTTTCCAAATTAACAGTGTGCTTCAATGACAGAGCTGATGATATTCAATGTCCAGTCCAAGTAGTCTGCTTTAAAAGGCTTTATTTTTGCTACTGTTTAAATACAGCACAAAAAGTTATCTATGGTTATATGGAGATCCGTGTGCTGTACAGTGTAGATCTGAAAAGAGACAGTATTGCATGTGAGGGTAAGGCAGATTCTTTAACATACTGTACATCTCTTTGGCATTACTACAGTGCTTAACCATCCTAATAAAAACAATGATCAATGGTCAAGTATTGAGGCTTACAGAAGACTAAGGGTTACAGGTAAGTACTAGGCTAGTTGCACTTGTGGGCTATTTTAAACCTAGCCAATTTCCCTCAAAGGTGAGAATCAAACCCTTGTCCTGTGTCTGTAAGGTAACCACTTCAACTATTATGCTAGGGAAAGACTACATCATCCAGACTGCTGGAATGGGCTCTGTGCCAAAAATTAGAAGCAATAGGGATTGGCACTTAAAAAAAGCATATCCAGAAAGCCACGCTTTTTATCTTTAACAGCAACCTAGAATCTCAATTAACATTTTATAAGCATTTTGTGGGTAAGGGAGGGCTAGCCATCTAGCAGGGTTAATATTAACCCTAGACAACTATCAATTTTGATGTGACACACTAATCCCATAAGCAAAAATGGGGAAAAGGGGGTTGTGGATGGATAGTGGGTTTCACTCCCTGCATAACTTAACATAAAGGACTATGCTAGTTACCCCTCTAATTATAGAAACTATCTTTCAAATTATCGACCCATAGCCATCCTATCCCCAAACCTGGAAAAATGTATTCGCCTACAACTTCTCCACTATCTTACAACTAACAACCTACTAGCTACATCTTAGCATAGATTTAGACCCAATCATAGCACCACAACCACTCTTTTGAAATTCACTGAAACCATCAATCACCACAAAAACATAGGAAACATTGTCTCAGCAGTCTTCCTACATATGTCTAAAGCCTTCAATATGATATCTCATCCAAAACTTTTGTCCACACTTACTGACCTAAACCTCAGCCCCTCTGCTATCAACGTGTTCCAAAGCTACTTAACTGGCTGTCAACATGCTGTGAAATGGCTGCAAGAGCTTTCTGCCCTCCCTCCATGCCATGTTAGAGGTACCACAAGGATCCATATTAAGCCCTCTTCTATTTAGACTATTTGCCAATAATCTTAACACAGTTAATTCCACAGCCACCTTAATCTAATACGCTGATGATTCAACTCTTATATGCGCTGCCACTAACATACAACAGTTTCAAGATACAACACAAAAGTCCTTTACCACTATCAAAACTTGACTCACAGATGCTTGTAGATCAGAGTGTAAAGTGTGTGTGCTATATCTTTAAGAAGCATGCAATGCTGTGCGTGCACGTATAAATTCCTGACAAGTGCAATCCCTTGTGTCATTTTGTAAAAGCAGTCATTGACTGAGCATGCATGATCGCATTTGTTAGTTTGTATATAAGTTACTTACTTATTGTTAGTAAGCCTCTGTAGTGATGTGTTTGTATAAAATAATGCAGCTTAAACAGAACCCATGAAGACTCGTTTATTCGTGTCCTAGCACGAAAGCGACATGGTATCAGAACCAGGATCTGAGAGAGAAGAATATTTGGAGCCATGTTATGCAAAGACAACAGCGAAGGTAAAACTGAGAGAAAAGAGCACAAACATAACCAGAAAGAATCAAATGCAATGAGAAATTACTCACTAAAATCCAAAACCAGAGACGTCTTCCCAAACTCGACCAAAAAGTTTATTGAGCGTTTTCATCACCCTAAATCAGCTGACTTCTTCAGAATAGTAAAAAGTCAAGTAAACCACTTTTAAATGTCATTCAGAGAACACCACATGACACTATCAGCTGATAAAACACACTCAAGGTAACAATACAATTAAAGAAACGTATACAGAACTTTTACACTGTGAAAAATAAATTACCAAACATGAAAACTTTACGAAAATCAAAAAGCAACACCACGTGTGCTTAAAAAAAAATATATATATATATATATATATATATATATATATAAATGTGTAAATAAATGCCTTTGCCTTAAAAAATGCTTATATAAAAAATAGAAATTAAACAATATAATAATGCAGCTTGAATAGGCTGCTCAAGCTAAGACAATCATTAAGACCCAGAAATGTAAGGGCATCTAGTCTCTAATAACATAAATTATTTACTCAATGCTAAAGATGAAAAAAGAGGCATCACAAGGGCACAAACCGCAATATCAGGCAAGCAGAAAGTACAAAAAAGTTTAACTAAAATAAATGTTTAAGATAAAAGTATTTGATGAAACGATCAACAGTAAAGCAAACAACGAGTATGTTTAAAGCAAAACAAGTGTGTTTGAGGCAAACTTGATAATGTTTAGAGTAAAACAAGCACAAGAAAAGTACATTGGGCATGAAAAGGGCGAGAAAAAACAAATATAAGAAGCAAAGAAAAGGGCACATTAAGCAAAAAAAATAAATAAAATAAAGCAAGGCAACTGTATGCGTTTTAAGCAAAGTTCTGTGTTTGGGCATAACTATGACTTCATATTGTATCCAGGGCATAACTAAAGTTATTTGAAGTATCTCGGCATGTGTAAACGTGCTTACAGTGTGTGCTTATTGCTGTGCATGTATTTTGAAGAGTTCACTGTGTGCAAAGTGCAATTATTTCATACAATCCAGTAAAAGTATAGCAATTTCAAAAACACTTCTTGAGCTGGGTGTGTCTGTTCATGAAGTGTCACCATCACAGAGTGTTTCTTGTACTGTAAAGAGATGCCTAGCAAGCTATTGCCATTTTGGAGACATTTCAGTGTGCTGCATGCAGTTATTAAAGTGCAATTACTTCGAAAGTTATTGAGTTTTGGTCAACAGATGCTCAATTTATTCACACTGTGCAGTTGCTTGACATGTTCTTACACTGACAAGTGGTGTTTTCTTGTAAAACATGACATTACAAGAGTATTACAATGCTTGAGTATTACAATGCTCATGAATTACTCAGTTGCATTGTAAAGTTCTCAAATGTTTCTTAAAGTAATGACTTTAACAAGTGATGGTGCATGACTGTAGCATTTCTGCCTTTATAAATAAAATTCTGAAAGTATAGCAAGTGATGGTGTATTACTTTAGCATTTCTGCTTTTACTGATAAAATTCTAAAAGCATCAAAACCCACAATGAAATTTATTTTGCAAAGTCCAGTTATCCAAAAGTACTACTAGTTCATTCATTCATTCGCATAATTCCGATAAGCCCAACGAAAGTATAAATAAGTTCAGAGCACGAAGTTATTGGACAAGTATTGTTTATGCCAGAAATGTAGGCATATGTGCATGCGTGTGTATTCCTGCTTATTTGCAAAACTCTTTGCTGATGTGTTAATATGGCAGACATATTTTGAAAACTCCTACCACTTGTGTTTGATCAGAATATTGCAGAGAACTGGAGAATATTTGAGCAAGAGTATGATATTTTCATATAAGCAGCTTATGCAGATAGAGATGCACTTACCAGGACATTCATTTTGCTAAACTAGCAGGTTCTGAGGCCACAGAAAGACAGCGTTCATTTGTGTATGCACCAGCAGTGTATGAAGGAGAAGGGGGAGACTGCCATATTGTTGTACAAGCTGTATCAAAGGAAAACCCCAAGTGTTTGAAGCAGAACTTTAAATAAATGTGCAACCCGCAGACAAATATTATGTTAGAGAGGCATTTGTTTTACACAAGAGATTAGAAACCAGGGGAAACATTTGCAGCTTATTTAACTGGCTTGAGAAACAGAGTTAAGATGTGCCGGTTTGGTGATCTAAAAGGTAAGCTGATAAAGGACAGGCTTATATGTGATATTAATAGTGCTGCTGTGATAAAGATTTTACTTTGTGACAGTGATTTAACATTGAGCAAAGCCAAAGAGATTTGTCAAATCCATGAGGTGACAGAAAAACATACAAGTATGCTTGAGAGTGACAAGAGCATGGTTAGAGTTGGCGCCAGAGAAAATGTAGATAGCATGCAACATGTGACAAACAAGAACAAGCTTAAGCATGTGACAGCTACAAGATTTTCAAAGAAGCCACAAAGTTTTCTTGAAAGTTCCAGGAAAGGCGCAAGCTCCAGTGCCAGCTCAGTGCAACACATGAACCAGCAAAACCCAAGTCTAGCTTTATTATTAACTGTTGCAACTGTGATGTGAATCATGAGTCTAAAAGAGAAAAGTGCTTAGCATTTGGTCATCAATGCCACAAGTGTAACAAATGGAACCATTTCCAAAAGTTTTGTAAATCAAGTAAGCCTCACACAGTTGTAAAGAAAGGTCACATGAAAAAGCAAGTTGATCAAGTAGAGCTGAAACAGTCAGATTATTATGTAGATAGTGTATCAGTGCTTGGTGAAAAAGTTAATGCAGTAAACGTATTAACAAGGAGTGAAATGTTTTGTATTGTCTGGATCAATGGAAAATCCACAGAGCTCAAAGTAGACACTGGGTCAAAGTGTAATGTTATATCAGCAGACACGTTTGCAAGAGTGAGAACTAATGAACAACTCAATGTAACCAGGAGTGTGCGACTTGTTACTTATCAAGGTGAAGAAATTCAAACCGAAGGTTCAGTGATACTTTCATGTTATCTGTCCGATAACTGTTACAACTTGTTATTCTATGTAGTCGGAAGACCAGTGCAATCTTTATTGGGTCTCAAAGATAATTTAAGAATGAATCTGCTTTCTTTTGCTGAAAAGTTCATCATGCGAGTGCAGTTCCAAGTTCCAATTTTTCTGAAGCCATTTTCTCAGAGTATGCTGATGTTTTCCATGAAAAATTGGACAAACTTCCAGTTGTGTATTCCATGAAGTTAGATTCAGAGGTCACTCAAGTAGTCAGACCAGCAAGAAGAGCTCTCATACCTATGCAAGATAATGTTAAAGCTCAGATGGATAAAATGGTGCAGCAAGGTGTGATTTGTCCAGTCTCAGAACCAACTGAATGGGTGTTGTCCATGGTAGCCACTCACAAGAAAGGCTCAGATGAAATCAGAATATGCATTGACCCAAGAGATTGGAACAAAGCATTACAGAGATATTATCGTCTAATGCGCTCAGTTAAAGACATTACACCTCTAATGCCAAACGCCACTGTATTTTCAGTTTCGGATACAGAGAGTTCATTTTGGCAAGTGCCGCTTGATCGCAAATCCTCATTCCTAACTACTTTTGATACTACATTTGGCAGATACATTTTCCTAAGAATGCCATTTGGAATAAATTCTGCAAGTGAAGTTTTTGTGTGTGCAATGGAGCAAATTTTTTTGGGGTTATCCTTGTGCCATAATAGTAGATGATGCATTGACTGGAGGCAGTGGTGAAGCAGAGCATGACAGAAATCACAAGAAAGTTCTAGACAGAGCATGTGAGGTGAACTTAAAGGTCAACCTCTGAAGTACAAATTCAGACTTCCAGAAGTTATGCATGCAGGCCATTTGTTTACAAGTACATGCTTGAGGCCTGTCCCGACCAAGCAAGCAGCTATTTTAGAGATATCAGAGCCAGACAATGTACATGGTTTACAGCATTTTCTGAGCATAGTTAACTATTTAGGCAAATTTATACCAGACTTCAGTGAGTTGACAGCACCTTTAAGAGAGTTAACATGCAAAAATGTTGCATGGTCATGGTTGGAACATCATCAGAAGGTTTTTGAAGACCTGAAGCAGAAAATTGCCACCCTCACCTATGATAAGATACTATGATGTGAACAAAATAGTTATTCTTTCCTGTGGTGCTTCAAAATTTGGCCTAGGTGCAGTTATACTTCAAGAGGGCAGACCAGTAGCCTATGCATCTAGAACACTAACCCAAAGTGAGATGCAGTATGCTCAAATTGAGAAAGAGCTTCTGACTATAGTACTTGCATGTTCCAAGTTTCATGATTATATTTATGGTCAAGCTATTCAGATTGAAACTGATCATCAACTTCTAGTTACTATTCTAAAGAAGCCTATGCATTCTGCTCCAGTGAGATTACAAAGAATGATGCTCAAATTGCAAAAGTACAATTTCAAATTGGTCTACACTAAAAGCAAATTGCTCTATCTGGCTGATAACTTATCCGGATCGCCCAGAAATACAATAGAACAGCTTGTTGTGGAGACTTTTGACTTTGATGTGATGTCAGTACATAATTTTTTCACCACTAGAGTTGATGAGTTAAGAGATCACACTCAGATGGAGCCAATTTCACAGAAGCTGAATCAGTATATTAATGTCAGATGGCTGTGAAAGCAATCTAGTGTATCACCTGAGGTGCAAGCGTATTTTCCTTACATTGATGAATTGTTGATGGAAGATGGCATTATTTTCAAACGTTTTAAAATTGTTGCTCCTGCTTCCTTACAGCAAGAATATATTTAGATTTTTGCATCATGGTCACCCAGGATCTACATCTACTAAGAGAAGAGCAAGAGAATTCATATTTGGCCTTCATTATTGAAAGACATTGATAGCGTTCTTTCTTCTTGTTCATTATGCAATAGTACTAGACCGCATTTACAAAGAGAACCACATCAGCTAAGTCCAATTCCTGAACTACCTTGGTTTATGGTAGCAACTGATATCTTTGAGTGGAACAATCAACACTACTTAGTTTTGGTAGACTATTATTCAAATTGGTTTGAGATTGACCTACTACCAAACTTAACCTCAACTGCTGTTATTAGTAAGATGAAACATCATTTCTCAGTTCATGGTAGTCTACACACACTTTTTTCTGACAATGGTACTCAATTCACTAGACAGCTGTTTCAGAAATTTGCAAAAGAATGCGACTTTGTACATGTCACTAGTAGTCCTGAGTATCTTCAATCCAATGGTCTAGCAAAATTGTTTAAGAAGTGTAATCTCTAGAAATCTAGTTACAACAGATTGAAAAGATTACTCTGTCCATTGACAGAAGGAGAGACCGTACAACTGCAGATGTCAAAAGATTTTGATCGGTTTACCTTTATAACAACGAATCACAATCAGGCGACATCAAAAAGTTTGAAATACCATTTTTCAGATAGCAGATTATCGACTTAAGTAAGTGCGAATTTGTTAAGGATGAATGAACTAATACATTTGCACATTAAACAGTCACGCAAATGCAATATGACCTTAAGCTGTGTCGCATACGTAATACTGTAATTTCTGCATTCTGTAAAACCTTTACTGGCCGAAGCAAAGTTTGCACCTGATCTGCATGGTTGAAGTTGCATTCTGCTGCTGTGGATATATAATGTCATTAGATGATATAAGGACTATGGAGGTAAAACAATCTGCAGTGTATGTTAATAAGTGATTGAAAAGAGTCGGAGTAAAGCAGGAGTATTGTGAAAAGTAATGTAAGCTTTCATTGTTATCGTGAGCAATATAACTGCCTGATTAATGTAGTGTTATTGAATTGTTATTCCTGATAGATATATAGTGATAAGCTAACTGTTCCCTCAGCATAAGAAGTGGTATAGGCTGTATAAAATGTTTACGTAGTATAGTTAGTTGTATAAAATGTGGAAATGTTGTTTTGCCATATTATGTTGTGTAAAGTGTTGCATACGTTCAGTTAATAAGGTGCAAGACATGGTGTAGTGAATATGTACTGCATGTGTTAACAGGCAGGGGAAGGAACTTCGCAAGACTATGCACCCAGAAATGTGAATTCAGTATACAGCAGAAGTAGGACACAGAAGGGACGGGGAATTATTGCTAGTTGATGGGTATCAGTATAACCAGGAAAAGAGTGTCCAGGTCAAGCAGTACTGGTGTTGTACAAGGAAGAACAAACAAACGTGCAAGGGTAGATGTGTCACTGAAAGTGAAGTACATGGCTATAGAGCACTCCACATTACCATGCTCCAGATGTAGTGCAAGGGGAGGTCATGAGGGTAAACAAACGGTTGAAACATCGTGTTGAGCAATCTGTGGAGGACCCATGCAAAATAGTTGCAGAAGTCCTAGCTGGTACATCAAGTGCAGTTATGAATGAGTTACCAAATACTAGTGCCCTAAAGCAGACCATTGGTAGACAGAGGTACAGAAAGAAATTGGATAAGTGCAATGGCTTTCATAATCTCAGGGAAATGAGTGCCGACATGCTACCCTTAAAGAATGGTCCGTTCATTATCAAACATAGTGCTGATAACGAAGGTGATACCAATGTTGTTTTTATAACCACGAGGGATAATCTGAATATGCTTTGTGAATCTGAATACCTAATGGCAGATGGGACTTTCCCTATTAGTACTACTGAATGTAGACAAGTTTCCACATTACATTGTGCACTGGCTGGTGGAGTTAACATAAAGGTGGTACCTGTTGTTTATGGGATAATGCCCAGCAAAAGTGAAAGGTGCTACGATGCTTTTTGGAGCATAGTGTTGAATTTGTGTACTGAAAATGAATTTAGACTACTTCCCAATATGGTGTTGACAGAATTCGAAAGGGCTGCAGTGAATTCTATTCAGAGGCATCTCCCCAATATATTAACCAAAGGTTGCTGGTTCCACTTTTGCCAAAATGTTTGGAGAAATATACAACGCTTACATTTGGCAAGACACTTTGGAGGCAGTATATCTTTTGCAATGCTGCGCAAGGAGATACCTGCATTAATGCTTGTTGACTCAGGTGACATATGTACTACTTTCCATGAAATAGAAGCTGGCATGCCAGAGGAGGGTAAGCCTTTGTGTACCTTCTTTAAGGAAACGCATACTATGGCAGGCCACGGTGATATGGTATGAGGGGAAATACAAGTGAATTAGTGCCTCCTTTATTTGATAGTACTTTTTGGAATCAGTATGATACATGCGGTATGGGCTACCCTCATAGCCAGAATGGTGTTGAGGGTTGGCACAGGCGGTTACGTAGTTTGTTAGATAAGAAAACCTTTTATATGCTTGACATCTTACTGGCTGTGCAACTTCAGCAGAATCATGTAGATGATTTCAGACATAGACTACTGTGGTGTTTGCCTTCATCACCAAAACGTAGGAGACTCTTGAACAAGGAAGCAGCCTTTACATGTTTACTGGAGAAATGTTCTGAATTCACTGCTATAGGATTTGTGAAATTAATGGCAAAATACTGCTCCTTCGACTGAATTTAGTTATCATTGCACTTATTTGTGGAGCACATTACTTTCCAGGGAATACATTACACTGAACACTATTCAGGAAGCTGTACATTGCTTACAGTGAATAAGGGACTTTATTGTGGCACGTTCATAAAAAGAATCACTTCTGATGTTTGCTGGTATATGTATTGCTTGACGCTGATCAGAGTGATATGCCGGTGGTGTTTGCATTTTGAAAAAAGGGTGAAAAAAAATCAATCATTTAATTTTCGATATTTTTTAAATTCACAGTTTTAGTTTGCTTATATGAGTCGCCGTTATGAATAATCGCACTTCCGCAATTCGCGGTTATCAAGTAAACCATTTTGATCAAATAGTACAGATTACAGGCATCTGTTCCAAGCTGGGATCCTACTTGGTAGATACCGAGGGTGTGGAGTATAGGAGATTACAGACATCTTCCGGACCAGAATAATCATCATTGCAGTCACATCATATCTGTGATGCAACTCTAAATCTAAGAATGAGTTTGACACTGTTTCCAGACCAATATGTGTTCAAAAGTCTGATTCTGTTCCAGAAAGTGATTTGAACATTCCACAGCTCAACTATTTTGCAGAAACTGTCCCAGTTGCTAAATCTAATTCACAGTTTTATGTCACGTGATATAGAAGAGTTTCTAAGCCTAGTGTGAAATACACAGTAACGTGGACTTGATTGTATATACATGCGTATTTAATACTGTATAATGCATGTCTATAGATTACCTGTGATTTCTGCATACCAAATAATCTCATGACAAATTGCATCATCTATTTCTCAAAGAGGAAGGGTGTACATCAGAGTGTAAAGTGTGTGCTCTATTTCTTTAAGAAGCATGTAAGGCTGTGCATGCACGTATAAATTCCAGACACGTGCAATCCGTAGTGCCATTTTATAGAAGCAGACAGAGACTGAGCATGCATGATCGCAGTTAGTTTATACATAAGTTACTTAAGTTATAGTCAGAAAGCCTCTATAGTGATGTGCTTGTATAAAATAAAGCTGCTTGAACAGAACCCACAAATACTCGTTTATTCATGTCCTAACATGAAGGCAACAATGCTCAACTAATTTTAAATCCTACTAAAACCAAACTTATAATTTTCTACCTTACCAGGGCCCCCATTCCCCCTCCTAGTCTTAGTATTACTGCTTCTGATAATACGATAATTACACCAGACAAACAATCTAAACTTCTGGGAGTAGTAACTGATATCAATAAGAGATCTGATCAACATATAGCACAAACTGTCAAAAAGGTACACACAAAACTCCGATTCCTCTGTAGAAACAAATACTGTTTGAACTCATCTCCTCTCTACCTTCCTCTATAGCTCTCCCATACTCACTAACCTAAGGAAAACAGATCTGGAAAAGCTTGAATCATGTTATAACAAAATAGCAAAATTCGTAACTGATTTAAAATATAGAACTCACCACTGTCTTTCACTAAAAGACTTCTCTTGGCGAGACTTCCCCACACACTTGCTGATAACCAACTGACTATAGCTCATAAAATAGTTCACCGCCCTCACACAACACTGGCCATTCATGACATAACACCACCATATACCAATAACCGCTCACTCTGTTCCACCAATAAAACCCTACTTACAATTACTAAAACCACAAATACCGTAGTTGACTCACTATACTCCAGTCACAAAGCAAAGATGTGGAATGCACTTCCCATCTCTATCAGATCAGTAGAAAACACCTCCAACCTTAAAAAGTTACCCAAATTTCATTTTTCAAACACCTGGCTCTGCACATGCAATGGGCCAGGATAATACTATCCCCCACCCTCCTCTTCCTGGCACAAGTATCTATTTCATCTTTAATATTTTCCCAAAAGAACAGCAACTACCTTTGTAAATACTGCTCAAACTAAATAATGTTCATCACTGTTAAATGCTGTAACCCTATCTACTGTAATGTATGTAGACTCTATTTATTGTCTGTGGGACCTTTTCTTATGTGAACTCTACTTACAGTAATATATATACAGTCATTTTACTCATTACTGTAGGTATGAACTTTTTTTGGTGGAACTATGTTTCTATATTGTATGTATAGTCATTTTTGTTGCATGTGGAGCTATTCTCCCTGGGCTTCCACTGAAAACGAGTATCTGCCCAGTTGGACTTTCCCGATAATCAAATGCAAATAAGTAAATAAATAAATAAACTCCAGGTCTGCTGTACCATGGGATAAGAAGAATTTTCTGAGATACCGAAGGCTTAATCTGAGTATATGAATCACAGCCATACCTTTCAAGTGTACCTCATTATAAGGAAAGTTCCTCATTTTGAGTAATAAAAAGTCCATATTCCCTCATTGTTCCGCATTGAAAGAGCCTGTCACACATTCATTCCTAAGAGCTTTTTTCACTAATATCCATGATAAATAATACTGAATTGCATTAATTCATCAAAATAATAAGTTATAAATATATAGTAACACATTTTAACCATTTTTTAAGTTATTAGTAAGCTGTCAGCATGTGCTCTCCATTTTGTCCATTTGTTCACCATTATGAGAGGAGGTGTTTCACATTTTGGACTGGGAAAGTTGAGAACTATGTCACAGAGATTGCATTTTTGTGATCACACATTACAGTGGTCATCATTATTGATTCCCATGTCTTCCCAGTAGGCTGCACCTTACAGCTGAAAGCTCTCAGTCTCTTGATAGTGACAAAGTATGGTGCATTTTTTTTTTACAGATGCTATAATAAATACTGCTTTCAGTGGAAAGCAAATACTCTGACTTTTTTTCAGGATGAGGGCTGTATATCCTGGGGTATACTGATAGGGAGTTGCACCTTTTGCTGACTGCATGTTGAACCACAACTCCTTGATAGAAAGGTACTGATCTGGGCTTCATCAACCCTGGGGCAACTAGTACTAACGGACTTGTCCTCTTGCAACTCTTTTCCTAGGCTCATGAACCCAGGAAATTACTATTAACATACTTGTCCCCCACCTGACAGGTCCACATTAGCTCTTGTTACAAAACCTTTACAGCTTGAGTTTCAATAATCTTGTCTCTTAATTATTGGTTTGATGAAACTGTAACAAGACAAACCAACATATATACCATTCTTATTGCTCACAGCCTTCAGTGGATATAGTGAATAGTTTTCCCTTCTTATCTCTCGCTCATCTACAAGTTGCAGATCCACAACCTTTGGAAGATTATTCTGGAGGAATGCCTCTAGATCATTACCTTGATTTTGATCCTGCAGGTAGACCAGACTCAGATTACAATGCTTATGTCATTTTTTCCATTCTTCTAGCTGTAGCTGGAGAGTTGAGTCATGTTTGGTGCTTCCTGGCTCAGACTGAACTACGCTCCTGCAGCTGAACCCTTTGCTTAGTTTACACTGTTTCCAGTCCACATAAAGAATGCCATAGCTTCTAACAGTTTCTAAATGCCATGTTCAAACTTGTAACTGTAGTTGAGTCTTTCAAAAGCTAAGTAACCAGGTGGGTTAAGGTTTCCATTTTATTAATGAGAAAGTCTGGCTGAATGACATTTGGTTTTCTTTCCACAGCAGTGCCAATATGCAACAGCACTAGCTCTGCAAAAAATGTTTCCGAATCTATATACTGCTCCCATTACAATTTCATTGACTGCCCATGCACTTGAATGTCATTACTGCAGAGCTTCCATTGTTACATATATTTTAATTATGGACCAGCACTACAGCTCCGCAAAAGCACTACTTACTACTTTGGCATCATTGCTTGCTCCCCAACACACACACACACAAATTATATATATATAATGTATATGTATATATATAAATATATATATATATATATATATATATATATATATATATATATATATATATATATATACATACACACACACACACACACACACACACACACACACACACACACACACACACACACACACACACAAACATATACACACACAAAGTTGCTTGTTCACCTTCTCCATGACTGTGCAACCTCAGAGTTAAAGAAACAAGTCATTTGGGAAAATGTGTGTGTTTTTGTTTTCCTTTTAAAGTTTAACTTGTTAGTTGGTTTTGATTAGCTAGGTTGGGTCTTAAACTGGATTTCATGTAGATAATATGGGTTTATGTTTAGCATGGCAGAAAAGAAAAGCAACTTACAGTTACCAAATAATAAAATTAATAGTGCAGAATAAAAAATAAATTGGAGTATCTGTAGGATTACCAGCACTTTAACAAGACAATGACTTCAGTTAGCACCTTTGTCTCACTTCACTCTCAGAGACATCTTCAGACTAAAATTCATTGCTCATTGCATACATTAAATACCCATTCTTGGGATACATCAACCAACAACATCCAATCTAAGTTAAGAAGAATAGTCACATGATAAAATAGGCTAAATTAAAGAAAACACCTAGTCACATGATAAACTAGGCTAAATTAAAGAGAAATAAAACTTCTACAAAAGTTTTAAAGAAGTCAGTGTTTTAACCCTTTTCTCTCAGAGACTTCTTCAGACTAAAATTCATTGCTCATTGCATACATTAAATACCCATTCTTGGGATACATCAACCAACAACATCCAATCTAAGTTAAGAAGAATAGTCACATGATAAAATAGGCTAAATTAAAGAAAACGCCTAGTCACATGATAAACTAGGCTAAATTAAAGAGAAATAAAACTTCTACAAAAGTTTTAAAGAAGTCAGTGTTTTAACCCTTTTCTTTTTAAGTACATAACAAATTCCTCTCTATTATGAGACCAGGGAAATAAAAACATGCATTTAATTTAACTTGCCAACAGTACTCTAACCATCCCAGTTCTTCCTCTATGTTAATAATATTCTTGGTGTTACTCGATGCTTCTAATACTAAACATTTAAAGTTAACTTTGCATTTACTTTCTTTATAGTGTTTACACATGGCATTCTTTTCATCTCCATTGGCAATAGCATACTTATGCTCATAAATTCTTCTGTTGAGCTCCCTGGTAGTTCTTCCCACATAAAAAGCATGACAATCCATGCACATTAATAAATAAACTATATTTTTACTCTTACATGAAAAGCTTCCTGGTATTCTGACTACAAAGTTTCACACTTCTATTTCACTAGAGTCAGTATACAAATAATTGCACATGTTACAGTTGAAACACTTATTCATTCCTTTTTTACCTTCAACTTGTATTTTTCTATTCAATTTACTTTGAAAGAAATCTTTATAATTTGTAGCTTTCTTTTGACTCTAGTCCACAGGTATTTATTTATTTATTTTACATTTGTTTACTGAGATGGTCCGACTGGGACAATGCCCATTTTCAGCGGAGGCCCGGGGAGAAAAGCTCCAGTCTAAGCTTGCATTCAAATTATCACAAGTAACAGAAATTATAAACAAAATTGACAAGAAAATGAGTGTTAACACATTTACAGGATAAAAACTGTAAAAACAAAAAAAAAAAGGGAAAAAAAAGGAGGTCATTGTCCCACTGTACTCATCCCTCATTAGACCCATTATAGAGTACAGAGCCCCGTTTGGTATGTACCTAACAAGACATCTGCAACAGCTGGAAAGGCTGCAGAAATACCTCACTAAAAGAATCACAGGCCTAAAGCAGATAACCTATGCTGACCATCTAAAAAAACTCCAGCTATACTCTGTGGCTTATTGTCTACTCAGAGGCAATCTCTGCCTAACATACAAGGCCATGTCAAACCCTGAGCTGTTGGACATGCTCCACTTAAAGAAATCCCAATCCCTCAGAGCCACACGCTCCAAGGATCTAAACCTTGTCATCACAATGAACAAAACATGCTGAAGGGATCGTTTCCTGACCCAGAGACTCCCCATACTCTGGAACAGACCGCCCATACATGTCAAGCAGACCGCCTCCTTGGCCCTCTTCAAAAGGACCCTTGACGATTGGATGGGAGATCAGAAATTCACCCCAGGGATCACATCAGGGGTGACAGGGGTCCAGGGAAGTAAATATTGTGGGAAGAAATATCCAGGGAATTGTTATGGCTAGGTTTGTATAGACCTTAGGGTCGATAGCCTAGTACAAACCTATGAACCTATATACATAGTATCAAATAGAACAAGATTTTAAACACTTGAATATAGACAAATATATGGTTGAATTTATATATGTGGTGGAACAAAACATTAGTTAGGAAAATAAGTTTGGAGAATCACTTAGGCAAAGTAGTGCACAGTTAGCAATACTTCTGTGGTGAGTCTTGCGGCTCGAAATGTAACTTCTTATAGAGAAGAAGTGTTGTTAGAAGGGATATGTTAACAGTGTTAGTACGAACAGCCAAATTGTATAAGCAATGCTAAGTTAATAATTAACCTGGAATGTTACATGTGCAAAGCCAAGTGTCATTTGAGCGATATTTTGAAATGATTAAGATTGCTTATGGATCTAATATTATGTGGAAGGATATTCCAATTTTTAGCAACAAAGTTAGAGTAAAGAGAGTTGCCTACTGTATTGGATACTTTGGTCATTTGGAGTAAGTCTTTGTTAGATGATTGAAGAGTAAGAATGTTAGACTTATTTCTTGTAATTGTATTTATTAGCAAGCATTCATACATTGTGTCAAAAATGGAAGTAAATGAAAACATATTACCTGTATATCTTTCTTCAGACTGAGCCTGGTCTTACCTTCTGAAACAGTAAGTGAAGCAATACACAAAACAAAATGGTTACTGTAAACTGAAAAAAACAAAATGGTTACTGTAAACTGAAAATCCCATTGAGCACTCAGCAACAGCAACCGACTAGTAAGGGAGTGTGACCCAAACAAGAGGTGTGAAGCTGTGTATAGTAATATCACTGGACTAGTCACTAGTGCAATGCATGACAGGAAATGCTGTCCACTCCACTAATGTAGCTTGTAACTACTATGGTGGAAAGATTATCTGTACGAAAATGCATTGCACTTTGCAGTACTGTCTCTATTGCAAATCTCTGAGTCATGTGAGACATAATGACCATGTCATACCTTATGATGGGGCCCCTTAAGTAGGAGAGGCCTTATTCGGACACTTTAGTCCAACTAGACGGCTATATCATTACAGAAAAACTACAATGTGGGAAAAAACTACATGTTCTGCAAAGCAAAAGTTCTTATTTAGTCAGCTAAACTATAGCAAAAAATTAGGTTTTATACCATTTGGTGGTGCTGCGGTAGCGTTGTCGCCTCACAGTAAGACGCTGTCTGGTTTGATTCTCAGCTAGAGCGTCTTCTGCGTGGAGACATTCGTGAATGGGCATACCTTCGTTGAAGGTTGTGCATCAGGGCTGGTAACTCGGCACGTAAAAATCAACTACCAATCATTAGCGGACCGGAGTTCCACTGTGGCGACTCCTAACTGGAAAAAGCCCAAAGACACAACAACCATCATTCTTAAATTCTATACTAGAGGCAGCTTTATGAAATAACAGTCCAGATAACTTACCTACAGATTTACTCTGAACAGATCTATCTCAAGGGGACAGAAATGGAAAAGTATGTTAGTAGAACAATATGCAAGTATAATAGGGGAATGTGTCTTTCTAAAATAAGAGGACTTAACAGTGGCAAAGGCAGAGGAAGAAACTGAAAAAGGATCTTCTCTTACAAAGGGTGAAGTAATTATGTTCTGTTAATACCTGAAACAGAGGGCAAGAGACTGCGCCAAATGCCTCTAAGCCTAAGAGATAGAATATTTTAGGCAGTTCTTTGGTCATCCCATTTTTTTTTACAAAAGAAAGCCAAGGATCATTTAGATGGTATAGAAACCAAATCTTTGTATGCAAACAATATATTGCCATCTCTGACATGAATAATATGTTGCTAGAAAGCATGCTGTACAACTGTAATTGCAACAAACAAATGTTTGAAAAATACCAGTGTTGTAAGCAGTTTAGATGTTAAAGTTGCCTGCAGTTATTTGAGAAGATAGTAGAATATGTTGCCATGGGCTGCTCCACAGCCCTGCTATCCTCTACTTATGACTGAGGTATTTTCTACCTATCCTACTTATGGGTGAGGAACACTTTACATATCCTCAGCTTTAGTCAAAAGTCTTATTTTAGTGAAAGACAAAATATTCTCAGTGTTTTGCTTTTTCAAGTTCATTATATCATTATTATGAACAACTGTTTAACAGTTTCATATATAAATATTTCTGATGTAATGTAGCTGTTCAACACAGAAGAATAATTTTAATATAGCCTCTGGTTACGATAATGAGGAATTGATCTTGTCAACATAGATTAGGCAGTCAGAACTGAAAATGTAAAATGTATTTCCTGAAAACAGTAAGTCTAGAGTATTCTTAAGGGAAAAAGAAGAAAAATCTAACAAACAACTACAGTCTGCCCTGACAGGAATAAGTAGCAACTCACAAAACCCACCATGATTAAGAATGGCAGGGTACCCCCCCCCCCATCATCTTCAATTGCCATTGGCCCTGCAATATCCCTCAAGTAACCAGACTATGAAGAAACAGTGATTGCCTCATATGAAACACATTTTATACCGCACCTCTAGAAGTATAACCCAGGGATCACACTTCTGAGGAAAATACTGTTCCTGAGATAGCTTGCCCATTCAGAACGGAGAGAGAGGACTTCTGTTTGAGATTTGACATTCCTAAACATATGGAGAATGTTACAGTTGTAAGACAGATTACCATTAAAAATCCAACAATAGATACAAGGGCTGAAGCTGACTGACATGATAAAAAGCTGTGTGTGTGATATCAGCATTCCACCCATTCAGGGTGTGCCTCATACAAAATACCTTTCTCATCTGAGATACTAGGGATATTTTCCCTATATATAAAAGAAATGTTTTCCTCTGGGGCAATATTTTATAGCCACAAGCTCGTGCGCACACACAAACACACACACACATACACACACACACACACACACACACACACACATATACACACACACACACACACACGCTCTATTTTAAAATCAGTTTTTATTTTAATTCTGACTGCCATGGTATGCACTGTATTTTCCTATGAGCGTGTCATATCTGTATTTTATTTTCAAAATGTCAGTATTTTTCATATAAGGGGGTGGAGCCAACAATAATTTGGAGGCTTATAAATATAAATGCCAGTTAGCAGGGCATAAAGCTATGAACCTACCTATGAACCTATGAACCTAAGTGCTATAAGATAAAGAACTATGAAGTGAGTCACCAAATTTTCAAACAATGAAAACAAAGTAGGCTTGAAAATGTGATGCTATGGTCATGACTATACAATACATAATGACACTTACTTGTACTTCTCTTTGAATTGCATTTTTATTAACTGCCTAGCAATACAGATTATGAACAGTACTGTCTCTAGCATAGGCAGATGTGTACTTTAATGACATAACATTAATTAATACATTTGCAAATAAGAATTACAGTGTGATGCATTCATTGTCTAATGACATGTCCTCACTTAATAATAACTGCATGTTACCCATAAGCAGTGAAAGATGAAAACCATTAGAGAGTCAGTGTGTCATTTTGAATTGTTATTAACAAATGTGTTGATGTCTCCTCAGGCCTTTTTAATATCTTTCATCATGAACTGTTGTATTGTGTTATAACATAAAGGTGTTACATGTGTAATATTCCTAATCATCTATGTAATCTGTCCTCCAGCCAATCTCATCTAATGACTTTAGAAAATACACATTTAAGGAAATGTGATTTAAGACTAGCAGCCCATAAGAACTGATGCTATGGTGACTGCAAGAAAAAAAATCCATTCCAGTACTTAGCCTCTATTCCCTTTATATCAAAAAAAAATTGAATTGCTTCTTAACATTATATGCTGCATTCCAGATCGTAAGCGACTACTTTGTTCATTTTCAAGTCAAAGACTGGAAAAAACACTCCATCATTTTAACTAATGCATGCTTTCTATCAGTGTATAGGCTATTTATGCCATAATTTTCTATACCATACTTTTATTGCATATACATTGGCAACTAATAAATCAACTAAACACTACTAAATCACATCCTTTCTAATAATATGTTCTTACATTTGTGCTTATGCCCAGTCTGGGAGCACAGTTAATTAGCCAGTACTACATGACAAAATGTTTTCTAAGACTGAAGTTGCTAGTAGGGACATTGCTACCAACTGAATTTTGAGCAGACAACGCAGTGGTTCGCTACACATGCTTTGTTGTGTTGAGATTAGCAGTCTACTTCAAATAACATTTGTTGCTTTGTATAACCAGTCAAGCTCAGCCTGATTCCAAAAGTACTACCTTTTTATAAACCGCTACAGTTAACATAAATCCTGTAGTTCTGTATATTAATAAGTCACAATAAGGTGTTACTGCTCAGTGCTAGAAGAAGCCTACACAAGAAACTCAACATTCTACAAGCTCTCATCACTTTGGAGAATACAGACATCTGTGCTGTTACTGTGACATGGTTTAAATCCAGAGAAAGTCCTCTGGCAGTGCAAGGCATCAGTGCCTCCCAAACATTTCGACCATCAGGTGCAGAGAGGGAGATAAATGAGGTGTCTCAGTCTGTATTAGCAACAAGCATAACTCTACATAGGTTAACCAGGACAATCCCCTGGAATTTATCCATGAGAAAATCAGCATAAACAAAATCCCATACCATATTCTAACCAGCTATAGGTCACTTTCTATGTTCCCAGAATCCCATAGTGCATGCCAGTACTTACTAGTAGCACTCACCATTAAACCAAATACACTATTCATGGGTAGTCTGGGAAAAATACACCGTCTCATAAGTGCAGCCGCAATCATTCACAGACTTTATTAATACACCTACCAGATGCTCAAACATACTGGACCTGGTACTCTACAATATAGCAGAGAACTGCACATTCCACACCCCCGACCCCAATGCTAAGTCCTCACTTGTGAGGTCAGACCACAAAGCTGTCTCCTCTGAAATAAAAATCAACTCAGTAGCCCCAGTAAACCCTGTAACAGTTATGAACTATTCCAAAGCAAACTACATCCTATTAAGTGATAGTTTGACAAACTTCAATGTCTAACCTCGAGTTCACAGCAACATATGCAGATTTGTTCACAGACAACCTGCACAAACATATAAATGAATAATGCTATATAAAGCCAATTGTACCAATGCAACTAACCTCAAACCAAACTCTAAAAACCAAGCACACTAGTGGAATCCTAATCTTAATTATGTATAAAACAAAAGATAAAAAGTAATGAATAAAATCAGCATGAGCAACTCCCATAATGATAGGAGCACCCTAATCAAGCAGGAAACTAAGAGGACTAATTACGTACAACAAGGCCAATTATGAGGTTACGATATCCTCACATGCAGAACATATTAATGTGCTGAACTGGTGGTCAGTGGTGCTGGCCCCTCATCTAAACCGGAAATATTCAGGAACTATTCTGAGGCTAACCTCCTGCTATTGAGAACCTGGCAAAATTTCAAGCCCTTATAAATCCTGAGAAAGCGTCTGCCTATGCTGAACTGTTTACAGAAACCATGTACAACATATTAATAGCTGTATAGAGGCAGCTGTACCCACCAGGAGGTAGTACAGAACTAACTAAAAAAACAAGCTACCTGGGTGGAATCACAAAATCAGTCGTATGTATAACAGGATGAAGAAAATCATGGCAAAAATTAGGAGGTGCAGCACCCAGCAGGACAAAAGCACTCTCATTAAACTAAACAAGCAACTCAGAGGACAAATAAATTCTACCAAAACCAAATTCGAGGCAAGTTTGGCCACCCAGGCCAACAACAACAACAACAAAGCATTCTTTAGCTATGTCTGCAACCTCAAAGGCAATACACAATTGCCTCATTGTAAATGGACCCACCTATACTGAGTCAGAATATGTAGCAAACATCCTGGCTAATAAATTCAGCTCCAACTTTACTCATCTCCCTCAATCTTCCTTCAGAAATATCTTCAAATATAACTCCCCCTACTATCCCTAGGGAACAGGTCCTTAATGCTCAATATAAGACCAAGAACGCCGCATCAATGGGGCCCAGACAATATTCCAGGATGCCTTCTAAAAAGCACAAAACAATACTTATCAGGGCCTCTGGAACTACTATTTAACTGTAGCCTCCAAACAGGCTTCATGCCTCATGAATGGAGAAAGGCAACAGTCATCCCTCTGCACATGGGTGGGCCATCTACAGACCCTGGAAACAACAGACACATAAGTCTCACTAGTCTTATATGTAAAGCCATGGAAAGAATTATCATGGAGATGATCAGTAGAGGTATAGTAAACCTCCAGACACTGGACCCAACCCAGTTTGGGTTCGTAAAGGGCAGATCGTGCCTACTCAACCCAGTGGACTTCTTTGGGAAAGCCATCAAAGCAATGAATGAGGTCAGAATCATTCACACTGCCTATCTTGACCTGGCCAAGGCATTTGACACAATACCCCATTTGGGCATTGTTGACAAACTCATGAGGTTAGGTACAAACCCATATGTCACCCGATGGATAGCCAACTGGCTCACAAACAGGACCCAGGAAGTTAGAATTGGGGAGTCCACCTCTACAAAGAGGCGATCACAGGTGGAGACCCTCAGAGATCAGTCCTTGGAATGCTCCTTTTTTGCATTTACTTCTCAGATGTCAAGGCCAATGTCAGTGGTGTCTGGCTGACTAAATTTGCAGATGACTGAAAATTACGAGCTGTCATTGAATCTCACACTGACACAAATATTCTCCAAGAGGGGCTGACACAGACAAACAACTGGTGTCAGAGTCATGAACTAAAACTAAATGCCAAGAAATGCATAAAAGTATCCTTTGGAAAGTCATCCATCCCTGGTAACTATCATATTGACAACACACCCCTTAGAGTTGACCCAGTAATCAGGGACTTATGAACACACATAAATAGTAATATAGCCTTTGATCATCACGTGTCTACAGTGGTGAGGAAATCATTCGCTGTTGTGCAACTTATAAATAAAGGTATGGTATTTAAGTCCAAGGAAGTCATTGTTCCACTGTATTCAGCATTCATCAGACCTATCATTGAGTACAATGCCCCATTTGGTATGTACTTAACCAGGCATATCCAACAACAGGAATGTCCACAGAGGTTCCTCACTAAAAGAATACAAGGCATATGTAATATGTTCTATGCAGACCACCTCAAGGCCCTATTCCTGTATTGTCTCCTACAGGCTTTTGAGGAGAGATCTATGCCAGGCATACAGGGCATTGTCAGACCCCACTCAGATGGACCTCCTGCATATCCACAAAACAAACAGTACCAGAATTACACATTCTAAAGACTTAAACCTTGCCTGTGATATAAATAAGACAAACTGGAGAGATAGGTATGTATCACAGAGACTACCCAGTCTATGGAACAGGCTCCCCCATCCACATGAAGCAGAGTTCCTCCATAATCCAATTTAAGTGCAACTTGGACAACTGGATGAGAAACAGGAAATTCACCACTGGTTTGGCACCTATGACTCTAATGGACAGAGGTAACCTGTAAATGGCTTATTTCCCAGGCCCATGCTTACACTTATCAAGGGTATCAGAAGTCGTCAGAGATTTGGGATGCATGGCTAGGCTTAAAAAGGCCCTTGTGGTCATTAGTCTAGCAAACACCTTTGAAGCTATGAACCTATAAATAGCTTGAAAAACTCATGAGGTCAGGTACAAACTTGAGTGGATCACTTGAGTCTCTTTTCAACTATAGCCTCAAAACAGGATTTGCATCATGATATTGGAAAAATGCAACATTTATCCCATTTCACAACGGTGGACATGTTTATTTCACTGGGTAGCTTTTTTTCTCCACGTTATGAATGCATATTTTTCTCAAAAGGACAAAGACAGATTTTTATTCATTTATTTCAGTTTGCTAAACGGGTAGGTGCACTGTTCTCAGGACCATTTTCAGTCCTGGTTTTGGTCATAAGGTAATGTCAAAAAAATAGAAGGTATTTATGCTCATGAAAAGGTGAAATAAAGTAGTAATATAAAAAGCCTGTACATTGTAAACAATAAATAATACACCATTTAGATTTAGATAAATGATAAACAGTACTATACATAAAGTCGAGAGTATACCTGAGCAGTGAAAGAATATTACAACAGGTGTAGATGGGACACAGTGAGAGTTTAATTTAAAGAATATTACAACAGGTGTAGATGGGATATAGTGAGAGTTTAATTTAAAGAATATTACAACAGGTGTAGATGGGACACAGTGCGAGTTTAATTTAAAGAATATTACAACAGGTGTAGATGGGACACAGTGCGAGTTTAATTTAAAGAATATTACAACAGGTGTAGATGGGACACATTGCGAGTTTAATTTAAAGAATATTACAACAGGTGTAGATGGGACACAGTGCGAGTTTAATTTAAAGAATATTACAACAGGTGTAGATGGATACAGTGAAAGTTTAATTTAAAGAATATTACAACAGGTATAGATGGGACACAGTGCGAGTTTAATTTAAAGAATATTACAACAGGTGTAGATGGATACAGTGAAAGTTTAATTTAAAGAATATTACAACAGGTGTAGATGGGACACAGTGAGAGTTTAATTTAAAGAATATTACAACAGGTGTAGATGGGACACAGTGAGAGTTTAATTTAAAGAATATTACAACAGGTGTAGATGGATACAGTGAGAGTTTAATTTAAAGAATATTACAACAGGTGTAGATGGGACACAGTGAGAGTTTAATTTAAAGAATATTACAACAGGTGTAGATGGGACACAGTGAGAGTTTAATTTAAAGAATATTACAACAGGTGTAGATGGGACACAGTGAGAGTTTAATTTAAAGAATATTACAACAGGTGTAGATGGGACACAGTGAGAGTTTAATTTAAAGAATATTACAACAGGTGTAGATGGGACACAGTGAGAGTTTAATTTAAAGAATATTACAACAGGTGTAGATGGGACACAGTGCGAGTTTAATTTAAAGAATATTACAACAGGTGTAGATGGGACACAGTGAGAGTTTAATTTAAAGAATATTACAACAGGTGTAGATGGGACACAGTGAGAGTTTAATTTAAAGAATATTACAACAGGTGTAGATGGGACACAGTGAGAGTTTAATTTAAAGAATATTACAACAGGTGTAGATGGGACACAGTGAGAGTTTAATTTAAAGAATATTACAACAGGTGTAGATGGGACACAGTGAGAGTTTAATTTAAAGAATATTACAACAGGTGTAGATGGGACACAGTGAGAGTTTAATTTAAAGAATATTACAACAGGTGTAGATGGGACAGAGTGAGAGTTTAATTTAAAGAATATTACAACAGGTGTAGATGGGACAGTGAGAGTTTAATTTAAAGAATATTACAACAGGTGTAGATGGGACACAGTGAGAGTTTAATTTAAAGAATATTACAACAGGTGTAGATGGGACACAGTGAGAGTTTAATTTAAAGAATATTACAACAGGTGTAGATGGGACACAGTGAGAGTTTAATTTAAAGAATATTACAACAGGTGTAGATGGGACACAGTGCGAGTTTAATTTAAAGAATATTACAACAGGTGTAGATGGGACACAGTGAGAGTTTAATTTAAAGAATATTACAACAGGTGTAGATGGGACACAGTGAGAGTTTAATTTAAAGAATATTACAACAGGTGTAGATGGGACACAGTGAGAGTTTAATTTAAAGAATATTACAACAGGTGTAGATGGGACACAGTGAGAGTTTAATTTAAAGAATATTACAACAGGTGTAGATGGGACACAGTGAGAGTTTAATTTAAAGAATATTACAACAGGTGTAGATGGGACAGAGTGAGAGTTTAATTTAAAGAATATTACAACAGGTGTAGATGGGACACAGTGAGAGTTTAATTTAAAGAATATTACAACAGGTGTAGATGGGACACAGTGAGAGTTTAATTTAAAGAATATTACAACAGGTGTAGATGGGACACAGTGAGAGTTTAATTTAAAGAATATTACAACAGGTGTAGATGGGACACAGTGAGAGTTTAATTTAAAGAATATTACAACAGGTGTAGATGGGACACAGTGAGAGTTTAATTTAAAGAATATTACAACAGGTGTACATGGGATACAGTGAGAGTTTAATTTAAAGAATATTACAACAGGTGTAGATGGATACAGTGAAAGTTTAATTTAAAGAATATTACAACAGGTGTAGATGGGACACAGTGAGAGTTTAATTTAAAGAATATTACAACAGGTGTAGATGGGACACAGTGCGAGTTTAATTTAAAGAATATTACAACAGGTGTAGATGGGACACAGTGAGAGTTTAATTTAAAGAATATTATAACAGGTCTAGATGGGACACAGTGAGAGTTTAATTTAAAGAATATTACAACAGGTGTAGATGGGACACAGTGAGAGTTTAATTTAAAGAATATTACAACAGGTGTAGATGGGATATAGTGAGAGTTTAATTTAAAGAATATTACAACAGGTGTAGATGGGACACAGTGAGAGTTTAATTTAAAGAATATTACAACAGGTGTAGATGGGACACAGTGAGTTTAATTTAAAGAATATTACAACAGGTGTAGATGGGACACAGTGAGAGTTTAATTTAAAGAATATTACAACAGGTGTAGATGGGACACAGTGAGAGTTTAATTTAAAGAATATTACAACAGGTGTAGATGGGACACAGTGAGAGTTTAATTTAAAGAATATTACAACAGGTGTAGATGGGACAGAGTGAGAGTTTAATTTAAAGAATATTACAACAGGTGTAGATGGGACACAGTGAGAGTTTAATTTAAAGAATATTACAACAGGTGTAGATGGGACACAGTGAGAGTTTAATTTAAAGAATATTACAACAGGTGTAGATGGGACACAGTGAGAGTTTAATTTAAAGAATATTACAACAGGTGTAGATGGGACACAGTGAGAGTTTAATTTAAAGAATATTACAACAGGTGTAGATGGGACACAGTGAGAGTTTAATTTAAAGAATATTACAACAGGTGTAGATGGGACAGAGTGAGAGTTTAATTTAAAGAATATTACAACAGGTGTAGATGGGACAGAGTGAGAGTTTAATTTAAAGAATATTACAACAGGTGTAGATGGGACACAGTGAGAGTTTAATTTAAAGAATATTACAACAGGTGTAGATGGGACACAGTGAGAGTTTAATTTAAAGAATATTACAACAGGTGTAGATGGGACACAGTGAGAGTTTAATTTAAAGAATATTACAACAGGTGTAGATGGGACACAGTGAGAGTTTAATTTAAAGAATATTACAACAGGTGTAGATGGGACACAGTGAGAGTTTAATTTAAAGAATATTACAACAGGTGTAGATGGGACACAGTGAGAGTTTAATTTAAAGAATATTACAACAGGTGTAGATGGGACACAGTGAGAGTTTAATTTAAAGAATATTACAACAGGTGTAGATGGGACACATTGCGAGTTTAATTTAAAGAATATTACAACAGGTGTAGTGAGAGTTTAATTTAAGGAATATTACAACAGGTGTAGATGGGACACAGTGAGAGTTTAATTTAAAGAATATTACAACAGGTGTAGATGGGACACAGTGCGAGTTTAATTTAAAGAATATTACAACAGGTGTAGATGGGACACATTGCGAGTTTAATTTAAAGAATATTACAACAGGTGTAGATGGGATATAGTGAGAGTTTAATTTAAAGAATATTACAACAGGTGTAGTGAGAGTTTAATTTAAAGAATATTACAACAGGTGTAGATGGGACACAGTGAGAGTTTAATTTAAAGAATATTACAACAGGTGTAGATGGGACACAGTGCGAGTTTAATTTAAAGAATATTACAACAGGTGTAGATGGGACACAGTGCGAGTTTAATTTAAAGAATATTACAACAGGTGTAGTGAGAGTTTAATTTAAAGAATATTACAACAGGTGTAGATGGGACACAGTGCGAGTTTAATTTAAAGAATATTACAACAGGTGTAGATGGGACACAGTGAGAGTTTAATTTAAAGAATATTACAACAGGTGTAGATGGGACTCAGTGAGATTTTAATTTAAAGAATATTACAACAGGTGTAGATGGGACACAGTGAGAGTTTAATTTACAGCATTTAAATTATAACCATTATGCACAAAGTGGTAAAGACAAAGATGCCAACAGTGAAGTGAGTGTAATAATTGTGCACAGAAATATTTACAAAAAATAAAAAAGTAAAAAATAAAGTTTTAATTTTCCCTTATGAATAAACCACTGTTCTTTGATTGCAAACAATGATATTTCATATTTATTTATTTAAATATCCGGTGATCTTGAATTTAAGTAAGACTATTAAGTTATACACCATACAGAAATTATTCAGTCAGAAATAATTTACTAAGCAAGAAATAATCATCACAAACTAGCAAACATTCAAGTCCAACACATTAATAAAATGAAATAGCAAAATTACTGAGGACAATCCATTCACCATGTAAAGCTGCACTGCAGAAGGCCCACAGTGAGAGAAGGAATGTCAGTCTGTCGATTCATCATGATACATTATACAAACTACAGACAGTACTAAAGCACAGGCATAATCTAGCAAGAGGAAACGAATAATGACCTGCTGATAACCAGCAAGAGAAATGCCTTTTTGTAACTTGTGAAGTATTACAATACTTGCTTTGCCTTTTGCAGTATTTGTCAGCAATGAGGAAATTATGAATGTATATCCTTAGACATAATATATATATATATATATATATATATATATATATATATATATATAGCCCACCTTATCATGAATGGATTCACATCTAGATCAAGAGAGATCATTGTGCCCCTCTACTCATCACTTATTAGGCCCATAATTGAATACAATACCCCATTTGGGATGTACCTTACCCGACACCTGCAGCAACTGGAAAGATCCCAAAAGTACCTCACCAAGAGGATCAAGGGGCTCAAACAGATGCCCTATGCAGCTCGGCTAAAGAAACTCCAGCTCTACTCAGTTGCGTACCGCCTACTCAGAGGCGATCTGTGTCTGATGTATAAAGCCATGTCCAACCCAAAATTAATGGACATGCTTCACCTCAGGAAATCCAAATCCCTTACAGCTACATGCTCCAGGGACTTGAACCTCAGCACAGAAATAAATAGGACATGCTGGAGGGTCAGATTCATATCCCAGAGGCTCCCCTCACTCTGGAACAAAATACCAATCCATGTTAGGCAGAGCCCCTCACTGACCCTCTTCAAGAGAAATCTTGATGAGTGGATGGGAGATCGTAAGTTTACCCCTGGGATCTCTTCTGTGTCCCTGCTTGACAGAGGTACAGTAAACTAACCTTAAAAGGGCTACCTTCTGTGACCTACTATACAGAGGCACAGTCAACTAATCTAAAAGGGTGATGAAAGCCAAACACACTCTGGCTAGACTTATAAATGCCCTATGAACCTATAAATGATCTGTTGACAACATTGAAATTTTAGACAATGAATAACTATCTAATACTCTCTGTGCAGATACTTAGAACCACAACGTGTTTTGCAATTCTTGGCTTGCAGTTCTGTCTCTCCCAAAAGAAGACTTAAACATCTGTAAAATATACTTCATTACCTTTTACATACCTTTACATACATATATAGAAAGATATACAGATATATATATTTTTTCACTCTTTCAATTTTAGATTTTATCTTTTCTCCCCTTAAAATGATGCCACTCACACTTTTTTTACTGCATTCAATGACTCATCGAACACATTTCTGAAACTATTTTCCAAACCTTATGGTTTGAACAGTCTGGTCCTGCTGCATCTACTACAGTGCATTTGTTATTCAAACCTAGTATAGTGTTGTTCAAGGCTGCACAGACAGTTACTATGTATGTGGTCCAGGAGACCACTGTTGACCCTTTACCATTTTTTTTTTATTTCCTCAGGGAGCAATTGGGTTAAGTGGCTTGTTCACAGTATCACAGTAGGTAAAAATGACTGTGGGAGTCAAACCATGGACAGCAGGAAACAATTCATTACCGGCTCATAGTCTTGCTTATCAGTGTTAGCTGCTATATTAATTTAAAGTCGGATAATCTTCTAGGGGGCATAACAATCTTTTAAGGATGATATCCCCTTTCTGGTCTCATTCACATTATAATTTTGTTTTGACAGAGTTATGTATGTTTGTACCGTCTGTAAAACATGCTTACTCTTCCTACCAGCTCCCCAGTAATACTACATATATAGAGGATTACTCTCAGAACATAATCCTTCAGTGCACCTCTTTAACTATGGATTTACTTTACTTTGAATCTCTCTCTGTCTCTCTGTGTGAATTTCTAGCCAGTCCTTACAACATGGCATAATCACAAGCCGCACTACAAGGATAGCTAATTTACGTGTTTGTTTACTGTATTAAATTAAGTCAGATAGGTCGTAGGTGGCCTGCCTGAACGGACTTTTCCTGTACCATACACTTCTGACTATTTAAAGAAATGCATTTTACGTGTCTAGCATGACTTTTCTGCTATGAATCCCTGAGGTATTCAATGGTATGGCCAACCATTTTTTATTCACCTGATAAGCAATAACTTGCTTTTGATACAACTCAGACTTTTGAAATACTGAGGTCAAAATAAAGTGGTCTGTTGTTTTTTTCCTCTCATCCTGTGTGATGCAGAAACTCACCTATCTCCATTAGGTTATTCTGATCTTCCTCTTCCTCTTATAATTTGTTCTATGCAATAGAATGTCTAGATTCATATTTAGCACTTTCGTAACTGTAATGAGAGTACTTTCTATCCTCATTCCTCATACTTCAGTTGGTTTCAATAGATCATCCAGACCTTACATGCACTGTGAATAGACTAATAGCAATCCACCAAAAACAATATTTCTTTTGTCTATATCATGTGCCTTCACATTTTTATTTGTAAATAATAAAAACAAATTGTTTATTATGGAAGTAGGATAGCCAATCACAAAACACAGAAAATGGATGCCATATATATAATGAAACAAACTGCCAAGAAAGGCCTTCAGTATCTTTGTTTTTTTATAGGGCATAGCCCATTCCACACCTTCTTTCATGGGGTAGACCTGTCTGCATTACTCAATATATACAATGAACCTCTGGCAAAATAGAGATAGTGAATGTATTACAATGCAACAAAGTCGCTTACACTGTCTAAGAAAGTAATATTGATCAGTGTATTATTTTGACAATTTGCATATTATTATTACAATTTCTCAGTTTTATAATGAGTGCCTTTTTATTATACACATTTGGTTTTGTGAAGGGTAGATCATGCTTGCTCAACTTGGTCGACTTCTTTGAGTCAGTCACCAGAGCTGTGGATGAAAGCAAGGTGGTTCATACAGCCTACTTTGATCTGGTCAAGCCCTTTGATACCATTCCCCACTCAAGAATCATAGAAAAACTCACTAAACTAGGCATCAACACCTGTATAACTAGGTCGGGTGCAAACTGGCTCACAGATAGAACCCACAATGTAAAAGTAGCTGACTCCAAGTCAGACTGCTGACCAGTCATGAGTGGAGTCCCACAGGGTCCAGTCCTGGGTCCTCTCCTGTCTGGTGTCTACTTCTCTGAAGTCCAGGCCAACACAAATGGACACTGGCTGACAAAGGTTACAGGCAATTGTAAGTTGGGAGCCATAATTAACTCCCCAAGAGATGCTGTCATCCTACAGAAAGGCCTCACTGAGACCAACGACTGGTGTCAGAATCACGGCCTTAAGCTCAATGCAAAAAAATGCGTCATCATCCCCTTTGGGGGAAAAAAAAACAGTTCTCATGAATTACCACATTAATGGTAGTCCATTGAACACAGAAGGCATCATAAGAAATCTGGGCACACAGGTTGACAGCACCCTCTCTTTTGACCATCACATTGCCACTGTGGTCCATCTCATTACTAAGGGTTTTTCAACCAGGAAGAAAGAGGTCATTCATTGTCTCTGTCTACTCTTCCATCATTAGGCCAATCATAGAGTACAATGCCCCATTTGGCATGTACCTCACTAGACACCTGCAACAACTGGAGAGGCCACAAAAGTACCTCACAAAGAGGATCCTAGGCCTTAAAGTCTTGTCCTATATGGACAGACTCAAAAAACTACAACTATTTTCTGTCTCATATCACCTACTTAGAGGCGATCTCTGCTTGACTTAACAAAGCCATGTCTAACCCAGCTCTGTTAGAAATGCTACATCTAAAGTCGTCCCAAACCCTCCACACCACACGTTCCAGAGACCTCAACCTCATTACCACAATCAACAGAATAAGCTGGAGGGACAGGTTCATAACCCAGAAACTGCCCATGCTATGGAACAGACTTCCCATACATGTTAAGTGGAGCGCCTCACTGGCTCTCTTCAAGAGAAATCTTGATGAGTGGATGGAAAACCGAAAATTCACCCCAGGGATCACTCCAGTGGCTCTACTCAACAGAGGCACTGGGAACTAAGGTTGAGTGGCATGATGCCAGGGTAACCCTATGGTCTAGGATTGCAATGGCTCCAGGGCCATTAGCCTAGTATACACCTAGGAACCTATGAGCAAGTGCTTGATTATTTAAATAACAGATTAAGCTGTACAGGTAGAGGGTCTTGCTGAGTTTTCATTGTGGCAGGGAAGTGAACAGATATTCCTGTACCAAGTCTGATAGGATTGTTTTCAGATGTGGTAATGTATTTGGATCATACCTCTCAACTGCCCAGATATTTGCAGAATATCCAGATTTTTGCCTCATATGTAGTTTTCTGGCAAGTCATTAAAAACTGAAGTCAGAAAATAATGACATGCATTTGAGTTTCAGACTTTATACCCATCAGGAAATTCAGGCTAATGTAAAACCTGTTAAGCTATCAACTTTCTAAGTTTGTAAGAGCAATATTAAAAATTGTCCCTATTTTTGGGCCTTGGTCCCCTCATTAATCATGGCTTTGTCCAGAGTTTGTGCTCTAAGAGGTTGAAAGGTATAGTTTGGATCTTTACAGAGTGAGACTAACCTTATTTCAATGGATTAGTTCATAAAAATAGTTGTCAAGAAGATGTGTGATGTAGGAAGGTTGGTCAGCTTTGAAAATGTGAAGGTATGATATAAAGACTAACATTATGTGGAAAATGTATAACGGATGAAGATGACAATAGAAAATATATTTTATCACTGATATTTATGGACTCATGTTGCAGATTAAAGTGTAATGAACAAATAAATCTGTTGTAAAAAAAAAAAAAAAAAAAAAAACATTCAGGTAAGCTCAGTTTAAGTCTTTCCAAAGTACTATGTTTGAAATCAGAGATGGTATATTTACTTTCGGAATGAGCCAATTTATTTGTCATCCAGGGGCTAGTGTTTAGATTGATACATTTTAAAATCTTGGTTTTAGTAGAAGATTCAGCCTCATCAACAATAATATCCCCTAAATTAATCCTCTAAAATAAATTTCTATCACTTTAAATATTTTATCATAATTTCCAAAAGAACAGTTTATAAAAAATTCAATTAGGGTCTATATTACAAGATGGAATGCTTAGGTGATCGAACACCTAAACATCGAACTTGTAATATCAAAAGGAAAAAAACCTGAATGACCGTTTTAATGCAGGGAACGATTTCCCTTGGCTGTTCACCTGATTTTGCCATTTTGTCTACTGTAGAGCAATATCAAAGTTAGTATATTTAGTACGGTGGTGTGGTTGGGGCGCAGTCCTCACGTCATGGGGTGTGGGGGGTGAATCCCCCTACTTAGTTTGGGTGTAAAGCTATTTTTTTTCCATGCCAAACTGATGTGTTTTCCTGTGCCGTTTGACGTTTTTCGGTTCAATATTACAAGTTCGATGTTTAAGTGTTCGATCACCTAAGCATTCGATCTTGTAATATAGATGATTCAATAATGTTACATTTTGCAACACAAACATTAACTATAATAAAGGCAAACATGTATGGCAATACACACCTGTTGTTCTCCATTGAAATTAGTGTATTTTCATACATACAGAGAGTAAAAAGCAGCTCAACACTTTCTGTTCTGAATTTTATTTAATTACTTTCCCTGTTACCAGTGATCATGTGTAGCACTTGTTCACACCCCACCACCTGGAAATACAAGTGAATTTTTCACATTTCTTCCACACCAACCTATGCCCATGAGCAAATTAAAGGATTTACACTTTCAGCTGTGGCAGATTTTGTTAAAAGTTTCAAATGGTAGGCATTTCATGGGTTTAGAAAGCAAATAATTCTATGTTTCATATTAGGTATATAAAACTATTTTCTTTCACAAATATTAAACAGTTAATGGCTTTTAATAACTTTTGTTAAATAAGCTGCATTATGGCATCATGTATCACAATTGTCTGAGAAGTTTTTAACTTTTTTCAAAAGATAAGACAAATTCTATTTGTATTTGAAATACCTCTAGCATTTGTGAAGTGTACTACTTCAGGGGAACTACTAATTGTTTTTTTCTTTTTGTTGTTTGAAACTGTTATACATAATTAAATCTGTTTAATTTACCACTTACTAAATTTTACTTGCTCTGCTGATGTCCTTTTATTTCCTTTGGTCTATGAGTATTAAATGACTTTAGGAAAGCCAGCTGACAGACTGAGCTATGTCAAGATGCTTGGATTACAAACATGGTGGACTTAATTTACACCATGAGGCTTCAATCATGAATAACTTAAGTAACTCAAAATAGCATCTACAAATGCTGTTAAAGTTTTTCTCTCCATAAATTGTCTATATGAAACATTTTATTTTCTTCTCTCTGTGTAGCTGTGGTACTGTATTGTATATGAAATAAGGGCCCAGTAGCTCTCAATGTAAGTGTAATCTTGCCTTGATTCTGAAAAACTTGCATTCTGTATGAGTGACTTACTTCAGTGTGAGGCCTGTCTATAAACAGGCTTGCACTGGGATCAAATTCCAAAAGTTCTGCTCTCAGTGTAAGTGACTTTACTCCCTTATAATACACTGGAGTAAGAAACTTACACTAAGAGCAACTCTTTAGAAAGAGTCTGAGATCTGTTAAAAGTAAGGTGTTTCCTTTGTTCATTTAACAAAGCGTGTTGCTAGTGTCTTATTTTTCTAGGGAAGGGTGACTGTTCATTGAATAAAACAAAAAAAAAAAAAACACATATGTAACAACAAAATGGCCAGTAAATCCAGACAAAAAGTATTTATTACATATAAAAAAATACAAAAGTCACTCTAGCGCTTCACTTAACAGCCTTCAAGGAGTAAAGAAATTAATTTTGCTTAAATAACACAATAAAAGCACGACTCATCCAATCAAACAATTAAAATAAAGTTTAAATTTAAACTACGAACTTAAAATTGCAATCTACATTCAGACTAGCAGGGGTCAGAGTACCATATTTTAAAATAAGCCCTGTTTCTTTATACAAAACATTAGTTATAATATTTAAACAACTATAATACACAAATATTTTTTTTCCAAAATAGTACCCCTTAATTTCCCTGTGTCACTATTATGATATATTTTAAAATGTGTACCAAAGGGCTCTCACGCTTAGCATTTTTATATCACTCACATGTTCTTGTAATCTTAGCTTGAAGGCCCTCTTACTTTGCCCTAAATAAAACAAACAACAAGAACATCTCAATGCACAAACAATTCCTTCAGTATTGCAGTGATGTCTCCTATTTGGTTTAAAAATCAAACCATTAATTCTATCAAAACATCTTACAATATACTTGCCACTTGAATAGTTCCAACATGCAAAAGTACCCAAATTCCTAGGTTCCTTCAGCAAAGTATTACCTGGTGTAATAAACCTATTAATAATCATATCCTTAATATTATGTCTCGTTCTAAATGACACCCTAGAGGCATGAAACACTGTATTAACAAATTCTCTAAACTTTAACAACAAAAAAAAAAAACAATAAAATGTTATAATATCAGTCACTTGTTCACTAAATATACTACATGTAGGAAGAAAATATACTTTTTTACACTTAGTTGTTTAATAAAATGTCAACCTATTTCTCCCATCTATATTTACCTTTGTATCCATTCTTTGTTCATCAAGACCTAAACTATTTACTGACCTCTCCACCATTTTTCTGTCTTACCCCCTCTCCAAGAACATATTAATAGACTTATGTACTTAGGTTCATAGGTAGGTACTAGGCTATTGGCCCTAGGGCCTACATAAGCCTAGCCAAACGGCACCCTAGTTTTTGCCTCCCAAGAAAATTATTTTCCTGTGCCCCTGTCGAGCAGAGCCACAGAAGTGATCCCCAGGCTGAATTTCCTATCTCCCATCCAATCATCAAGATTTTTCTTGAAGAGTGCTAATGAGGAGCTTTGTTTGATATAGATAGGTGGTTTGTTCCAGAGTATGGGAAGTCTCCGAGACAGGAATTTATCCCTCCAGCATGTTCTGTTTATTGTGCTGACAAGGTTTAGGTCCCTAGAGCATGTAGCTCGGAGGGATTAGGATTTCTTTACATGGAGCACGTCCAACAGCTCTGGGTTTGACATAGCTTTGTATGTTAGGCAGAGATCACCTCTGACTAGGCGATATGTGACAGAGTAAAGCTGGAGTTTTTTGAGATAGTCTGCGTAGGGCATATGTTTGAGGCTGGTAATCCTCTTTGTGAGGTATTTGTGGCCTTTCCAGTTGTTGTAGATGTCTTGTGAGGTACATACCAAAAGGGGCGTTGTACTCTATAAGGGGTCTAATGAGTGATGAGTAGAGGAGAACAATGACCTCTTTTTTTCCTGGATGAGAAACCTTTTGTGATGAGGTGTGCCACGTAGAAGGATTTCCTGACTACTGTGGCAATGTGATTATCAAAGGAGAGACTACTGTCCACCTGTGTCCCAAGGTCTCCTATCAAACTTTTGGTGTTAAGTAGACTACCGCCTATGTGGTAGTTCATGGGTACAGAGTTTTTACCAAAAGGGATGACAATGCACTTTTTGGCATTGAGCTTGAGGCCATGGCTTTGACACCAGGCATCTGTCTCAGTGAGGCCCTTTTGTAGGATGTCCACATCGTTAGGAGATTTGATTATGGCTCCTAGTTTGCAGTCATCTGCAAACTTTGTTAGCCAAAGACCTTCTGTGTTAGCATGTACTTCAGAGAAGTAGATACCAAACAGGAGAGGACCTAGGACTAAACCCTGTGGTACTCCACTTGTCACTGGTCTGCTGTTCTTCCATCTGCAAATCTGTATTATCATTACATAGCCTATAAATATACATTTCCCCACAGGGAACTGCTTTAAGTAAGAGAGGGGGTTGGCAGCTATGCACATCTAAAAATAACTACCATCCTCAAACTTTCTGTGGACGTTTGTTTTTAACTTGCCATCAGGTAGACCCTCTAACTGAACATCAATGAACAGCACGGTTTTCTCATATCGAAGTTCATCAAATTTAAGACCAAACCTATTATCCTGTAAACTCTGTATAAAGTTTAACATTGATTCATAACCCCCCCTTACACACAAAATTTAAATCATCAATGTATCTATAATATTTTTATTCATATGTTTGCATAAAATCCTGTCTGCATAAACATTCTGCTTCAAGTAAACTCATAATTAGTTAGGTATACAAGGGGGCAAAAGGTGCCCCGTGGCTGTTCTATGCAATTGATAATTAATTTGTTAAACTCAAAATAATTATTTATTAAACAGAAATGAACTGATTCTATTATATAATAATCTACTGTACTGTCTCCCAAAAATATATTTAAAGCCTCAATCCCAAAATTATCATTAGCCCATTGTAAAGCAGATTTTTTTTCTAAAAAAATCAAATGTTTCCTTTTTATAAGAGGGTAAATTCAAAACTGAGGGTAGCGAATATTCATGAAGCAACAAACCTATACTATGCAAATAAAAGTTAGATGAATAACAGTAGGACATCCAGGAGGGTTATATAAATCTTTGTGAATATCTGGTAAACAATAAAATGTGGCCAATACACAGCCTTCACTACTAAACTTTTGTCAGCATTATTTTAGATAAGTAACCCAACCTAGAGCCCTTATTAATTAACTCTTGAAATTTTGCCACAGCTGTTTTATATCCAAGTACATTTGCTACTTCATATACACTTTGATCATTCAAATGATCATAACATGCTCTCAAATAGTGTGTGTAATGCATCACCATAGTCTTATTACCTTTTTCAGAAAGTTTGAATACTAGTTCCTGCTGTTTACTAAGATGTTGTAAAGCCTCCGACTCTTCCTTAATCAGATTACAGTGGATCTTAGTTTTACTTTTAACAAATTCTGAAAAAGGTGATTTGATAGCAAAATTCACCTTAGCAGAAAACTGTTGAACTCCCTCATGAGTGAATGGAGGTATAAAGCCACTTTTGTGTGTTATATTATTTTGTATCAAACAGACAATAAGCATTATATTCACCATCTTCCTCTATATTAGAGGTACATGAATAAAACCTTTCGTTACTACTTTCAGTTATGTCCCATGTAGAATCTATATGATTATTTCTGGATGTATTTTTATCACCCCTATCAGAAAAGAAATAATTAGATGTAACTTTCTGACCAGTCGAAAAACATATTTTTTAGCAATATATAATCTAACCAATGCAGTTGGAATAAATGTTAAACCAGAAATGAGTACAGACGTCTGCATTATCAAGTGTATAACCTGAAAGTTTTACTACAATACCCAACCCACTCACATCACAGGACCAATCCCCTTTAAAGTTATTGTTAACAACAGAACTAAAAGTCAGTAAGTCGGTACCATTTTCTTTTCTTATAACTTTGCTGGAAATGTTGTGATATATATATATATATATATATATATATATTGATAGATATGACTGTTTATTGAAGCTCATTGCTGATATCTTATTTTGGATCTACCTGACTACATCGACAGTTCAGAAGAGCGAAAATGACTTCACCAATGCCACCGATGCCAGAAGATCGACAGGTTAGAAGACCGACGGAGGAAAACACCGACGCTGAGAACACTGAGATGGGGAAAGGATGTGTAAGTATGCGGTAGTGACGGACGTTAGGGTGCGAGTAAGGTAAGTGTGCGATGTTGATGGTCTGTAGGGATAGGGGTGGGATAAGTGAGTTAGGGTTAGGGCGCGGGTTAGGTAAGGGTGCGAGTAAGGTAAGTGTGCGATGTTGACGGTCTGTAGGGATAGGGGTGGGATAAGTGAGTTAGGGTTAGGGCGTGGGTTAGGTAAGGGTGCAGTAGTGATATTTTTTGGGTTAGGGCGGGTTAAGTGAGTTAGGGTTAGGGCGCGGGTTAGGTGAGTGTGCGATAGTGACGGACCTTAGGGTTAGGGTTTCGGTTAGGGTTTATAGATAGTTGTGTATGTAAGGGTTAGTGTTGGTTTGTAAGGATTTTGGTGTGCTTGTGTTGTGTGTGTGGTTTTTGGACAGGGGATTTGTTTTGTTTGTTGATTGTTGTTGTTATGATGTGTCAAGTGTATGAGGTGTCGTGTTTGTGAACTGTCGATCTTCTGGCATCGGTGAAGTCATTTTCGCTCTTCTGAACTGTCGATGTAGTCAGGTAGATCCCTTATTTTCACTATTCACTGAAGTGTTTTACTGTCTTATTTTCTATGGAAGAAAAAGATTATAAAGAATTAGTCCAGATAAAATCTTAAGCTAGCAGTTCTAGGAGAATCTCTCTCACGGATACTCCCACATGGGAGGAATAAAGACAACTTGTTGAACTTTGCAACAGTTTATGTTAAGCATGTAGCTGGACAAGCGTTCTTGTTAACAAGCACATTCGTTATACTTAAAAGTATATCTGTTCATAGCAGCTTACATAATTGTCCCATTTTATTCTGCTTTGCTGAACCATTCTTACCAAAGGATTTCAACATAAGACTGGCATCAATTTATCGAACTTTGCAATGGTGCATGTATTACACTGAATGGATGGTTCATGGATACCATTGCAAGAGGTTCTGAAGAAGTTTCATGTTACAGAGATGAAAGTGTTTAACCAATTTTTTTTGTATTAATAAAGAAAACAATTTTGGCAGTTTGAGTTGGCATTCTACCATCTTGAGTATCATTCGAGGACAACATCTGCTGTGCGTTTTATGTGGATTTTTGGCTGCCATTATAGCAGGCATAAGAAACCAGAATAATGTTTTTCTTACTACAACAGAAGGATCTGTTTTGTTCTGTGTGCATTAAAAACCTGGGAAGCAGACTTCCAGTGGCAGACAGGGATTGAATATTCCGCAGTGCATTTATTATTTTGATGCCCACTGGGATGCCCATGCACTTGCCCAGTAATCAAGGAGCCTCAATCCTCACCACTGGCAACAGCAAGGAAACATACACACTGGGAGGATGACATGTACACACACAGTAAAGTGCAATTTCCCTTAACAGCACAAAGAGATCACAGTCAGTCTGGGGCTGGTTTCTCACTCTTTCTCCATATCCCCAACAAGACTCCCCACTGCAGAGCTATAGAGTTGAGATCACAGCCGAGTGGCCAAGCTAAGAACTCCAGCACCCTCTCTGTCCAACCAGTGCTTCATGTCCCTGCCCAGTACAACGCATGCACACACACACACACACCCCTGGGAAAGGCTGGCACAGGTTTACTAGATATGCCCCCTTTTGCCCAGACTATAAGGTAGTTACAGCTGCCACCAGCCACCCTTACTAGCTACTATAAGGCCCTTACAAGGTTGTCCAATCCTACTGTGTAATGTTACTATTAATGCAAATAGAAGTTTTGACCAAGTGCCAGACTATTAGGAGTGGCCTGTACCATGTCATCAAATACATATGCAAGTACTTTAAGAGCTTAAATATGTCTCACAATTATCAGCCACAAAGATAGGTTTAAATGTATTTAATAATAAATAATAAAAGAACAAGACAATACTCAGACAATCAACACAGTAACTTCAGAGTTCAAAATTACAGGATACATTTTAAAACAACATTGCAAGACAAATAAATACAGAAAACATCTAAACTAATCTTTACTAAATTCCTATAGATATATATATATATATATATATATATATATATATATAGGTTCCTATCTATTGATCGAACTGTCATTACAGCGACACTCACCTCATCGACACGAAAACATCGACTCTTCATATCATCGAAATGTCAGGTAAGCGATCCTCCCCCTCGCAGGACCCATGGTAGCACTTGTTTTTCTGGTACAACGCGTATGGTTCACATCACTACCTACACTTTCCCTAGACAACGTTGTGATTTACTTCGCAATATAGCCACAAGTGCTACCATGGGTCCTGCGAGGGGGAGGATCGCTTACCTGACATTTCGATGATATGAAGAGTCGATGTTTTCGTGTCGATGAGGTGAGTGTCGCTGTAATGACAGTTCGATCAATAGATAGGAACCCAAATATATATATATATATATATATATATATATATATATATATATATATATATAATATATATATATAGATACTATGCCCTAAATCTTAATCTTATTTACAGACTGACAAGTGCAGATGATGATGATGATGATGAGTGGATGTTCTTGCTAGGTTCAACACAAAATACAAAATGCCCAGCCACTCTCTGAGAGAGGTCTTAAATTAATATTGAATATTACTGCTGGGTTAGCTTTGATGACATTACGTTTTGTGACCTGACTTAAGTTCCCAAGCTAAACCAGAAACTAACTGAATTTCACATCTCTGTGCTAAAAATACCATTCTCTCAGATGTTTGCTCAGAACTGAAAGTCACAAAACAATAAAACACTTTCAATACAGCAAGGAGACAGGATGTCTAGAACATGGGTGCCTTCTGCATTGGTTTGAAAGTAACGTTATAGCACAATTGTAAAGCAGTCTAATTTTCTTGAAGTTTTGCAAGTTAACTCTGTATGTTGCAGTTTCTACTATTAAAACATACTTTTGCACAGTTATATAGTTTAAATACATTTCTGTTCTTTTCCAGTAGAGTACAATGAGGATACATCTTAGCTCAGTACATAATGTACAGTTCTGTATAAATCATATCAATATTCACAAATGACACAGAATTATTTACAAAATAAATTCCTGATGGTCTGGCAGCATGACATTTATCACACCCCCCCCCCCCCCACCAAAAACTCAAGCTAGTTTTTCAGGTGACCCTTGAGAAATGTTGCTTGAGAGGGTTGAGCCTATCTGGGAATACCTTACCCCATTCCCTGTCTTGAGAGCCCATCTGTGCTGGCATTGGGTAACCCCACTGTGTTGCTACACTGTCATATCATATGCTTACAACCCTAGGCTCCATCTTAGTAACTTGGCATTTTGCTGGCTGGTTCAATGTAGCCATGTTAAGTGATTGTGGTCTGTAACTATAGTGTATTTCCTTCCATACAGATATGGCTGAAATTTCTATACGACCCACACTATGGCTAAGCATTCCTTTTCTACAGCTGCATAGCATTCCTCCCTGGGTTGGAGCATGACTGAAATATACCACTGGGTGCTCTTTTCCCTCTGAGGAAACCTGGCTGAGTACAACCCCCACCCCATGGTTGGAAGCATCCACCTGCACAACACATTATTGCTGTAATCTGGAATGGATAAATCAGGGGGTCCTCCTAAAGCTCCTTTAAGCTTCTGGAATGCCTGCTCACATGCTGGGGTCCACACTACCTTATCTGGCTTGTTTTTCCTTGTCAGGTCTGTGAGGGGAGCAGCTATGGTACTATAATTGGGGACAAACTTTTTGTAGTACCCTGCTATCCCTAAGAATGCTCTCACCTGTTTTTTGTTAACAGGGGCAGGCCATGCCTGAATGGCTTCCACTTTCTCAGGCTGTGGCCATGATCTTACCACTCTCCAATCTATGACGCAAGTAGGAGACCTCTGCCATACCCACCTGACATTTGCTGGGCTTAATGGTGAGCCCTGCCCTCTGTTGTCTGTCCAGCACCTCTCTGACATGCTAAAGCTGCTCTTGCCTGGAATGGATGTAGATGGCAATATCACCCAGGTAAGCAAGGGAAAAGTCTCCTGCTAGAATATGATCTGCCAGCCTCTGGAAAGTCGCTGGGGCATTTATCATCCCAAAGGGCATCTTTGTGTACTCATACAATCCAAAAGGAGTAACAAAGGCTGACCTCTCTCTAGCACTGAGAGTAAAGAGCACCTGGCAGTAACCCTTGGTAAGATCAATAGTGGTAAGATACTTAACCCCACCCAGCTGCTCTAGAGCTTTCTCTGTCCTAGGCATGGGGTAAGCATCTGACTTTGTGTGACTAATTTCCTGCAGTCCACACAGAACCTGGTGCTGCCATCCTTCTTTGGTACGAGCACCACTGAGGAGTTCCAGGGACTGCTGGACTCCTGAATTACCCCTAGTTCCAAGATTTCCTGTATCTCCACCCCTCAAAGTCTGTTTGACTCTCTCAGGCACCTTTTAAGGGGCCTGCCTAATAGGCCTTTGGGGTCCATTACCCACATGGTGCTGCACCAGGTGGGTGCACCCTGGTTTCCCAGTGAACTTGTCCCCAAACTCCTGTAACACTGCTCAGATTTCTCAAACCTGGGTAGGGGATAGCTGCTGGGACACTGCTACCCCTTCCAGTGAGGTGTCAGTCCGAGCCTCACTGAGATCATCAGTCACCAGATCCCCCTCAGACTCCTCCTGCCATCCACTGCAAATGTGTGTGTGTCGTTCAGCTTTTCCCAGTTAGGGGTCACCACAGCAGAACTCCGGTCCGCTAATGATTGGCATTAGAGTTTTACGTGCTGGCTTGCCAGGCCTAACGCACAACCTTCAATGAAGGAATGCCCATTCATGCATGTCATCACACAGTAGACACTCTGAGAATCGAACGGGCAACGTCTAACTGTGAGGCGACAATGCTACTGCAGCACCACCACCGCATCCTCTGCAAATACTCAGCAAAAAGTCCTACTATCATGGTAAGGTTTCATCATGTTAACACTGTATAAGTTGTGCCTCTGCCTCCTGCATAGCAGTTCTACCATATAGTTAACATTACTGACCTTCCTTAGTACCTTGTAGGGTCCCTTCCAAGCTGCCTTCAGCTTGTTGTGTTTAACAAGAACGATTACCTGCTGCCCTACAGCATACGCTCTACCTCGAGCATTCCTGTCATACCAGACCTTTTTCTGCAGTTGGTGGTCTTCCACGTTCTCCTGGGCCAAGCCCATGAGTTCCCTGAGCCTTGTCCTGAGGTTTAGGACATATGCCACAACAGACTCCTTGTGGGATTCACATTTACTCTCCCACTTATCTCAAATCAAATCTAGAGGCCCATACAGCAACTTAAAGGGTGAAAAACCTGTGGATTCCTGGGACACCTCTCTGTAAGCAAACAACAAATGGGGCACACATTTGTCCTACTCTTGCTTAAACTGATCTGCAAATGCCCATGCCCATAGCATCATCTTGAATGTAGATTTTAACATCAGGTCTGACATGAAATTGACACCTCTGTCAATCAAGAGTTCTTTTGGGAAACCTACGCTGCTAAAAAATCTCTAAAAGCATTTGCCACCTTTTCTGCCTCAATGGAGGACAAAGCCACCATTTCAGGGTATCTGGTAGCATAATCTACTACTTTCTCCCTGTAGAACTTGGGGTACACAGAGGCCCCACAATATCCATAGCTACCCTCTGAAATGGCTCCTCAATCACAGGCAAAGGCATCAAAGGAGCTCTCACATTGTCTCTTGCCTTGCCTACCTTTTGGCACTGCTCACAGGTCCTGCAGTACCCTGTTGCATCTCTGGAAATCCCAGGACAATAAAAGTTCTGCATAATACAATCGCTTTGTATGTTTTATGCCCATATGACCTGCAATGGGAATATCATGGGCTATGGCTAGAAGTGCCAGATGGTAGGCTCTGGGAAATACCAATTGCTGTATCCTCTCACCTTCTAGCCCTCCCTCAGAGGTCCACTCTCTATACAGTAACCCTTTGTCCCAGTATACAGATTCCCCCTTCCCTACAGAATTAGGTGCCACACTAGCTACCTCCCTCAGGCCTTGTAATGTAGGGTTTGAGAGCCGAGCCTGTCTCAGCTCTCTCTTTGGAACCCTTCCCAGCTCCCTTCTACAGGAAGTCTGGTATTCTGTGACAGCAGTGGCTCACTGTCAGTTTGGGTACTACTACTCAACTCTGCCCTTGCAATCACTCTGTCCAAAGAAACATCAGTACCCTCAAGCAGCTGTGGTTTACTTCCAAATTAAGACCCCTGGTGAATTCACCATGTTGAAAGGGTGATTCTAGTGTACAATTTTTAGATGTTGAATTTTATGTTGATTTGAAGAAAAATATCCAGTTCAAACCTTTTAGGAAATCTACTGCAGTAAATAATGTTTTACATGCAGATAGCATTCATCCCCTCCACTTGTTAAATTCACTTCCTTTGGGAGAATTTAAATGTATTGCTTGTAATACTTCTGAGAAAAGTTGTAAAATAAAGTTTCTTTTGGAAGCAAAAGAAAGACCTTTGGAGAGAGGATACAAGGAGGACATTCTGCAACAGCCCTTGGATGATGCATTAAGAGGCAAACCTTTGAGCAGAACAACCATTGTTAGGAAAAATAGTGTTAAAGCTGTTGATTCTGTAAAGAAGGATTTATATTTTGTTTCTAAATATTCTGGATTTTCAGATGATATGAGAAAGGCCATTTTGGAATTGTATGTTATATGTGAAGATGAAACTGCGGGCAATTTATTCCCCAAATGTGTTAAATTTTCTTATGGTCATTATGCCAACTTGAAAGAATTGCTAAATATGGGTTACACTAGTGCTCCACAGGAGTCTACTGGGGTTTTTGCCTGTGGGCATAGTAAGGTTTGCTATTGTATTAGAAATATTTCAGGCAGATTTATTAATGGTAAAAGATTTGTTTCTTAAGGTAGATTTAATTGTAATTCATGTGGTGTAATTTATATAGCGGGGTGTGGTTGGGAGGGTGGCCTAATGGTTAAGATGTTTGCCTTACAAACACAAGGTGCAGGGATTGAGTCTCAGAAGGGATAATTGGCTAGGCTTAATATGGCTCGCAAGGGCAGTTAGCTTAGTACTAATCTATGAACCTATGAACCTATTAAGTATTAAATGGTATAATGGACAAACTAAAAGAGCTGTTAAAATCAGAAATATGGAACATTTGAGGGACATCCGCAACAGATACATGAAAAGCCCAGTTACTGAACACTTTGTTAATAGACATGAAAGCTTAATTTTACTTTAGTGTACTTGCACAATAGGGAGGAGATGTAGTTAGAAAGTTGTTAGAGTTGGAAAGTAAGTTCATTTTGAACTATAGAACATTACTCCCTAGGGGTCTTAATTTGGAAATCAACTTGGTGAATTAAAATAAGCCTATTTAATGGTTAAATTAATGTAAAAAGCTTATTTAAATGATTAAAACAAAAATGTTTAGAGTGTTTAAAAAGTTAATTATATGTTAATAATATTATAAATGTATAATATACTTTAAAATGTTATGAATGTTGAAGTTTATACTGTATTTCAAAAGTATGCTTATTTAAGATGAATGTAAATTGTAAAAAACACAGTACTGGCACTTTAAATATCTAATGAACTAACTGGATAATTTGTGGGGTTTGAATTCATATATAAAAAGGTGGCTGTTTGTAATGCATACTATCCATTAAAGGCAAAAGGTCAAGATACCAGTGTGTGTACATTAAAATTAAAAGAGGTTAAACAGCTTTTTTTTCCCTGCATTTTTTCTGCTCCAAGTTTGTTTCTATATCCTCAAACATGCCTACTTGCTGGCTTCCTTTTCCATGCTCCCAATCAAGATAAACCCTAGCCAAAGGTATTTGGAATGGGGTCCCTTCTAAAGTTCGACTGGTGTAGAAAGCCCAAGCAAGTAGTGCTCTTCTTTAACTGTTGCAGGCTTCACAATGGTTAGATCAGACACTGTCTCTCTCTTAGCAATGGCCTCTTTCCCATCCATTAAGATAGGATATAACCATTTGTGGTAGTTTGGTGCCCTTGTTATCTCGAGACAACTTACTGCTGGCATTTTGTCATTCCCACTTACTGTGTCTCCAACCTTTTGCTCCCCACCATGCCTCCGTAGAAATCTATATGCTACATGGCCCCCACTGTTGACATTTAAAACATTTAAGCCTTGGTCCTGGATATGTACTTGGACTAATGAATTCCCCTGCTACTGGTGGACTCTGTTGGGGCAGTCTGGGCTGGCCACCATAGGTTCCCATAAACCCATGAGCAACACTGGCTGTCCCTTTCCTGTGCAGTGATGCCCAGCTTGCTAGGTATAGGTCCACCTTCTTCCCCAACTCATCTGCAGTATTGCATTGTCCATCAGCTAACCAAATTCTTATGTCCTCAGGCAAATTGCTAAGGGATTGTTCCCACACCAAAACATCTGCCAGCCCTTCAAAAGTGGTCACCTGACATCCACTCTCCCACCTATGAAAATAAGTGCTTAGTTCAGAAACATATTCACACACAGTTTCATCTGTCTTGTGCATATACTCACAAAACTTTTTTCTATAAGCTTCAGGTGTTAACTTAAAGCATTCTAACAAACACATTTAGACTGTATTACAATTTAAGCAATCAGTATCAGACAATTTAGAAATAGCAGTTACAGCTTTACCGTGGAGTAAGGGAGTCAGGAACCATACCCAGAGCCCTTGGTCAACATTATACTGTTTACATACCATCTCAAACATATGAATAAACAATCAAAATTATCCCCCTCTATAAATTGTGGAAGACATTTACTGACCTTTGTTGCTTCTGGGGTTCGGTTACTTCCTTTCCTATTACCTCTATGACTCTGGTGAAGAGCATCTCCTTTTCAGATTGCCACTGTCTCTCCCTCTCCTCAGTATCCAGGCATCACAGTTTCTCATTTTCATCAGCCTGCAGACGTCGCAGTTTCTCATTTTCCTCAGCTTCTATATGTCTCAGTCTCACTGCTGTTTCTATTTCCAAATGCTTGGCCTCCAGTTCAAGAATCTAGCTCCAGATGTTTTTTTTTTTAAGTCCTCTGTGGTTGAGCTGTCCATTTTCTGAGAGTTGTACATCTCCAAGGCCACCCTGATTGTCCTCCTGGTTGCTGGTCTGTGATGCAATTGTGGCCAAAGCTACAATTATTTCTGCCTTAGGTTGCCACGCACCAGTCCTTTAGCTTGGCACATCTCAGCCAACTGCCTCTTTGTCAGCTTGCCATACTTCTCTGTGGACATGCTTGCCTGTTCTCTCTGACTAACTAAGCTAACAAAAAAAAATAAAACAATTGTGAAGTGAAACTCTGAATGTTCACTGCATGGCTGATCGAGAGTACAAACACCTTCAGTGACTACTGTACACAGGCTACAGGAATTCAATATCCACACCACAACAGGCCAATTAACATGTGGCTATCTCACCACTGTCAACCAATTAATATGTGATGTGGATATCCCACCGCTGTCTACCAATTAATGTGTGATGTCCCTGCACTGGCCCAGTAATCAAGGAGACTCAATCCTCACAACTGGCAACAGCTAGAGGATGTACACACTGGGAGGATAACAAGTACACACACAATAAAGTGCAATTTCCCTTAAGAACACACAGAGATCACAGTCAGTCTGGGGCTGGTTTCTCCCTCTTTCTCCAGATGTCCAATAAAACTCCCCACTGGCACAGCTATAGAGTTGAGATCTCAGCTGAGTGGCAAAGCTAAGACCTCCAGCACTCTCTCTGTCCAACCAGTGCTGTGTGTCCCTGCCCAACTAGCTGACATACACACACTTTGAAATTTGATTGATATACTCGCACACACACACACCTGGGAAAGGCTGGCACAGGTTTACTAGCTATGCCCCCTTTTGCCCAGACTATAAGGTAGTTCCAGCTTCCACCAGCCATCTGTATCAGCTTCTATAAGATCCTTTCAAAGGAGGTCCAATCTTGTATATGTGGTAATCCTGTGTAATGTTACTATTAATCCAAATGGTAGTTTTGACTGAGTGCCAGGCTATTAGGAGTGGCCTGTACAGTTTCACCAAATACATATGCAAGTACCCTAAGAGCTTAAATATGTCTCATAAATATCAGCCACAAAGACAGGTTTAAATATATTTAATAATAAATAGTAAAAGAACAAGGCAATACTCAGTCAATCAACACAGTAACTTCAGAGTTAAAAATCATAGGAAATATTTTGAAACAACATTGCAGAAGAGTCTCAAATAAATACAGAAACCATCTAAACTAACCTTTACTATATTCCTATCTATATCAGAGAGAGATACTATGCCCTAAATCTTATTTACAGACAGGCAAGTGCAGATGATTATGAATGGATATTCTTGCTAGGTGGAAGACAAAATACAAAATGCCCAGTCTCTCCCTCTGAGAGAGTTCTTAAATTAATATCAAATATCATTGCTGGGTTAGCTTGGATGACATCACTTTTTGTCACCTGACTTATGTCCCCAGGCTAAACCAGATATCAAGAGAATTTCACATCTCTGTGTTAAAAATACATGTTGGTCAGATGTTTGCTCAAAACTGAAACTCATAAAATAATAAAACACTTTCAATCCAATGCAGAAGACACCCTAGTTCTAGACATCCTGTTTCCTTGCTACACTGAATGTAACTTTTATAGCACAATCATAAAGCAGTCTAATTTCAACTTATTTTCTTGAAGTTTTGCAAGTTAACTCTGTATGTTCCACTTTTTACTATTAAAACATACATTTGCACAGGTATATAGTTTATATACATTTCTGTTCTTTTCCCGTAGGGTACACTGTGGATATCTCTTAGCTCAGTACATAACATACAGTTCTGTATAAAGCATATTAATATTCACAAATGACACAGAATTGTTTACAAAATTCCAGATAGCTGGGCTGGCAGCAAGACAGTCTCATCAGAAAGAAGTCAGATAACCTGCAATGCTGAAGGGCACAGGTTATAGAGAAGCCATACCTAACTACAGTAAGAATAAGCACATCAATCATTATTTTACATTCATACATGGTGTATCGCCATATTTGTTATAAATTATTCATACAGAAATACTTTGTTGCTTTCCTTCAGAACAGCATACTATTCATAGACTTTTCTGATGCATCTCTTATTGTGTTATTGTTAACAGCAAAGATCTAGGCCTTTTCTTTGTGGTAGATGTAAAAGCAGGATATTTACACTCTTATATAGGTAGCATAGCATAGCATATTTGTACTACACATAGTATATTTATACTACACATCTGTCCTGTTCTTTTTTTGTGGATGTAGCATACATACCTGCAAATTATGTGTGGACTACAGGGCAGACATTAGTATCAGCACTGTTACATATAGACCAGCACTGAGTTGCAGGACTCCAATTTATTTATTTATCTATTTATTTTATATTTATTTACAGGGAAAGCCTGACAGGGCCAAAGGCCCATTTTTAGCGGAGGCAGAGGGAGCAAAGCTCCATATAAAGAATTCGCCAGTGAAATTTTTAACAATAAGAAATTTTTACAAATGAAGTATTTTGGCAGTAAAGAAAAATTACATGATAAACAATATAAGCAGATATAAAGTGACCACACTATACATAACTGAAACATCCATGATTCAGAAATGTAAAAGTAGTAGCATGGAACATAACAACCATAACAGAGTCATTAAAACATAAGTAACAAGCAACCAGTGAAGGAAGAAGTTGTTGGAAAAATGGACCATTTATTGTATCACTAGAAAAAAACATTGTTAGAATTACTGGAAATCCATTGTGGATTGTTGGGAAAAAAATGGTTCTATATGCCTTTTGCTTAACACTGCAGGGATTTATGCCTGTGAGTTTTACTGGAGATCTATACATACCACTTTCTCTTCCTCTGTGCTGCACATTATAGTCTAAGTCTTTACGAGAGTTCTGTGCTGTGGTGCCTTTTCCATACTAAATGCGGATATGTTTCTGAATCAGCAGCCTTTACTGCCTTGTGTTCCTACTAGCTGGGATGATATGGAAGTGTGGCGTGACAATGGTATAATACATAATGAATGGAGTCATGTGACGCACTGGATATGCTCGATTCTGTTCAAATGATTATTCTTTCGTAGGTGATAACATGTCACATATACTGCATCATCTGGGTGTGATCACTTAATGCTATAGCTGACCAGCCATGCAGGCAGGAGAGAGAGAATGGACAATGCACATTTTACCACAGGTGCCTTCATCCTCTCGCATTTCAGAAAAGTAGGTTAAATACTAGTTTACATTTTTTTTTCTTTCTCTGCTGTACATTTTTGAGTCACATCTCATGTATTTCCTTGTTCTTTTATAGCAGATCCATAAGATTTAGGAGATGCATATTGTTTAAGATGCATGTTTTTACATTTGTGTTCCATGACTGCCTTGACATAGCTTGGGAAAAAAAGCTTGTTTGTGTGCCTCTGACTCAGGATAATGCTGCATCAAACACCAATGCTTACAAACTGCATAAACATTTTTCATAGCTGTATTGTAGGCTCTATAATGCCTTTCTTCTAGTCAGAGTTCTATCAGTGGTGCAGAATTTATGGGTTACCTGTTCATAATAAATTCAGTCACAGCAGTGTGGATATACTGCATACTAGACATTTATACATGCTACATATATCAGAATTAAGTTGCCTTGTATGTTATTGTGTACATGTGGAGGCAAGGCAGTTGCATGCTATTACATTATGCAAAGATTTTATAACTTCCCTTTGCTGTACATGCTACATATGTTAACAAGTATTACTGCTACTTGTCAAACCCCTTTCTACATTCCTGTTTTCCAGTTCTAGCATTTACTCTGTGTTGCTATATACTTTCCTTACCTGTGTCTAAGTATTCACTGTTTTTAATTTATCTGATTGTCTGCATGTGTGCTGTATCAATATTATTAGGCAAGAATACTGTTTATTGAATATGTTCTTCTATGCACCCTGTATCTTCCTTGCAGTTTTGACTGTCTTACTTGTTCAAAGCAGAGCTGCCTATCCCTATGAACTTTGTCACTATTTAACTAATGCCTCTGTACCAAGATGCTTTTTTGTATACCTTACCTTATGTTCATTTTCATGTATTTCAATGGGATATGGTGATGCTGCTGTAGCTTTCTGCAGCTGCTGTTATTATTAATCAGATTAAGTTCACAGCCTTTTGTTCTTTTACACATTTGCACTAATTTGCTGGTGGGTGCCATGTTGTATCTTCCATGGGATGCTTCAATGCTTCACAGACACTATGGAATCCAAACATTTAGAAAATAAAAAACAATGTCATCTTAATCACTGATATTTTAATCTTTAGTTTGCTTTCAAATGACTAATTGTGCTTTTGACATTTTGAGGTGTTAATGTAAAGAATCTTATAAGAAATGTTATTGATGAGGTGTTTTTATCTAGATTTATATCTTTAGACAATCTTTTCAGGTTCATTATAGTGGCTAATTAGTCCCAAAATGAATTGATGTTTTTTGAAGTTTTCTTGTATTCAGTGTTTCAACAATACACTTTCCTGGATTTCTGGACTTGTCTTCTTAGAAGTCAAAGACATGTTAACATAAAATATTTGTGTTTTTACTCCCAAATATACACAATTTAACATTTTCTAAACTAGGTTATTAAGGCATAAGTAAGGTGTTAAAAAAATAAACTGAGTATATGGAAATGTAAAGTATATTTTTAAACAAGATTAAAATGGGAAATGTGAATCTGTATTTTTCCTGGGAGATATGCTAGAAACCTTAGACAGATATTGGAAATCTATTCATATCGTCATAAATGTTTAATGATGCCTGTTCTTTCAGGAACTGGTTGCTTAATGAGGACAGTATCAATAAACTCAAGAAGGAAACCAGACCAAATGTTCCAGTGTGTACACAGGAGTATATACCAGTGTTGTGCATGTCAATATTTGAAGTGGGAGCATTTTGGGAATAAATTGGTTTTCATTGACTAACATTTACAGAAATTCATTCAAACTGAAGTGTATTACTTGACTATGTCAACTTCTTAAAGCAAAATGCAATGTAAAACTATTTGATCACATTTCACTGACAGCCAAACTGGCAAAAATAAAACATTTTAATAATAAAAATATAACACTGGTTTTCAGCAATGACATGCAAAGAACAGTTTTATTACTGCAATACTTTTATTTACAACAAACTTGTCTCATGTAGCTTAAATAACAACTGCACTTTGCAATGCATGCTATATTTTATATATAAGATATGGGTTTCATACCAAAGGAGAGCTCTTGAGTAGCATTTATGAAAAAAAGCTAAGGGAAAAAAGCTTTAAGACATACAAGGATATATGTTATCAAGATCTTGGTTGCTGTGACATCTAATGAGTTAAGTATCAATATGCATTTGTGTTTTTCTAATGTTGTATTCATTTGGGTCATTTTTTAGTAAAAAGTTTTGTAAACTTTTTGTTAAACCATGGTTCAGACAAATTTAGTGTGGTTCATCCTGACATCACTGTAGGCAGACAGAACACTCCGTACATAGACTTTAATGGGTACACCTCTGTGGATGTGTAGCAGTGTGCCCATTAAAGTCATGCTTCCACTACCATAATGTCACTGAGGTTAAAGTTTACTTTTAAGCGGAGTGGCATGATCATAAAGAGCGAGCTAATATGAAAAGCTTTTCCACCAGCAAAATCAGCTGCCAGACACATTCGCCAGTGTTGTTTGGCACTTCCTGCATTGCTACATGTCGTGTAAAGGTTGGGAATTATTTAGGACTAAGTTGCTTTAATGTTTTCTCACTGAAAAAAAAACTGATGCAAAATGTTGTTTTCTGCACTCCACTGAGTACCTTGATCGCTTAACAACACTTGGCTTTATCAAGTCTTACTGCTATTCTAAAGTAAATAGGAAGTGAGAATAGCAAAGCCTTTTCAATGAATCTATAATACAGTTTGAGTGGATAGCAGGATGCAGCCATCCCTGAAGTAATTAATGCTTACACTTTGATAGGCAAACTGCTAGTCAAGTGTAATGTGAATGCTTTTGAGTAGCAATGAAAAAAATATATCTAAATAATTAGTAATTTTGGTTTCTGACATGCTGTACAACAAATATCCATGAGTGAGAAAAAAATATCTTGTGTCAGACTGAGGATTCTGCAGGGGAATGGGATTCCTTCAGGTATACCAGGCTCAGATGAGATTATACTAAAGAATGGGTGTAAGAGGACGTCATCTGCATATGAAGCAGGGAAGGCATGCAATTGTATCTGTTGTAAATAATGACTTAGAATTCTAAATTAAATCCTTTTTTTCCTACAAATTCAGACAGAATGCATTGTATTTACATTCCTTCTCATGTCTTGGAATTGTACTACTGTTTTGTTTAAATTTGAAACACATGTTCTGCTGTTTTGTCATTTGCTGTCCTACTATGTTTCATGATTGCTGCGTTAATTTTTCCTTCCATCTTTTTATTAGTATATCCATTAAACTATTTGATGTTTATTCTATGTGGTGATTTTCTTCCTTTTTTTTTTTTTTGCATTGAACAAGCCACTGTCCCCTGTCAGTTTATAAATTTGCTGCAGAACTATGTCATAACAAGAAAAAGATGCAGGAGCTGCGGATCATCAGGACTGCCATCCATTGGGGTTAATGGATTGGTGTGCATGATCCTAGTACCCCCTGTTGACTGGAAAGCAGGGCACAATGCCTGTTACATAGGACCAAGCATGAGTGTGCACATCTGCACACTGGTTTATACCAAACAGCGTGAGAAGTTCACTCTCTCCACAGTCCTAATGCTTTGCTGCAATCCTAACCTACCTTCAGGTGAAGATTCTACAGCAAGAATGCCCTCCACAGGAGTGGGTGAGCTGATGTATATGTTCACTTCTATCCCTCCACAACTGGCTTCAGTATTTTTCATGATAAAAATAAAACCAGACTACCTAGGGCATAATCAGCATAAAAAGCTCTATGTTTTTCTCCAAACTGCAAACAAAATGCCATGGAGCCTATGGAAATGTAGTCAAAAATGCTGTTTATTAAAGTAAATGTTGAACACTTTCATCTTTCAAAGTGTCATACTTCTTCAGAACAGAATAGGTGAATACCCAATGCACTCAAAAAGCCTTCACACGGAGGGGGGGGGGGGACTAAGTGTCAAAATAGACAAAATGGATATAAAAATTGACAATTTCAAAGAAAAGTGTTCTCACCAAATGGACATTCTACATGAAGATTTATTGCAACAGAGGAAGCAGATTTCAGGAATGGAAACTGCATTAAGTGATATGGATGACATAATTCAGGAGAGTGAACATAATGTTGAGTTCCTGTTAAAGCAAAATTCTCTTCTTCAGACAAAGGTTGATGACCTTGAGAACAGGTCCCATATGAATAATGTGAGAATTTTTGGCTTACCAGATAACAGAGAGGGAAATAATATGGAAACATGTTTATCTTCCTGGTTGCCTGAAGTACTTGAACTGCCAGAGGCTCTTTCATATGGTATTGAAAGAGCCCATAGATCAATGGTGACATCTAAAAACACCAAGAGTAATTATACTAAATCTGTTATTGTAATGTTCCTATCAGCCTATAAGGAAATGGTACTAAAGACTGCATGGGCAAAATCCCCATTCAAATTGAAGGACAGTAGTATATGCTTTGATAATGACTATTCTTCTTCAGTATTATCAAAAAGGAAAATGTTCTTGCTTTAGTCAGAGAACTAAAAAAGAATAAAATAAAAACCCATTTGCTTTTTCCTGCAAGACTGAAAATATTTTATCAAGATGGTTTTAAAATTTTTGACGACCTAGATAATGCAATAACTTATATAAAATCTAATAACATACTGGAGAAAGTAGATGAAATGGACTGGGCCAGTTCTAGTCTTAAAAGAAATGCTGAGAACAACAGTTGGAAAACATTTGACCCTAAAAAAAAATCAAAAGATGAATCATAACAAGTACATATTTGCACTCGATTCACTCAGTTGAGGAAATGAAACCGGGCATCCAGGTGAGCTTTTGGTATTATATTTAATATAATGTAAATTGGTTAACTAAATAGTTGTCTATTTTGTTTTGTAGAATAGTCGTTTGTTGGGATTTTTTTTTTAATTTGATTAATTATCTTAATGTTTATTGGTTTGATTCCCATGGATGCAGTGATTCCTCCTGTCTCAGATATCTATTCTTCCGGATGTCTTGTAGTGGTGCTTATCATTAGGGGGTGTATTTGTTTATCTTGATTTTGGTTCTTATAGTGGCTGGAAAACTTTTATTTAGTTATAATTGCTGTATTTGTATTTTAGTTGATTTATGGTTAATTGTTTGATAAAGGAATCTTGTATGATGGCCTGATGTATAGTTGCAAAATTGCTGTGCTAGTGACGGTACTTCTGACCCGGGATGTGAGTGGCGGTGTGGCTGGAGTAATGGTAAGGCTTTGTCGACATTTTTGAGTTGTTGGTGTGTTTATTTGGAGGCTCTGGTTTGGTGCTCTAGCACTGTAGAGACATGTATGGTGTTGTTTGTGTTAATTGTATGTTTTGGTGCCTCTGTGCTTTGGTCAGAGATTAACCACAGAGTCTGGTTGATAGTGCGGTGAAGCTTTGCTTGATAGCGGTCATTGCTTCATGGTGTGTATGCAAGGTTTTTTTTTTTTTTTTTTTTTTTCCCTTCTTTCTCATCTCTCTCGGTATAGAGGGAGTCTTGAGACATTGCTTTATATGTAGTTAAGTAATGTTTTACTTACTATTTCCCGCCGGAACTTTGAAAGCTTTATCTTCATGATGAGCTCGAGACTGTGGTATCCATCATGGCTGGAAAGCTCAGAGCTTTGTTAAAACATCATCATGAAGGCGTCAGAAGTAAATTGATGATCTGATCCTTACCAGGAAGCTACTGAATCGAATTTGTTTCCTCATACAGCACATGGAAAGACGATATAACTAGATTACTACTTTCAACATATTGTAAGACATTATATGCAATAATCTCTTAAATAAATAGGGATTATACTATGTATGTAGCCTAAATACTTTTTCTGATCATCATAGATATTCTTGGGCCTTATGTATTTATATATGAATAGTATTCTCATAAAATATTTGCTTTATGTTTGACAAGGGTGCCGATATCTTGATGAGAAATACTAGTTGTGATTTGTGCATTTTTGGAAGATTTAATAATGCTACAAGCTGTTTATATACTTGTGTTACATGTACATTTTTTATAACTATTGACATGTTGAGAAAATATTCATGAAGCATTTATCAAAATGTTAAATGTATAGATATATATAATAGGTTATCTCAGTTATTTTATGAATGCATTTGAGTAATAGACTGATAGGGATGCACCACATAGGCAGCAATACTATTGCAAGGACAGGTGCATTAAAAATAGTTAGATCTGTTTATCATTAGAAAATGTGAAATTTTCATCTTTTGTTTTGTTAATGAAATAGCTTTTCAAAATTCAAAGATAGTATAAGCTGTAACTGAATGATAAAAAGTTCATTATATTTAAATAAGACTTTTATATAGTATACAGGAGCTATTTAAGCACCTTGCTTCTTTGAACTAATATGATCTTTTCACTAGTTTTCAGTATGGTGATGGACCCTTTGAGGTAACTCAAATTAATGCAATGAATGAAAGATCAGACTGTTAAGGTTTATTAGTCACTCTTCTATGAGAGACTGCACCGGGTTGTTTGGTTATAAGAAAACTAGCAGGGTGTTGTTGGTTTTACTTCTTGATGAGTAATCACTATATTTGGTTTCTGGCAAAGAAATGCAGTGTTCATTTCTTTCAGAACAATCAGTATGTTAGTTGATTGTTAGTAAAATCACTTTTATTAGCATCTTATTTATTAGCTGCCAATGTTAGTGGTTATTGAAGGCCCTTAGGCGATTCATTTACAAGTATGTTCCATTTAGCTGATCACCTATGGCAGTTCTATATATCACACTTCAGCCTTTATTAGCCATATTTCGGTAATAAAAGAATGCCATAGTCTCCTTTTAAGGTTCTTATGAAATGTGATTACTTTAAAACAGAAGAGTGAACTAATAGATCACAGTAGTTCTTAATAATCTACTAACGAATGTAAGAAAATTCTGTACTCTATTCCTAAGATGTAGCTGTCATCAATTTACTAATTGACACAACATTATATCTATATATTTGGTTCATACAAAAAATTGTTTATGTTATTGATGAGAAGCCTTATTTTTATAGTTATGACTATAGACATTTAGGCAGATGCTGATTGGATGCTGCTTTTGATTGGAGGTCGATTTGAGTGACTGATGGCATTCGAGTTAGAAGTTTTAAACTCCAGAGGGGTTTGGGTTGGTTATTTTGTTTCATGTTTATGTTATAAATATTTTCTAATAACTTTTCAGACGTTCATATCTTATGTAGTAGAAAACAACCTTAATTTTAACAATATGATACTCTTACACTATATGTTTCTTCAAATGATCATAATAGTATTCCTATTAGATATACACTTGTATATTTCTTAGATCAGTATGTTTATATTTACATCATTTAATTATCAATGACTACACTAAAAGGTATATCAGTTAACATTAATGGTTTAAATAATCCTAATAAAAGGGGGAATTTAACTAGATATCTTAAGTTACATAAATCCCAGTTAGTATTTTTACAAGAAACTCACTTAATAGCAGAGGATATATTCAGACTTGAATCTAAAACATAAAAGATTTTTTACGTTCTGAACATACTAAGAAAAAGAGAGGAGTAGCTATCCTATGGAACAGCATAATGCCTTTTCCTAAAATAATAGATACATATAAGGATAATAAAGGAATGTTTGTGCAGTCACCACAGAAATAAACAGTACAATTTTCACATTGATTAACATATATTGGATCCCAGGAATAGGGATAAACACAGTGAAACAACATCTAGATCAAATTGTACTATTCTCTAAAGGAAACATTATTTTGGCAGGAGATTTTAATTGTATTCTAGATTACAAAGACTCTAGTACTAAAGGGAAGAGAAGAATATCTACATCATCTAAATTATTAAAAGACTTTTCAGATACTTATTTTTTGAAAGATATAAATTATTTTGCAGATACTACTTTTGTTTTACACCTTTTTTCTCATAGACATAACTCATACTCGAGGATAGATAGAGTTTTTATTTCTAATAATTTAACAGATTCCTTAAACAAATCAGCAGTGATTTCATGTCATTTATCAGATCATAATTCTATAATTTTTGAAGTGGTAGTCAATCCAAATTGTAATATTCATATAAAAAGGATCCCAGCTTATATCACAACATTAAAAGATTTTAATGATTTCATTTCTACAGAAGTACATATTTTTTAAGAACTTAACAATACTAATGATATATCAGAAATTTACATATGGGATGCCCTAAAAGCTTATCTATATGGTAGGATATTGAATTGGTACAACAAAAAAGAAAGCTTGGGATAAAGAGCTGCAAGATATACAATGTAAATTAGACACTTTAAAACTTAGTAATATGTGTGACAAAGATATATCAGATAAAAGAAAAAAAATAAATATGTTAAATAATAAATATCTAGAAATATTAAAACATAAAACTATCAATATAGAAAAATTCATGTTTATCAATTTCTCTTCTAAGCCTAAATCCTTAAAAATTATTGCTAATAAAATAAAAAGATTAAATAGATTTAATCATATTAATGAAATATTCTCCCCTAAAAAAGGAAAAATGGAATCAGAAATTCATAATATATAAACTGAATTTAGAGAGTTTTTTATAAACGTCAACCAAACTACTGAAATTAACTCTAAAGAGGAAATAAAAAACGTTTATCAATAAATACACTAAAACAAGACTTTCAGAGGAACAAGGGATTTCTATTGATAAACAAATATCTTTTAAAGAACTTCAAACTCACATTACAAAATTAAAGCAAAATAAAGTACCAGGTAATGACGGCATCATTCCTGAAATTTACAAATTACTACCTATAAATGCTCTAAAATTGCTTTATAAAGTATTTAATCTTGTTCAGGAGAAAAACATAATTCCACCTTCTTGGAAATACACTTTTATTTCTCCTATTTTAAAATCTAACAACGATCCCTCTAAGTGTACTTCCTATAGACCCATCTCCCTATTAAACGCTGATTACAAATTATTTATGTCCATTTATACAGAAAGGCTTAAAACACTTTTACCTAAATTAGTTGATAGTGATCAAATGGGGTTTATAATAAAGAGAACTTCATAAGATAAAATTAAAAGAATATTAACTTTAATTGATTCAGTGAAAAATCTTAAAACAAATTTAACCCTAGCTAGTTTAGATATAAATTGTGCTTTCGACTCCATTACATGGGAATATCTGTTCACTCTATTAAAGGAATTACATTTCTCCAATAATTTTATCACTCTTATTACTCTGTTATATGAAGGTATACAAGCTTATGTTAAAATTGGTACTAGTATATCTCAAAATATACCAATAGTAAAGGGTACTAAGCAAGGGTGTCCTTTATTCCCTCTTTTATTTTCATTAGTTATGGAACCATGGGCAAATTTAATAAGACATGATACAGATATTGAAGGATACAAATTAAACCCCACTATATCATCTACAATACAAATGTTTGCAGATGACATATTGATTACTCTTGGGAGTAGAAGGGAATCTATACAAAAACTTTTTAAAAACATGGAATATTTTCAAAAAAATTCTGGCCTTACTTTTAATAATAATAAAACACAAATTCTTTTAACAGGTTCAAAAAATACAATATACCTGATGAATATAATGAATATATAGCTCAGTCTCAACAAATAGCATATTTAGGTATAATTATTACTAACAATATTAAAGATACCATTCAAATAAATTATAATAAAAGTCTATTACAGATAGAAAATGTAATAAATAAATGGAACAAATTACCCTTTCTATTGATGATAACATTTTAATAATAAAGATGATCCTTCCCCCAAAATCTTATATATAATTCAATCTTTATCTATACCTCCTTCTTACCAAATAATTAAAAATTTTAATTCAATGATTCAGAAATTTTTGTGGTTACCAAATAAGCCAAGGATTGCATTAACATACCATATGTATAATTGGAATAATGGGGGTATAGCCTTACCAAATTTAGAAATTTATTCAATTTCATCAGTATTCAATACAATCTCTCATTTCATCGATGTGGAATACACTGCTAAGTCGAAAGAGTTTATAGAGGTATTGTCACAAAATACCAAAGATATAAACAATTCCTATAAGCTAAATATAATTAATAATTCATTTTATTTGGCGGTTAAAAGATTATATTTCTGAATTTTCTCCTCTGAGTTTTAACTCTAAGTATATAGTTTTTCTTTTAAAATCATTTAAAAATTGTATATTTAAATATATATATATATATAAGGATTGGCTTTTTTAACTCTTCCCTATAGCCTACATACACAGATCTATTTTCTCTTCAGATTATACAAAAATGTCTATATTTCAGCAAAAGCATTTAACATTTTGGCATCAAATGATGATAAATAATGAGATAGAATCCAATAGTTTACTCTTGGAAGAATATAAACTTGATTCTTGTTTATGGTTAGAGCTTCAAGAAGCTAGACAATATGCATTAAATAAATTGAATTCTATGTCTCCTATAATTAGGAAAAAAAATCCCAAGCTAATACAATATATGATTTTATCAGTTTTGCATAAATCTCCTGCTAATAAGTTATCAAACATTTATAGGGCAATTAAATGTGATTTAGATACACATTCAGATAATTATTGGAAATATTTTTCTTTAATAATAATCCCCCTTCCGAGAAAGACAAATTGAATATTTTACAATCAGCAAGTATGCCTACTTCCTCTTTAAAATGGAAATTATTCACATGGAGATTTTTAAACAGATCATTTATCACTCCTCATAATATAAGTATATTTTCTGAAAAGAATATAACATGTTGGAGATGTAATATTGAATTGAATGCTGACTGGTCTCATGTTTTATAATTTCATATATTTAAGAAAATTTTGGAATGATATCAATAATTTGTTGCAAACAATTTTTACTGATAATTTCTTTATAACTAAATCACTTGTTTTATTTAATACTCCTGTTCCTGATTGTGTAAAAGAGAATAAGTACCCTTTGGTTTGGTCTAAACTATCTATAGCTAGAAAAACAATCACTAAGAATTGGAAATCTAGTACAGCACCTACATTTTTGGAATTTAAAAATATACTCCTTGAAACGTGTAATTTGGAAATGTTAACTATTAAATCTAGATCATCTAGGAATACTACATTATATAATTCATGGAATATCATCTATGAACTTCTAGAAAAATAGTTTATTAATTTACGTAAACAGATGATTTTTATTAATCCTACAGCTACATTAAGAAAAATGTTTTGCATGATGAACGTCTTTGTACATAGTTTAGTTACATTGGTTTATATATTAGAAGTTTTGCTTTTTTATTTTCTTGTTTTTTAACTTTAAAGAAAAAATGTTATAATTTCATAGAAATATTTGTTTATTTTAATAAGTATTTAATAAAATTCTTTGAAAAAAAAAGCCTTCACACAACCCCCTGTGACATCACAGGCAAACCATTTTTTCTACTACATCTCCTCAGGCTCTGCGGTGTTTTGTTCACAATTTGGGGAAGTTCTTAGTTTTTGTTACTACAGACAGCATTTTAGTTTTAAGTAGGTAGGAGCAATTAGTCAAACAATACTAAGTAGCTAGTAGTTGCCATGAAAGCGCTCATCTTTTGTGTTTTTTAATAAATAATCCTGATTTTACTTTTCTGTGTTTGACTATTTGCTACTACCTACTTAATTCTGTTCATGTTCAACCAGTCTTTGTCTTAGATCTGGCTTTTACTGCATTCAGGATTTTAGTTTTGTTGAAAAAGCTGTATGTAACAGAACAGTGCACATTTCTACTGCTTCATACAAAATATATGTTTTTCAGCCTTAGACCTTGTCTGACTATTATCTTTATGGTTTTACTTTCTTAGGTAAAATGATGAAAAATGGCAGCATCATCCTTCTTTCTATTTCATCTTGCATGGTGACCATTTGCTATGTTGGTTATGCTGCAGAACCAGCCATGACTTATTTGCCCTGTGTCTTGCCTCCTAAGTCTACCTCACATCAGTTGTATGAGTAGCAGCAATGTAAACATTTTACAAATGAATTACAGAAAATGCTTTTTATTTATTTATTTTTTTTACTGTGGTACTAATGACACTCCTCATTCACCTTACCAACAGTGTTTACAGAATAAATGGTTGTATTGTACTGTTTCAATATATTTACCGCTTTCCCTGTGATAACGCAAACCAATAAACAAATTACATTTCAGTAACTGAATTAAATGTTTGTCTAAACAGTCAAAAAAATATAAAAAGCAGCTTTTATAGATGAATATGAGAGGCTGTACAAACTCCATGTTCCACTAAAGTGGGAAAAATGAAAGTCTGACAAAGTACAACAATCTTGGAAAACAGAAAGACTGCAAACATATTTTAAGTCTATTACTTTCCAATAAAGATTTATAAAGGAAAGGCAATAAAAAGATAACTACTGGAACCCAGTTTGGCTTAGTATAAGACAACCCCTTCAGTTAATAATTTATTTTCAGCACATTTACATTTTTTGTGCTTGTTGTTTGCAAATAATATCATGTTCTACTATCTCAGATGTTTGGGACAAGTACAACCCCAAACCCCACCCACACAGTATCACAGCGACTTTGAGCTTGCAAGATTGCCACTTCCACTCATATTGAAAATCATCAGTTTCCCTGTAAAATTATCTTTCTTGCACTCGAAACATTTGCAGCCTGCAAAAAAATATATATTTTTAGTATGGACAAAATGCAGACTGACACCTTTGGGTGCCACTAAGTAAGCTGCTAAAACCATCTGCACCACTGAGCTTGCAGCCAGTGCTACTGCTAAATGAAAAGGACAGTTCATGTGTTAATGTACTTTAGGCTTCTTAAAGCCATTATATATTGATATGCATGAGCAACTTGTCCTGCTTAAGTGTATGTGTTTCTGACCCCTGAGCAACTTTTTATAAAACTTTCTCTACTGAACTGTTCTGTTGAGTTACTCACATTATATTAGCAAAACACTAACACTGCTGCTTGTACCTTCTCTTACCTCCATTGTCACTAACTGTTTTTTTTTTGGGTTAATACCTACATCTTTGGGGATTCCAATCATGTCCATTCCCCCTCACTATGCTTTGGCTCACTATGATCCCCTACCCTGCATCCAATTCTCACATCCTTATTTAAACTTACACCATGCATATCCTGTACCCTCCCATCCTTTCCATAACACTACCTCATTATCCAATAGCATTCACCCAAAGCAAAATCTTTTGGCTTTTCTAGGTTAGGGGTCACCATGCCAGATCACTGGTCTGTAGAATGATTGGCAGCGGTGTTTTTACAGTGTCAAGACACAAACATAAATACACACACACACACACACACATACACATGCACACCTATCTATATGTCTTTAAACATCATTTGACCACAGGGAGGACATGCAGACTTTGCACAGAAGGCACTCCAGCTGAGAATCGAACCGGAGAACCTCTTGCTGTAAGGTGACAATGCTAACCAATGCACCACTGTGGCCATATCCAAGGACTTCATATGGAGGAAAACTAGAATATTTTAATTGAGGAAAAGCAGAATACAATTTATAATTGTAATGTTATAACAACAGAGACGAGTAAACAAAATGAGGAGGAGTAGAAAGAATAAGTGAGGAGCTAAGGTGACATAAGATTTTAAAAGTATTTGGGTGAATCCAATAGCATTCTCCCAAATGCTGACCCAAAATGTAATACTCACAAAGCTTTTATTATGCACATCACCCACTTAATTATCATCTTCCTAATACTGCCTGTAATTCACAGTTTCACCCTACTACACACCAGAGTTTATTCTACATTTGTCTGTCTATACTCTATTAAAATCATTTCTCCATCCCCATAATAAGAGACCACCTGCCTGGAATCTCAAGCAAACCATTTCCACTCTCATCTTTCCCCCCTTCCCTTCTCCTTTAACATCTTTTCTTTCTCATTCAACAGCAATTTCCCCTTAACTACACCATGGTCCTCTCTATCTACCGTGTTACACTTGTGCATCTTCAGATCTCTACTGTTCATTTTATGTCACCTTACTATCTAGCATGCTACTCTCACACTTCTGTCACACTCAAACACTATAAGCCACCCTTCCTTTACTTAGCCTAGACCCTTCTTTGTAGCCATTTCCTCAAATTTATTCCAACCTATTCACCTTCTGAAATACAAAGCATCTAACCATTAAATGGATTTAGACATATTCTGTAATAAATTCATAAACTTTAAAAAAACAAGACAAACAAAAAAAAAAACTAACTAATCCCAATCCAATGTTCTCTAAAATTACTCTGTAGTGACATTTATCCCAACTCCGGTGCCTCAGCTTCATCCAACCCAGCTTTATCTGCTCCTATCTCCTGTACAACACCCACAAAATGTCTCATCTTTATTAACATTAGTAATGTTCTAAATAAAGTTACAGAACTACAAGCATGGTTTCTTCAGTACTCACCAGATATTACCATCATTACCGAAACATGGCTAAAACTCATATAAAATATTCTGAAATTCTATCATCTGTCCCCAATATAATGCAATGTGACAAACTGCACAAAAAAGGGACAGGTGTTGTAAATGCATACAGTAACTGTTTAACTTTCTCACCACTCAGAACTAACCTACCAACCTTCCAAAATGCAGAACTTCTTATTTCTGTCTTCTCAATGTTAATAAACATAATAATTCATGCATAGTTGCCCTCTACATACCACCAGGTAATAATATTAGCTTATGAGAAGAAATCATTTTCTGGATAACTAGAAATGTTAGTACTGAAACCATTATCTTGTGTGAAACTAACACTGACTGCTTACCTGCGACATCTAATACCCCATTGACTATTCTTAACCTGTATGGGTTCAAACAGATTAATTTTTCTACTCAGTGCAACAAATTTCTATCCTTGACTGGATACTTTTCTCTGACCTCAGCAAGTATGTTAACTCAGGGATACTAGCTAATTCCCTTAATGACCATCACTCTATATTTGTCAATACAGCAATCACCCACCTGCTAAAAAAAAAAACATCATCAATACATAACTACCCAAAACTCTTTCTAACTTTCATCCTGACACACTCAATAATTTACTAAAAATCCTTTATCTGGTATCCACTCAAAACCCTAGCCCTGAATGAAGCCATTAACAAATTCATATATATTCTAAATACCTCTGCCCCTAGCAGAAATAAGAGAGGAAAAACTACTCAACCCCCTGGCTGACTCATTCAACTAGAATTCTTGTGCAAAAGCAGGACAAAGCATGGAAACAATGGGCTAAAGATAAAATATCTCAAACTTTACATCTGCAATTGTTTGTTTGTGTCTTTTGGCTTTTCCCAGTTAGGGGTCGCCACAGCAGAACTCCGGGCCACTAATGATGGAGTTGAAAAACTCACCGAGATGCAAATTTACCTAGACAAAAATTGTTACACAGACCCATAAGATATATAAAAAAAAATCCAAAAGAAATTCTGGATCTCAGTTAAGAAAATTCTCCATCCTGGCTCTCCTTCTTCACTAGAACCCTATACAGACTTAGACCCCTCAGAAATGTCTCTCATTCTTCACCAAACCCCCATACAGACTTAGACCCCTCAGAAATGGCTTTCCTTCTTCACTAAACCACTATACAGACTTAGACCCCTCATAAATAGCTCTCCTTCTTCACCAAAGCCCTATACAAACTTAGACCCCTCAAAAATGGCTCTCCTCCTTCACCAAACCCCTATACAGACATAGACCCCTCAGAAACAGCTACCAAATGTAATATTTTCTTCATTAACATCATAGCTTCTTGTACTGCCAGATTTCCCCAACCATTTAATTAGCCACAAACCTCTACTAACCCTGATATACCTACCTTTAATCTCCAACCTGTCTCTGCATCATGTCAGACAGCTACTAAAGAAACTGAAACCCTGCTCACTTTCTGCTGATGATCTCTCTGCCTAGAACCTTAAGCTCACTGCAGACACTGTTGCATGCTTCCTCTCAATTCTCATCAGCAGATCTATTCTAGACTGTCGTGTCCCTGTCCTTTGGAGAAAAAAAATTTATTCCCTCTATAAAGGAAGTAACTCTTCTGAAATCTCTAACTTTAGACCAATTGTTATCCAATCACCACTATCTAAGATCTTACAAAGTGTCTTCATAAGCAATTCCTTAAGTATTTCTTACAAAATGACCTTCTAACCTTAATACATGTTTTTTGACCAAGCTATAGCACCACTGCAGCTCTTCTCAACTTTTCCAACAATATTAATCAAGCTAGAGATGAAGGCAACTATAATGCTTGACACAAGATGCCTTCAACTCAGTTGAAATGGCTACATCAAAACCAACTTTTACTCAGTCTCAAAAAGACCAAGCTTCTACTATTTTTCCCAAGTCACATGCCACTGCTAAAAGTAACTTCAACATTACCTCTCTGGACAATACAGCTAATGAAGTAGTCATCTATACCGAATTGCTTGGAGTTACCATATATGACGACTTAAAGTGTGATATTCACACACAAAACCATATAAAAATAATAAAAAGAAAGGTCTGCTAGTCAGAATAAAAAAAAATCCTTACTCCCCACTTAAACTAGCTGTACATTCTAACTCAAATACTATATAGCCCCCTCTACATGGCCTTCTTTCTCCTCAGTACTTCATCACTATCTCTCAAATTGCCTTCTCTGCTCTCAAGACAAAAACGTGCTTGAAATCTATAAACCAAAAAAAAAAGGGTAGGAGACAAAGTCTATAGTCACACTGCATAGCCAAAGTATGGAACTCTAGCCTACATTCAATAAGAACAATATCTAACCTCCATGTGTTAAACTCCTCTGTGAAAGAGCTTCCTATTAACTTGTGGTAATGCCCCTGCACCTCACCTGTCTGATCTACAGCAACAAATACTTAACATTCATACTAACTGCTCATCATAGTGTCTATCTCTACCTTTCAACACTTGCCCTATGTCCATTCTCAGGGGGGACTTGTATCTTTTTTTAATATTTTTTTTTTATTTTCTATCACAATAAACTATACTTCTAATACTTTTTTCATATACCGATTATCATATTTGTCATTTTTTCATTAGTTTTTTTTGTTATTTTATCACTGGTGTTTCCTCATGGTTTATCACATCATATGCATTGCACTGTGAAATTATATGTATATATGCCTTTTTCACTTCTATGCTACTGTTTTATTTGATGCTATATATCTCTCTGGATCATTTCTCCCTGGGCTTCCAGTGAAAATGGATATTCATTACCCAGTAAATAAAAAGCAAGGCTATATTGTTTATTGCTTATTACATGCTTACATTGAAATTCCTGATTTTCACAGCTCTCAGTGTTTCCTCTTTTTCAGATTTCTATTTGTTGCCCTCACCTTCATAAACTGTTCAACTCTTTAGAACTATTCCCTCTGGTCTCTTTAATACTGATGCAGATAACAGGGTATTTTCACATACTCTGCAGCGTGCTTTTCTATGCTACTTACATTATAATTTCTACATCTTCAATCATTTGCACACCCCTGCTGTAACAGAATTACATTCAGCAAAGTTCCTTATTTGAAAAGTAATATACCTTAATTTATTTAGAAATACATAAACTTTGACCATTATGTTGAATATTTGTCTCTGTGCAATAGATTTATACATGTTACTGCTAGAGGCAAATAAGAAATTCTCTGACCTTACCTAGCAAGCCCAGTATTAAGAACACACAAGTCTCAAAATCTACCTAATAAGTGCCAGCATATTAAACTGTGGTAATATGAAATGCAACTGAATTTCTACCCAGAGTATTTATAAATCTACTACCAATACATCCACGCACTTATTTGTTAAACACTACAAATTGAATGTTCATTATAAAATCACAACTGAATATATGCTGGCTGCCCTGCAGAGAATGTAACAAACCATACACTCCGTCATAGGATCTAAGGGAACACTGCACGTCTCTCTTGTACACAACTGTGTAATTCCTGCAGCAGTGATCTTTATGATGATTATAGTACAGTTGTGTGAGCACAATCCTTATAAAAGTAGATATATAAATTACATGATTATTGTTACAGGACACTATCCCACTCTGCTGAAACCATCTTCTCTAAATGCTACAGTTGCTTCCTACTTCTCAAAAAATGTTACTGCATTGGCTACTTTAAACAGTCCATATATGCTGAAAATGGTATGATTATCAAAGATTGCCTGCCTAAAGTAGACTCTGCTTGTTCTAGAAATCATAAACTGTGAGTTGACTTATGATAGCATGGAAATGCCAACTATTTCAAATAGGTCTACATTCAAATACAGCTTGTACATTTGGAAATATTCCTGTGTGCCTGCCACAGTGAAAGCTTATGATACTAGTACATGTAACACAACTAGTTATGTCTTATACCTAAACAGATAACATTTCAACCTCAGATCTGCCATTTAAAGCTCTATCTATTGAATTAGTAACCGCCCAAGAGAACTTGCCATCACTCAAGAAAGCACAAAGTAGAAGCATGCGATAATTACTTGCTGATATACTCCCTTAGGATTTATAAACAGAAAAATGCCTTGTTAAAAGATAAATTAGCTTAGACACTGTGTGTGTGTGTGTGTGTGTGTGTGTGTGTGTGTGTGTGTGTGTGTGTGTGTGTGTGCGTGCGTGTGTGCACTGAATGCTCACGTGTTGGGGAGGTATGAAAATGTGTCTTATTACCTCTAACATAATTTAAGTTAATAATGATGATATGTGGCCAGTCTGTTAGTGCCTACAACATGTGATTTGCTGCATATATGATCTCTGTAGTTGTCATAACATTTTCTTTACATACCAGCTATGTCATCCATGCAGTCGTAAAGTATTTCCATTTGAAGGCTGTCAAAGTGTTCAGTAAAAAGGACAGATACTCACACATCAATCTCTCCACCGTACATCTAACAGATTTTAATTTTAGGTCTTTCAGAAAGTAACTTTGCAACTACTGCTTTAGAAAGGAAAATCAAAGGAAAGAGTATGCATTACAAATGTTGAGGCTTAAAGTGTTACCACTGCAGAGCAGAACACGACTGTGAGACAACGCTAAATGAAAAGCAAGATCTGACACATTTTCAGGAAATCACAGTCCCTGATGCCCCTTAATATATGCTTACTACTGGGTTGCATTATCTTAGAGGTAAGAGGTTTTTTTTTTTTTTGCCTAAAAGACGTACTTCATCTTAAATTGTGACACCTTAGAGTCAGAATGCATAAAAGTGTGGGGTAAGGGAAAGTTTGCCTTTGCTCTCTGTAAACACATACATATATACACAATATATGCATACGTACAGAACTGCAATTCTAATTCAGTATACCAGTGTTAGAAGATTTTGAAGCAAAGAACTGCAGAAATAAAGTATCATAAATTACTTGTTCACTAGTGTTGAAGAATGCACTTTTTTTTTACTTTATTTTATTTTATCCAGATTTTGTTAACCATGTATGCAAGACTGGTCCAAGGACACTTTCATATGCAACATACAGTGCCATAAAACAAAACAATATTTATATGAAATGAGTTTTCTAACACCGAAGGCTAAATAGCAAACTGGAGTAACACGTAAACATCTAAAAGCTGCATACATGGTGTATACATGGCAGACAAACTTACACAAGAAATGAGCTGCTATGAAGCTGCAATAAAAACAAGCTGTAACAATGGAAATACATGTGACTACAGAGAAGAAAATATTCTTGATTAGCAAATGAGGTGATCACTTGGTAGCAAAAGTTCAACAGAACAAGATAACTGATCAGATGAAGAAAAAGAAACATACAGTGAATGATAAGGACTGTCTTGCTATATAAAACAAGACAAACGTGTATATAATGATTTGTATACGTGCTAGCCTGTAAACCAACTGTCTAAAGACCCTTCTTTTCAATTTGCAAGTGCAGTCTGTAGAAAGGAAATCACTTGCTACTGAGTGGCACTCATAAATCTGTAGACTTTACCTTCAGTGATTACTCATTACCCTAAATAGTTTCACAGTGTCTGCCCTCAATTTTGGGACTTCAAACAAGGATATCATCCTTTTCCAAAACAACTGATGTTCACACTCCTGTATAAGTATTCAATTGTTTCCATAAATCATCGATTCCTATGCACTTTCAAATTCCTGTACATCCGTTCAGACATTTTCAAAATTGTTTCCATTTGCAAAGAACAATTTTCTTCACACAGAAAAAGACTAAACCTCAAAAAATCACCTGAGAATTGCTCTACTGCATATAAAAAAATTCATTTTCTTCCATTTATCTTCTCTCTCTTTCCTTTGTTCTGTACTGTGTCTTACAACTAGCTGTTTATCATTTTAAATAACCTTTTATATCACTTATCATCTGCCTTGTTACTGCCAAGGCAAGATTTGTCAGTTAGACTGTCACTAAATTTGCAATAAAAGCTTTGTTAATCACACCCTTCATGTTATTGTATCTGCAGTATTCAATGGACCTTATTTTTTCTTTCAGATGTGAAGGAATAATTTCCTCTACCACTGTAAATGTTACTTCTGTATAATTTCTTGTCTTCCATTTGAAAAGTTATTATTAGAGAAATGCATCTTTCTTTTCTTAGAAGCTTTCTGAAATAATCAGGAGCTATTGTCTCTTCATATCTGGCACAGTAGAAAAAGAAAATATGGTGCATTTGGTAATTGTATAGTTTCTCTGTTCTGAGAAGGTTAGCATCAGGGCAAGTAAATACATCATGCCACAGAATGTTTCCCAGAAAGCTAAACTACTGTTTTGCCCAAATGTTTTTGCTCTTTTTGTACATTTCTTATCCTAGCAACCTCAAACTTGTCAGAGGAGTTACAAATGTTGCTAGACTGCCTTTGTGAACACAAAGTTGTCGGCGTGTGTGTGTGTGTGTGTGTGTGTAGGTGTATGTATGAATGTGTATGTGTGTGTGTGTGTGTGTGTGTGTGTGTGTGTGTGTGTGTGTGTGTATTTTGCATGACAAAAGTTGATGATTTGTATAGCTAATGAGGGAATTGGGAAGGTAAAGTAAAATTCCTTTGCATTGTATAAGGTATAAGACTTTATAGCACTCCACTGATGAGAAATCACCTCCCATAGCTCAGAGTTTTGTAAAGAAAACTCAAAGGAGTTGAGCTGTGTTATATCAAAATATTCATCACATACTCAAGTTGTATCAACAAAAAAAAAACATTAAGGTTTTGAGTATTGGCAATGGCCTTTTCTTAAATTGTAAGCCTTTTTTTCTTTTTTTTGTTTACCTGTCTATTGGCCAGCTAAGCTGACTTGGCACAATTGTCCCTGTTTAGGAGTACTGTTTGGTAAAGTTGACGATCAGAATCACGCAATAGATAGGTGAAGCTAGGAGGAGTCAAACTCTGCACCTTGTTATCTGGATACATAAAGCACTTCATTAAAAGCTGAGAGCTTTAGTGTCTTTCATTAACTATCATACATTTTATTTACGTTTCACTTTGAATTCAGTCTTAGTAATATAACGTACATAAAAAGATTAAGAAATTAATAAGAGAGGCAATTCAAGAGTGTATTAAAGAAATGCAATTAATCACACAGCATCATACGAGCTGTACTGGTAAAAACTAGTCAAACATCTTCCAGTTAGGTTTCATTTATTTCTTCCACATACCTTAAAAATATCTCATGCAGCTTCAGTTGATGATATATTTTATAACACTTCCCTTCTGTTTAACATTAATTGCTTCTGTTAATTACAGTTTGCTTTTTCATAAAGCTATAAACTAAGTAGCACAAAGCACCATCACTCTTCAGATGGTAATAAATAGCTAATATATCAGTTTATATGTAAAACTTGTGTAACATGTATGACAGATGAATTGTG